>NC_072445.2:36827500-37167916 GCF_028878055.3 Symphalangus syndactylus
AAAACACTGACGCAAGAAACTGAGGAGGGCTGGACTCATGCCTGTAATCCCAGTACTTTGGGAGGCCAAGGCAGGTGGATCACTTGAGGTCAAGAATTCGAGACCAGCCTGGCCAACATGGTGAAAACCCATCTCTACTAAAAATGCAAAAATTAGCCAGGCGTGGTGGTGGGTGTCTGTATTCTCGGCTACTCCAGAGGCTGAGGCAGGAGAATCACTTGAACCTGGGAAGTGGAGGATACAGTGAGCTGAGATTGCACCACTGCACTCCAGCCTGGGTGACAGAGCAAGGCTCTGTCTCAAAAAAAATGGAAGCAAAGAAAGAAGGAAGGAGGGGAGGGGAGGGGAAAGAAATCGAAGTGGACACCAAAAAATGGAAAGATATTCCATGTTCATGGATTAGATAATCAATATTGTCTATACCACCCCAGCAACCTACAGATTCAATGCAATCCCTATTCAAAATACCAATGACTCCAGACTAGGTGACATAGGGAGACTTCATTTCTATAAAAAATTTAAAAATTAGCCAGACATGATGGTGTGCACTTATAGTCCCAGCTATTCAGAAGGCTGAAGTGGAAGGATCACTTGAGCCCAAGAGGTTGAGGCTGCAGTGAGCCATAACTGTACCACTGCAATTCAGCCTGGGCAACAGAGCAAGACCCTGTCTCAAAACAAAAATAGATACCAATGATATTCTTTGCAGAAATGGGAAATAATCCTAAAATGTATATGGAACCACAAAACAAACAAAAAAACAGAATAGCCAAAGCCAGCTGAGCAAAGAAAACAAAACTGGAGGAATCATGCTACCTGACTTCAAATTATACTGTGGTGCTATAACCAAAACAGCATGGCATAAAAACAGACATATAGACCAATGGAACAAAATAAAGAACTCAGAAACAAATCCATACATCTACATCTACAGCGAACTCATTACTGACAAACGTACTAAGAACACACATTGGGGAAAGGATGGTCTTTTCAATAAATGGTTCTAAGAAAACTGGATATCCACATGTAGAAGAATGAAACTAGACCCCTATCTCTTGCCATATACGAAAATCAAATCAAAATGGATTAAAGACTTAAATCTAAGACCTCAAACTATGAAACTACTACAAGAAAACACTGGGGAAACTCTCCACAACATTGGTCTGGGCAAAGATTTCTTGAGTAATGCTCCCAAAGTACAAGCAACCATGGCAAAAATGGACAAATAGTATAACATTAAGTTAAAAAGCCTCTGCACAGAAAAAGAAGCAATCAACAAAGTGAAGAGACAACCCACAAAATGGGAGAAAACATTTGCAAACTATTCACCTGGCAAGGGATTAATAACCAGAATAAATAAGGAACTTAACAGGAAAAAAAAATCTAATAATCCAATTAAAAATGGGAAAAAGACCTGAATAGACATTTATCAAAAGAAGACATACAAATGGCAAACAGGCATATGAAAAAGTGCTCAATATCATGGATCATTAGAGAAATGAAAATCAAAACTACAATGAGGCTGGGTACTGTGGCTCATGCCTGTAATCCTAGCACTTTGGGAAGCTGAGGCAGACAGATATTTGAAACCAGGAGTTCGAGACCAGCCTAGCCATCATGGTGAAATCCTGTCTTTACTAAAAATACAAAAATTAGTCTGTCATGGTCACGAGTGCCTGTAATCCCAGCCACTCGGGAGGGTGAGACATGAGAATTGCTTGAACCCTAGAGACAGAGGTTGCAGTAAACTGATGTCTTGCCACTGCACTCCAGCCTGGGCAACACAGCAAGACTCTGTTTCAAAAACAAACCAGGCCGGGTGTGGTGGCTCACGCCTGTAATCCCAGCACTTTGGGAGGCCGAAGTGGGTAGATCACAAGGTCAGGAGATCAAGATCATCCTGGCTAACACGGTGAAACCCTGTCTCTACTAAAAAGACAAAAAAAAATTAGCCAGGCGTGGTGGTGGGCGCCTGTAGTCCCAGCTACTCAGGAGGCTGAGGCAGGAGAATGGCGTGAACCTGGGAGGTGGAGCTTGCAGTGAGCAGAGATCGCGCCACTGCACTCCAGCCTGGGCAACAGAGCGAGACTCCATCTCAAAAAAAAAAAACAAAAAAACAAAAACAAAATAAAACTACAATGAGATGTCATCTTACCCCAGTAAAAATGGCTTTTATCCAATCCAAAAGACAGGCAAAAATGAATGGTGGCAAAGATGTAGAGAAAAGGGAACCCCTGGACACTGTTGGTGGGAATGTAAATTAGTATAACTACTATGGGGAACAGTATGGAAGTTCCTCAAAAAACTAAAGATAGAACTACCATATGATCCAGCAATCCCACTACTGGATATTTATCCAAAGGAAATGAAATCAGTATGCCCAAGAGATATTTGCACTCTCATGTCTACTGCAGCACTATTCATAATAGCCAAGATTTGGAAGCAACCTAAGTCAACAATAATTTATTGTACATTTAAAAATAACTAAAAGAGTAAAATTAGAATGTTTGTAACACAAATAAATGATAAATGCTTGAGGTGATAACCGATTTACCCTGATGTGATTATTATGTATCGTATGCCTGCATGAAAATATCTCATGTATCCCATAAACATATAATCTATCACCCATAAAAATTAAAAAGAAAAATGAAAATAACTTTTTTTTTTTTTTTTTTTTTTTTGAGACGGAGTCTTGCTCTGTCGCCCAGGCTGGAGTGCAGTGGCGCAATCTCGGCTCACTGCAAGCTCCGCTTCCCAGGTTCACGCCATTCTCCTGCCTCAGCCTCTCCGAGTAGCTGGGACTACAGGCGCCCGCCACAACGCCCGGCTAATTTTTTGTATTTTTAGCAGAGACAGGGTTTCACCGTGGTCTCGATCTCCTGACCTCGTGATCCGCCCGCCTCGGCCTCCCAAAGTGCTGGGATTACAAGCGTGAGCCACCGCGCCCGGCGAAAATAACTTTTTTTTTTTTTTTTTTTTTGAGAAGGAGTCTCACTCTTTCACCCAGGCTGGAGTGCAGTGGCGTGATCTCGGCTCACTGCAGGCTCCGTCCCCCGGGGTTCATGCCATTCTCCTGCCTCAGCCTCCCGCGTAGCTGGGACTACAGGCGCCCACCACCTCGCCCGGCTAATTTTTTTGTATTTTTAGTAGAGACGGGGTTTCACCGTGTTAGCCAGGATGGTCTCGATCTCCTGACCTCGTGATCCGCCCGCCTCGGCCTCCCAAAGTGCTGGGATTACAGGCGTGAGCCACCGCGCCCAGCCGAAAATAACTTTTAAACTATTACTTATTCAGATAGTGTCAACATTTTTTTAGCACTTGATTAACTTAATGAATTGAATAACTTTTACAGAATTAAATAATAAAACATAAACTATTTTCTGAATTGTATATAGACATGTGGGCAAAAAAAAAATAAAAATAACATAGGCCAGGCACAGTGGCTCACACCCATAATCCCAACATTTTGGGAGGCCGAGGCAGAAGGATCGCTTGAGCTCAGGAGTTCAAGACCAGCCCTGGTAACATAGCGAGACCTCATCTCTACAACAAATACAAAAATTAGCCAGGTGTGGTGACACATGCCTGTAGTCCCAGCTACTTGGGAGGCTGAGGTGGGAGGATCATTTGAGTCTGGGAAGTTGAGGCCTCAGTGAACTATGATCATGCCATGAAACTCCAGACTGGGCAACAGAATAAGACCCTGTTTCACAAAAATAAATAAATAAAATTTTAAAATAAACTATTTTCATTTAATACTCAAAGTTCAAATCACAAAAGTACTGTGGATCAAACATAAGTAACACTAGCAAAGCAGCCAATGGCAGGCAACAGGCAGTTGCAGGCCACCTCTCACCATATAACTTTGAGATGGAGCAACTGATCGAGAGAAAGTCCTCTAACCACAGCCATCTACTTGTCATAGTTTGTAACACTGATCTTCCACACATGTTGTGTATCTTCCATGAACTCACTGTCAATGCCGCTTAGTGAGATAAATTAAGCACTAAGGAATAAAATTTTTCAGTCAGGTTATTTTTACTTTTTAATTTAAAAAAAAAAAATAGAACTCCTGGGCTCAAGCAATCTTCCATCTCGGCCTCCCAAAGTGCTGGGATTACAGGTATGAGCTACCGTGCCTGGCTGGGTTAAGCTTTAGAAGGCCACAGATGATTGTTATATCTAAGAGCCCCACTGCACCCCTGAAACCAATTTTTAATTTCCAGAATAGGCAAATATCAAAAATAGATTAGTGGTTGCTTAGGGATTCCAAATGGGGAGTGACAGCAAATGGATACAGGGTTTCTTTTAGGGGAAACAAAAATGTTCTAAAATTAGATTATTGAAATGGTTATACAACCCTATGAATATATCAAAAAACACTGAGTTATATATTGTAAATGGATGAATTGTATGGTGTGAGATTGTATCTCAATACAGCTTAAAAGAAAAGAGCCAATTTTCCCCTGTTTGGGGTGATATTATCTCAGCTGAAAATGCATGACCTAGGCTACTGGAGGAAGAAGGTTCCACAATCATGCTTCCTCTGCTGGAGTTGCTGAGAGCTAAAAGAACAATAAACTACATGAAATGAGCTTATTATAGTAGGGTGTAGAATTGAAATCAAATATAATTAACAATTATCAACATATTTAATTGTAAACACATAATCATATATGAGATATAAATGGTAAATAGTGTAAAATTCTCTAGTGAACTAGTGGGAAGAGAATAGCCTGCCCTTAAAAAAGAGAAATAAGGAAAGTTTTTGGCTAACAGGCTTTACCCTAAGAGAAAACAGTTAAAAAGCAGGTGGTACTCTCTTCCCCATCAATCACCAATCTTCTCTCAGAAGCCTGAAATGTGAGCTCCAGTTTGATTTTTTTCTTTTATTTTCTGGGGGAAGCCTTATTTCTATCTTTGCCATCCAGTTTGATTTTAAAAGACAGTGCTGTCCCACCTCAAGACAGTGCTGACCCCAATGACCCATCCAGTTTCCGATCATTTCACCTCTAATACCCAGGGATAGGTGAGCATGTTAGTCAGCAGCTCCAACATCCAGGCTATCATACCCCTTAATTTTAAAAAAGCAGCAGGTGTGGCCTTCAAGTGGTCTCTAGAACAGCACTGTCCAAAGAACTTTCTGTGATGATGGAGGTGTTCTATGGGTTATAGACTACACTAAGCAATTGAAATGTGGCTACAGCAAATAAAGAACTAATTTTAATTTTAATGAAAATGAACTTTTAATTGTAATTTTCATTTTAATTTAAATAGCTGCATGTGGCAATTTAATACCATATTGGACAGATAATTCTAAAGTAATGATATCTAATAGAAATACAGACTGGGGCTGGGCACGGTGGCTCACGCCTGTAATCCCAACACTTTGGGAGGCTGAAGTGGGCGGATCACTTGAGGTCAGGAGTTCAAGACCAGCCTCGCCAATATAGTGAAACCCCATCTCTACTGAAAAAATACAAAAAATCAGCCAGGCGTGGTGGTGGGCGCCTACTGTAATCCCAACTGCTCGGGAGGATGAGGTGTGAGAATCAAAAAAAATAATAAAATTAAAATGAAAATAATGTGAGCTGGACTTGGTGGCATGTGCCTATAGTCCCAGCTATCCAAGAGGCTTAGGCGAGAAGATCATTTGAGCCCAGGAGTTAAGAGACCAGCCTAGGTAATGTAGTGAGCCTCTATTGTAAAACAAAACAAAACAAACAAAAGCAACAACGACAACAAAAATATAATTACACAAGAAATTTTAAATTTTCTAATAGCTATATGAAAACAGTATTTAAAAAGTGAAATTAGCCGGGCGCGGTGGCTCATGCCTATAATCCCAGCACTTTGGGAGGCCAAGGCGGGCGGATCACGAGGTCAGGGGATCGAGACTATCCTGGTTCGTACGGTGAAACTGCGTCTCTACTAAAAATACAAAAAAATTAGCTGGGCGTGATGGCAGGCGCCTGTAGTCCCAGCTACTCAGGAGGCTGAGGCAGGAGAATGGAGTGAACCTGGGAGGCGGAGCTTGCAGTGAGCCAAGTTTGTGCCACTGCACTCCAGCCTGGGCGACAGAGCAAGACTCCGTCTCAAAAAAATAAAAATAAAAAGTGAAATTAATTGTAATAATATGTATTTATTTTTATTTTATATATATATATATGTATTTTTTGAGACAAAGTCTCGCTCTTGCGCCCCAGACTGGAGTGCGATGGTGTGATCTTGGCTCACTGCAACCTCCACCTCCTGGGTTCAAGCAATTCTCCCGCCTCAGCCTCCCGAGTAACTGGGATTACAGGCATGTGCCACCACACCCAGCTAATTTTGTATTTTTAGTAGAGAAGGGGTTTCTCCATGTTGGTCAGGCTGGTCTCAAACTCCTGACCTCAGGTGATCTGCCCGCCTTGGCCTCCCAAAGTGCTGGGATTACAGGCATGAGCCACCATGCCCGGCCTTCCTTGAAGTTTTTTGTTTGGTTTTGGTTTTTGGAGATGGGGTCTCGCTCTTCCGCCCGTGCTGGAATGCAGTGGCACAATCTTGGCTCAGAGCAACCTCTGCCTCCAGGGTTCAAGCGATCCTCCCACTTCAGTCTGAGTAGCTGGGACTATGGGCGTGTGCCACCACGCCCAGCTGATTTTTGTGGTTTTTTAGAGATGAGGTTTTGCGATGTTGCCCAGGATGGTCTTGAACACCTGGGCTCAAGGAATCTGCCCATCCTGGCCTCCCAAAGTTCTGAGATTGCAGGTGTAAGTCATCGTGCCCAGCCTCCTTGAAGTTTACTAACACTTGGGATAACTGAGGGAAAATAGGTGACAATTCCACTCAGTCTATTAGAGGTCTAGATATAAGGTAGCCACACAATAACTCTAACTTGACTTCTTCTAACCATTCTGTCTTACTGGTTTAGAGACTGTCTTCTGCCAGCATTTTTTGTGGCTTGAGATATTTTCAAACCCTTCTTTCACTACCTTTCTTACCCTTAATGTGCCAAGCTTGAAACAGGATTTGATTTCCTGAGCTACTTGTTTGCCTTCTGTGTGTCACCAAGTAATCTGGTTCATCTTTCATCTCATTCATGTTCTTTTCCAGTGAAACAAGACATTTTGGGGGTCAAGTCTCTTTGGGTGTTTTATGTATATAAAAATGGATTTTGTGTTCCCTTTCCATGTAAGTACCAACTTATATGGAAACTCACAATCATAATGTAAAGAAGAAATGAAAGCCTGGTATATTGTACTTCAAGATGCCTCCCTGATGTACAGAATCTCCTTGTAAAATAAATAATTGCATTGTAAAAATAAAATAAAATGTCTTATCTAAAACTTCCTTAAATTCCACCAAAAAGATCAATACAGTTTAATAAATGAATGGTGAAGCTACAGTCACTCACATCTTAGTATGGATTACAGAACTCTGGCACTTGAAGAGAATAGTACTAAATATCCCTCATCAAGCGACAGGATGAAACTCTGAATCATGTACTCTTAATTAGGACTTCTGAAAGGATTAAAAACAAAATCTAAACAAACAATCAAACCAAAAAATACCCAAAGCCTTTAGGTAACACTTGGAAGCAATAACTAAACAAAATAATACTTGTTTTAGTAACAAACTTCCAAAATGAGTGAGTGGCAAATTATTTCCTGTGGTGGCAAAAACAATCTTTGCACTGTCATTGCTCCTTTCTTTCCTTTCAGAATGAGAGCAGAGGAGGGTTTAAATCACTTCAAGATTATTTCTTTTTTTGAAACAGGGTCTCACTGTGTCACCCAGGCTGGAGTGTAGTAGCACAAATCATGGCTCACTGCAACCTGGAGCTCCTGGGCTCAAGCAATTCTCCCACCTTAGCCTCCTGAGTAGCCAGAACTACAGGGACACACCACCACACCTGGCTAATTTTTTTTAAGAGATGGAGTCTCACTATATTGCCCAGGCTAGACTCAAACTCCCGGGCTTAAGCGATCCTCCCACCTCAGCCTCCCAAAGTGATAGGACTATAGGCGTGAGCCCACTGCAGCTGATCTCTGGCTAATTTTTAAATTTTTTGTAGAGACAGATTTCCATGTTGCCCAGGCTGGTCTCAAACTCCTAAGCTCAAGCAATCCTCTCACCTCAGCCTCCCAAAGTATTGAGATTACAGGCATGAGCCACTGTGCCTGGCCAGTGAATCTAGATCTTTTTTTTTTTTTTTTTCGAGACGGAGTCTTGCTCTGTCACCCAGGCTGGAGTGCAGTGGCGCGATCTCGGCTCACTGCAAGCTCCGCCTCCCAGGCTCACGCCATTCTCCTGCCTCAGCCTCTCCGAGTAGCTGGGACTACAGGCGCCCGCCACCACGCCCGGCCAATTTTTTGTATTTTCAGTAGAGACGGGGTTTCACCGTGGTCTCGATCTCCTGACCTCGTGATCCGCCCGCCTCGGCCTCCCAAAGTGCTGGGATTACAAGCGTGAGCCACCGTGCCCGGCCGAATCTAGATCTTATTATGAGGTAAACAAAGCCTTCAGAGAAGATAAGCCAGCAAGAGAAAAATCTATTTAATACCATATATAAGAATCAAAAACCAAGAGCTGATGGCAAAGGAGAGTTTAAAGGAAACACAAAGATAGTTTTGAAGAAACAAGCAGCAGGGTAATAAAACTTAATATTAGCCTATAATCAAGGTCCTCCAAATTCAGCCTATTGGCTCATTTGAGCCTGACAACAACTTTTGAGGTAAATGAGTGAGACATCATTTAACTCAATTTCACGAATGTGGAAACTCAAACAGGTTAAGCGAAGGTTAAGTGGTTTCCCCAGGGCTCATAAAGGAAAGCAATGAGTCAATTTTTTTCATTCTGAATAAACACATATATAATGCCAGTTGTTCTAAGTATGTCGAGATTACAACATAACCTTGCTTGGGAAGAGAACATTTACACACAATAAATATTTAAACTGACCCCAAATCTAAAAATTCTGAGGTTTCCTATAGTTGAATTTACTTTCCTAAAATCTCACCCTAGTCGTTTTCAACCTCTGATAAGCATCAGGATTGCCTAAGGAACTTTGGTGAGGAGAAAAAAAAGTTAACACTGCTTGAACTCTACCACTGAAGACTCTAATAATTCAGAGGTATTTGGCGAGAGGCCCAACATCTGTATTTTATTAAGTATGACATGTGGTTCTACTGTACCCTAAAGGGTGAACAGCACTGCCTCAAACAAACAGGGCTACCACAGGAGGGCTGAGGCCCAAGGAATGCCTGTGATTAAGGGAAGCCAACCAAAGTACTCCACAATGTCTTTTGAAAAGAGCCTTCATCCCCAGGCTCTGCCCAGCGCTAGACAGTGACGTGGACCACCCAGCCCAGGCTCAGGCCTCATGGGGTACCTGGCTCTCGGGACTGGCTATCATCACAAATGTGCAGGTCCAGGCGGGAGATGAGCAGATGGTAGGAGGACTCTTTCACATCAAATTTCTCAAAGTACTGGCTGAGGCGGCTGCTGCTGCTGTTGCTGTTGCCCTGGCTGCCACCAAATGCCTGGGCCCAGGACTGCTGGGCACTGGGAGCTGGTGGAGTGATCTACATGTGACAGAGAGAGAAACAGGAAGTCCAGACCCTGAAAAGATCCTTTGTAGGCTTTCTTTAAGCTTTCGTCCAGCCTGAAGAAAACCACAGTTTAGCAAGATGTTCCTTCCCTCTCATAACTGTTGGCCTAGTAGCTCACTTAGGTCTGTTTCAATTATATAACCTAAACTCCAAAAGCCTACTTATAATTAGTCTAATAACTGTTGGAATATAGTTCATAGTTCTGAATTGCCCTCCCAGCTCTTGCCCACCAGGTCTTAGTGGACTGATGCTAAAACATTTCCTCTAGGACGTCCTCCCTAAATGCTCTCTTTCAGCCTGTGTAGCGAGATGCCTCTTCTTTGTGCTCTCATGGCATATCGTTTATTCTATTACAGCATTTATCACACCGTACTGTAATAACTCATTTATGGTCCAGCTTTCAAGACAGTGAGAGCCCCAAGGACAGGAACAAGAGGTGTATTCCATTTTTCTTCTCCAGTGGCCAGCACTGTATACTTAATACACTGGAGGTACTCAATGAACAGAATAAATAAAAAATCAGAGGTGCAGGCAAAACCTATAAATACCCAGAAGTAAAACAAATTTCCCAAATAAAGTCTAGATTCCACCTACATTAGTATGAGTTAGGTCTGGCCTACTGAGTCCCTAGCCCCACCAAGGGTGTCTGTTTTATCTCTAACCTGTACAGGTTCAGGGGCCAGGCTCTTT
Source organism: Symphalangus syndactylus (assembly GCF_028878055.3). NCBI lineage: Eukaryota > Metazoa > Chordata > Mammalia > Primates > Hylobatidae > Symphalangus > Symphalangus syndactylus. The sequence goes on from NC_072445.2 coordinate 36,837,787, forward strand.
CTTTGCTGGGCTGACTTCTCCATGGCTTCACTCAGTGACTCTGCATACTTCATCATAGCCTTGAGCTGTGAGTCAGTTAGCACCCAGAGCAGGTCATCCAACAGGAACATCAGCTTGGACGATATCACATTGCAATCTTTGGTCTGAGGAAGCCACAGACAACATGAGGTTTATCACCTGGTATCATTCCAACTTTCTTTTTTTTTTTTTTTTTGAGACGGAGTCTCGCTCTGTCGCCCAGGCTGGAGTGCAGTGGTGCAATCCCGGCTCACTGCAAGCTCCGCCTCTGGGGTTCACACCATTCTCCTGCCTCAGCCTCTCCGAGTAGCTGGGACTACAGGCGCCCGCCACCACGCCCGGCTAATTTTTTGTATTTTTAGTAGAGACGGGGTTTCACTGTGGTCTCGATCTCCTGACCTCGTGATCCGCCCGCCTCGGCCTCCCAAAGTGCTGGGATTACAAGCGTGAGCCACCGCGCCCGGCCCATTCCAACTTTCAAAGTGACTGTTGCCCAATCAGTTTCAGAAGCGGCTTTTCAATCTCCAATATGTGAAAGTATCAAGCAGTTTGGAGAGACAATTTCTTACAAAACTACTAAAGTTTCCTTAATTAAGAAAAAGCAGCAATAGTCAACTGCCAGGTGCCTATGTCAGTGTCCCTACACATGGGTAAAAATTGCAGTTTCCAAAACTAAGAAAATAGGAAGGTGGAAACATTCTATTACCAGAGGATGTTGGGCAACACTGAATTATAGGCCTTCCCCCTTCAACTGTCATTCCAGGGCCAATAACATTCCAAACAATGAGGGAATACCAAATCCAGGCTGTCTCATAGAATAAGAGATGGAAGTTTTCATGAGGCCAGAGAACACACTTACTCTTCTTTTGAGGGCTATTTGGATCCTGCCTTGGTTTGTAATAAGCCTCAATGGAGTGGTGACTGGGTCCTGATCACCATTGTCTGTAGCATCTGCCTCAATTCGGAGTGTTTGCCAAGTTATTTCCTTAAATGTTAAAACCTGGAAGGAGAGAAAGTAAAATCCCTTAATCCTGTGAATGAAATTAACCAAGAAGCAAGAAGTCCAAGGAAAAAAGACTGGCAAGGCAGAGACTCCCAGCACTCTCAGTTGGGATCCCACCAAGAAAAAGCAGTGAATCAGGGATCCATAACTGAAGAAAGGATGTAGCAGTAACACTGGACAGAAAGGCCTCTGGGTTCCCAGGAATGGGGAACATTTGAGGAAATCCACAAAATGGGAATAATATCCTTTAAGAATTAGCCCGACTTTGAATCTTCCCCCATTCTTTCCCTTCACAATGATGGGGCTGTCACCTCTCCTCGGCGGGGGTCAGTGATGCGGGTAAGGCGAAGGTCACTCTGCTGCCAGTTGGGGTTGACACTATAGCCCTGGAGCTGCCACAATTCAAAAGCAGCGTGGAAGGCCTTGGAGTGAATCTTGATGGTGATAGAATTGACGATGATGAACATCCCTTCCACCACCTTTTCAGCAAAGCCATATTCACTACAACAAATGAGGTAGACCAACAATCAGAATCATGGGAGACTTTCTGCACAGTCTTTATACTAGATGTTTAAATTACTTTATAATGGTAATACAGTAGTCTTTTTTTTTTTTTTGAGACAGGGTCTTGCTCTGTTACCCAAGCTGGAGTACACTGGCATGATCACAGCTCACTGCAGCCTTGAACGCCTGGCCTCACGTGATCCTCTCATCTCAGCCTCTGAAATAGCTGGGATCACAGGTATGAGCCACTGTGCTTGGCTGCAGTACTTTTTTTTTGAGACGGAGTCTCACTCTGTCGCCCAGGCTGGAGTGCAGTGGCGCGATCTCGGCCACCTGCAATCTCTACCTCCTGGGTTCAAGGTATTCTCCTGCCTCAGCCTCCTGAGTAGCTGGGAGTCATGCGCCACCACACCCAGCTAATTTTTGTATTTTTAGTAGAGACGGGGTTTCACCATGTTGGCCAAGATGGTCTCAATCTCTTGGCCTGGTGATCTGCCTGCCTCAGCCTCCCAAAGTGCTGGGATTACAGGCGTCAGCCACCACGCCTGGACAGTACTTTCTTTAACGAGAAATTGTTTCTAAGGAATGGAATAAAAGAGGAAGAGTTGACCTTGAAACAATCTCCCTCCTGTTAGAAAGAATAAATTGATAAATCTTTTTATAGACCACAAATTATCTAAATATTTAGACACTGTCTGTGAGGGGAAGTATAACTACAGAAAAGAGACATAGGGTTTCTATAAAATCTTCGAAGACACAACAGCAAGACCTGGTCTCAAAAAAAAAAAAAAAAAAAATCTCCGAAGATGGAGCATACTCTGCAAAGGTAGTGGAAAGAAAAGTAGTACAGCCAGGTGAATAAGAGGTTCAAAATCAATCCCACCTTGACTCCGTCAAATACAGTCATGCCTTGGTATGTGAAAGTACTGGTTCCAGGACCCCCCAGTACCATCTCGTATACCAAAATCTGCTCAAATCCCACAGTCAACCCTGAGGGACCTGCATATATGAAAAGTCGACTATCCGTGTGGGTGGCACCCTGCAATATTTTGATCTGCATTTGGTTGAAAAAAATCCGCATATGCATGGACCCATGCAGCTCAAACTTGTGCTAGGCAAGGATCAACTGTGCTTCCCAAAGAATTAGCTATACTTCCACAGTGAGAGGACAGAAATGGCAAAAGGAGAGGAATGAAGGACACAAAGTCCCTCTAGATGTGAAGAAAACAGCAATTCTTGACATGTAGGTGAAATCACTGCTCATTACAAGAGATAAAAGGAGGTCTGAAAATTCAAACTGAAAAAAAAATATATTTGGAATTTATGTCACCAAGAACTAATATCCCTAATGTATAAAGAATTTCAAAAACCAGAGAGAAAAAAGAGCAGGAGCCTGATAAAAGTGGGACCAAGTATGGACAGGTCACAGAAGAAATAAATGCAAATAGATATTAAACATAAAGAGGTTGGGCACAGTGACTCACACCTGTAATACCAGCACTTTAGGAGGCCGAGGTGGAGGATCACTTGAGCCCAGGAGTTTGAGACCAGCCTGGGCAACAAAGGGAGATGCCCTCTCTACAAAAACTCCGTACAAACAAATTTAAAAATTAGCCAGGTCGTGGTGGTGCATGCCTGTAGTCCCAGCTACTTGAGAGGCTGAGATAGGAGGATCACTTGAGCCCAGGAGATTGAGGCTGCAGTGAGCCAAGACTGCGCCACTGTACTCAAGCCAGGGTGACAGAGTGAGATCCTGTCTCAGAAAAAAAAAAAAAAAAAAGGAAAAAGAAGAAAAGAAAAAACGCTTGGCACAGTGGCTCACGCCTATAATCCTAACACTTTGGGAGGCTAAAATAGGCACATTACTTGAGCCTAGGAGTTTGAGCTCAGCCCAGCAACATAGTGAGACCTGGTCACTACAAAAAATAGAAAAAAATAGCCAGATACAGTGGTGCATGGCTTTGGTTACAGCAACTTGGGAGGCTGAGGCAGGAGGATCACCTGAGCCTGAGGAGGTCTAGGCTGCAATAAGCTGTGATCGTGACACTGCACTCCAACCTGAGTGACAGAGTGAGACCCTGTCTCAAAAAAAAAAAAGAAAAAGAAAAAGAAAAAAGGCCGGGTGCAGTGGCTCACGCCTGTAATCCCAGCACTTTGGGAGATGGAGGTGGGTGGATCACGAGGTCAAGAGATCGAGACCATCCTGGCCAACATGGTGAAACCCCATCTCTACTAAAAATACAAAAATTAGCTAGGCGTGGTGGTGCACACCTGTAGTCCCAGGTACTCGGGAGTCTGAGGCAGGAGAATTGCTTGAACCCGGGAGGCAGAGGTTGCAGTGAGCCGAGATCATGCCACTGCACTCCAGCCTGGTGACCGAGCGAGGCTCCGTCTCAAAAGAAAAGAAAAGAAAATGATCCTCAACCTCACTCATAAATCAAAACCATGCTGAGAGTCACTAGATTTATGACAAAGGTGACAGTGCAGGGGGAAAAATAGTTTTTTCAATAAATGGTGCATGGTCAGTTTGCAGATATCCATACAGAGAAAAATTAATATTGATGCCTACCTTCATCAGACAACAACAAAAAAAATCAGTTCCAAGATGGACTAGAGATTTAAATGTTAAAAGCCAAACAATAAAGCTTTTAGAAGAAAATATAGGAGACTCTCTTCCTGCCTTAGGATAGAAAAAGAACTTAAACAAGATAACAAAAAGTGCTAACCATAAAGTGGAAAAAAAAAAAGATATACTGGACTACATCAGAATTAATAATTTCTGTTCAATAATAAAAAAAATTAAGAGTGGGCCGAGTGCAGTGGTTCGTGCCTATAATCCCAGCACTTTGGGAGGCCGAGGCGGGTGGATCACCTGAGGTCAGGAGTTCGAGACCAGCCTGGCCAACATGGTGAAACCCCATCTCTACTAAAAATACAAAAATTAGCTGGGCATGGTGGCAGGCGCCTGTAATCCCAGCTACTCAGGAGGCTGAGGCAGGAGAATCACTTGAACCCAGGAGGTGGAGGTTGCAGTGAGCTGAGATCGTACCACTGCACTCTAGCCTGAGTGACAAAAGAGAAACTCCGTCTCAAAAAAAAAAAAAAAAATTTTAAGAGTGATCAGTATCTTAGTATTCTGTACAGAGTAGAAGATATCTGCAGTACATGTATCTAACCAAGTACTTGTTTTCAGAATATATAAAGAACTTCTACAAATTAATAAGAAAAAGACAACTCAAAGATAAATAAGCAAAACACTTACACAAGTGCTTTATGAAAGACAATATCCAAAATTCCAATAAACCAATCATCGGAAAAATATAAATTAAACCATAATGTGATACAACTACATACCCACCAGGATGATTAAAATGAAAAGATAGACAATACCAGATATGGAGCAATGCTAGAGGGAAAACTGGTACAATCACTATGAATAACTATCTAGCAATATTTACAAAAAGAGAACCCATAACCCAGCAATTTTACTGCTAGGTATATAAAATAGAAATGTGTACATATGTTCACAAGATATATACACAAGAAGGTTCACAGCAGCACTATTCTCTTTTACTACATATTTTTAGCTTATATGCAGGAAAATTCATTCTTTGTGGTGAATGGCTTCGTGGGTTTTGTTTTTTTTTTCCCCCGAGACACAGTCTTGCTCTGTCACCTAGGCTGGGGTGCAGTGGTGTGATCTCGGCTCACTACAACATCTGCCTCCCAGGTTCAAGCAATTCTCCTGCCTCAGCCTCTGGAATGGCTGGGATTACAGGCACATGCCACCACGCCCAGCTAATTTTTGTATTTTTTTTTTAAGTAGAGATGGGGTTTCACCATGTTGGCCAGGCTGGTCTCAAACTCCTGACCTCGTGATCTGCCCGCCTCGGCCTCCCAAAGTGCTGGGATTACAGGCATGAGCCACCGTGCCTGGCCGGCTCTGTGGGTTTTGGCAAATACATGGAGTCATGATTGACCACCAAAGTCATCATAGAGAAGAGTTCTACAAGCCTGTAATCCCAGCATTTTGGGAGGCTGAGGCAAGTGGATCACCTGAGACCAGGATGAGACCAGCCTGGCTAACATGGCAAAACCCTGTCTTGCTAAAAATACAAAAATTAGCCAGGGGAGGTCAGGTGCGGTAGCTCATGCCTGTAATCCTATCACTTTGGGAGGCTGAGGCAGGCAAATCACGAGGTCAGGAGTTCAAGACCAGCCTGGCCAACACAGTGAAACCCAGTCTCTACTAAAAACACACACACACACACACACAAAATTAGCGAGGCGTGGTGGCAGACGCCTATAGTTCCAGCACTCGGGAGGCTGAGGCAGAAGAATCGCTTGAACCTGAGAGGTGGAGGTTGCAGTGAGCCGAGATCGCACCACTGCACTCCAGCTTGGGTGACATAGTGAGACTCTGTCTCGAAAAAAAGAAAAAGTAGCTGGGTATGGTGGCAGTGGCACGCACCTGTACTCCCAACTACTCCAAAGGCTGAGGTGTGAGATTCGCTTGAACCTGGGAGGCAGAGGTTGCAGTGAGCTGAGATCGCACCACTGCACTCCAATCTGAGCAACAGAGCAAGGCTCTATCTCAAAAAAAAAAAAAAAAAAAGAAGAAGAACCAGAAACTAGAAGCATCTACAACAGAATGGATTGTGGCATATTCAGGTAATGGAATGGTATACAGTAATGAGGAAGAATCAACTACAAATATATGTAACAAAATGGATGTCTCTCACAAACATAATGTTAAGCTAAAGTAGCCAGACACAAATGACTATACATTTACCTAAAACAGCCATGTTGTAGTATATAACAGTACTTTATTCCTTTTTAAGGTTATGCCTGAACATGCCTAAACCTTGAAAACATTATGCTAAGTGAGAGAGGTCAACCACAAAAGACCACACAGTATATGATTTCATTTATATAAATGTTCAGAATAGACATAGACAGTAGATGAGTGGTTGCCTAGGGCTAAGGCAGGAAAAAATGAGGAGTGACTGCTAATATGTATGGGGTTTCTCTTGGGTGATGAAAATGTTCTAAAATTGATTGTGGTCATGGTTGTACATCCCAGTGAATACAGTAAAAACCACTGAATTGTATATACTTCACATGGATGAATGTTATGGTATGTGAATTATATTTCAATAAAGTGTTTTCTAAATTATGCTGGCTTGGCTTCTTTGGTTTTCGTTTTTTTTTTTTTTTTTTTTGAGACGGAGTTTCACTCTTGTTGCCCAGGCTGGAGAGCAATGGTGCAATTTCAGCTCACTGCAAGCTCTGCCTCACAGGTTCAAGCAATTCTCCTGCCTCAGTCTCCCAAGGAGCTGGTACTACAGGCATGTGCCACCATGCCTGGCTAATTTAGTATTTTTAGTAAAGATGGGGTTTCTCCATGTTGGCCATGCTGGTTTCAAGCTCCTGACCTCGGGCGATCCACCCACCTAGGCCTCTTAAAGCGCTGGGATTACAGGCATGAGCCACTGCACCCAGCCAGCTTCTTTGGTTTTCTTGTAAGAAAAGAAAGAATATGAAAAAAAAATTATGCTGGCAAAATACGAAGTGACTTATGAACAAGGCCATTTATTGCTGAACCATGTTTAACAGCAAAAAACCTGGAAATAATCCAAGTATCCACCAATAGAGAACTGGCTAAATAAACTATTTTGCCTCCAAAAGATAAGCATATTCTACAGGTACAAAAAGGAATAAAGAACATCTCTTCACACTTCTATGGAGTGATCTCCAGGATATATCTACATATAGATATATGTACACACATATATATATATATATTTTTTTTTGAGACAGAGTCTTGCTCTGTCACCCAGGCTGGAGTGCAGTGGCGTGATCTCGGCTCACTGCAACCTCCACCTCCCGGGTTCAAGCAATTCTCCTGCCTCAGCCTCCTGAGTAGCTGGGATTACAGGCGCGTGCCACCATGCTCGGCTAATTTTTGTATTTTTAGTACAGACGGGGTTTCACCATGTTGATCAGACTGGTCTCGAACTCCTGACCTCGTGATCCGCCCACGTCGGCCTCCCAAACTGCTGGGATCACAGGCGTGAGCCACGTAATATGCCTGGCCTTCCAGGATATATTTTTAAATGAAAAGAACAATGTAGAAGTATTTAAGATATGCTACATGTTGTATAGAAAAAAGGTGGGACAATACAAATATATATACGGTACATATAATGTGCCTCCTTTCACAGTTGTAACTTCAGAGCTACATAATTTTACATAACTAAAAATAAATTTAAAAACCATCTAAAAGTTAAACAAATAAAGGAACCTTTCTGTATGTCAAATTGCTATTCAACCATATAAAGAATGATTTCAAGTGACTTCAAAACAGCATTTTGGCCAGCGCGGTGGCTCATGCCTGTAATCCCAGCACTTTGAGAGGCCGAGACGGGTGGATCACTTGAGGTCAGGAGTTCAAGACCAGCCTGGGCAACATAGTGAAACCCCGTCCCTACTAAAAATACAAAAATTAGCCAGGCATGGTGGCAGGCGCCCATAATCCCAGCTACTTAGGAAGCTGAGGCAGGAGAATCGCTTGAACCCAGGAGGCGGAGGTTGCAGTGAGCCAAGATGGTGCCACTACACTCCAGCCTGGAAAACAAGAGCGGAAAAACTTCATCTCAAACAAAACAAAACACAACAAAACAAACGAACAAACAAAAACAGTATTTTGACCATACATCCCTAATGAGATATTTCACAAGATTAAAATACACACACACACACGCGCACACACACACACACACACACCCTGATACTGCATTCAGTAGTAGTGTTATTGATAGTTATAATGGTTTTGTTTTTCTGAAACTTGAAAAAGTAAATCATCTATGTTACTGTTGATAGGAGCCATGATTCAGTGTATGAATTTAAAAACCACTATTAAATCCAGAAAGTTAACTCAAAATCCTCTTTTATTTGAATAGAGAAATATCAGGATATTGTCATGATTTATTTTTCTGCTTCTTTTTTTTTTTTTTTTTGAGACAGAGTCTCACTCTGTTGCCAGGCTGGAGTGCAGTGGCACAATCTCGGCTCACTGCAACCTCTGCCTCCTGGGTTCAAGCGATTCCCCTGCCTCAGCCTCCGGAGTAGCTGGGACTACAGGCACGCGCCACCATGCCTGGCTAATTTTTTGTATTTTAGTAGAGACGGGGTTTCACCATGTTGGTCAGGCTGGTCTCGATCTCCTGACCTCGTGATCCACCGGCCTCGGCCTCCCAGAGTGCTGGGATTACAGGCGTGAGCCACTGAGCCCGGCCTATTTTTCTCTGTCTTAAAAATACCTTTTTCCTAGCATTGGACACTGAAAAGGCCTTAAAGCAATGAAAACTCAATGAATACAGTTTTGCAGACAGTAGTCTCTAAATAGCGTTTCTCACTAAAGTGAATCAGGGCTCCTTGAAGAGATGTCTGAGTTCAGGTCTAGGTTAAAGTTGTATAAAAGAATCCTCAAACATCTTATTCTATCTAAAAGCAGAAAGATTACTGGGGTCTTGTCAAAAGGACACAGGAGTTCACTTGGAAATGCTCTAACTCGCCAAAGACGGGGAGATATGAACATCAAGAAGAATAATGACTGTAAAGGTATGACATACAAAAAAACATATATAAAGAGTAAATGTAGGATGTAAGGCCAGGCACAGTTGCTCACGTCTGTAATCCTAACACTTTGAGAGGCCAAGGCGGAAAGATCACTTGAGTCCAGGAGTTCAAGACCAGCCTGTGCAACATGGTGAGACCCATCTCTGCAAAATATTTAAAAATTAATTGGGTGCAGTGGCACATGCCTGTATCCCCAGCTACTTGGGAGTCTGATGTGGGAGAATCGCTTGAGCCCAGGAGTTCAAGGCTGCAGTGAGCCGTGACTGCACCACTGCACTCCAGCCTGGGTGACAAAGCAAAACCTTGTCTCAAAAAAAAAAAAAAAAAAAAAAAGTAGGATGTAAAACATGTAACATGTAAAAGCATGTAGGCCAGGTGCGGTGGCTCACGCCTGTAATCCCAGCACTTTGGGAGGCTAAGCCGGGTGGATCATTTGAGGTCAGGAGTTCGAGACCAGCCTGGCCAACATGGTGAAACCCCGTCTCTACTAAAAATACAAAAATTAGCCAGGTATGTTGGTGTGTGTAATCCCAGCTACTCAGGAGGCTGAGGCAGGAGAATCGCTTGAATCCAAGAGGCGGAGGTTGCAGTGAGCTGAGATGCACCATTGCACTTTAGCCTGGGCAACAGAGTGAGACTCCATCTCAAAAAAAAAAAAAGAATGCAAAATGTACAAAGAATATAAAATGGTAAGCCACTCTGGAAAAGTCTGACAGTTTCTGAAAAAGTTAAATCCTCCCCTAAATACCATAACTAGGTATTTACCCAAGAGAAAGAAAAGCACACATGACCACACAAAAACTTGCACACAAATGTTTATAGCAGCATTATTCATAATAGCCAAAAAATAGAAATAAAATGACCATCAACTAGTGAATGGATAAACCAATTGTGGCATATCCATATACTAGAATGTTACTCAGCGCTATGGTCTGATTGCTTATGTTTCCCCAAAATTCATCGTATGTTGAAACCTAATAGCCCAATGTGACAGTTTTAGAGATGAGGCCTCTGGAAGGTGTTCAGCTCATGAAGGAAAAGTCCTCATTAATGGGATTAATGCCTTTAGAAAAGAGGCCAGAGACTGGGCTCAGTGGCTCACGCCTGTGATCTCCGCACTTTGGGAGGCCGAGGCAGGTGGATCACCTGAGGTCAGGAGTTCAAGACCAGCCTGACTAACATGGTGAAACCCCGTCTCTACTAAATACAAAAAATTAGCTGGGCCTGGTGGTGCATGCCTGTAATCCCAGCTACCTGGGAGGCTGAGGCAGGAGAATCACTTGAACCAGGGAGGTGGAGGTTGCAATAAACGGAGACCGGGCCATTGCATTCCAGCCTGGGCGACAAAAGTGAAACTCTATCTCAAAAAAGAAAAAAAGAAAAAAGAAAAGAGGCCAGAGAGAGACCTTTCACCCCCTTGGATGTATTCTTACCAAGAAAACAAAAGCAAACAAAATAAATCAGGGCAAGCCTTTAAACTTACCAGATTAAATGAGAAATATTTTCTTTTTTTTTTTTTTTTTTTTTGAGATGGAGTCTCGCTCTGTCACCCAGGCTGGAGTGCAGGGGCGCAATCTCGGCTCACTGCAAGCTCCGCCTCCCGGGTTCATGCCATTCTCCTGCCTCTGCCTCTCCGAGTAGCTGGGACTACAGGCGCCCACCACCACGCCCGGCTAATTTTTTTGTATTTTTAGTAGAGACGGGGTTTCACCGTGGTCTCGATCTCCTGACCTCGTGATCCGCCCGCCTCGGCCTCCCAAAGTGCTGGGATTACAAGCGTGAGCCACCGCACCCAGCCGAGAAACATTTTCAATGATACCTTGATGATACAATCAGCCAGAATACAAAACAAGGGAAATTCTTCAGAAAAGATTATCTAATTCCTACAAAGAATAAATGGTATATTAAAAAATGTGTGTGGTGGGATATAATTATAAGAGCTTTAAAAGGCCTATCACCCAAATATAAAGTATGGACTTCTTTTGATCCATATTGTTTTGTAAAAAAATACGTATTTAGGCCAGTCACAGTGGTTCACGCCTGTAATTCCAGCACTTTAGGAGGCTGAGGCGGGTGGATCACCTGAGGCCAGGAGTTCAAGACCAGCCTGGCCAACACGGCAAAACCCCATCTCTATTAAAAATACAAAAATCAGCCAGGTGTGGTGTCGGGCACCTGTAATGCCAGCTACTCAGGAGGCCGAGGCACAAGAATCACTTGAACCCAGGAGATGGAGGTTGCAGTGAGCCAAGATCGCGCCACTGCACTCCAGCCTGGGTAACAGAGCAAGACCCTGTCTCAAAACCAAAAAAAAGAAAAAGAAAAAAATATATATATACATGTATATATTTAAGCGATAATCCAGGAAAATTGATTATGAAATAGGTATTAGATGATATTAAGGAATTCTTGTTTTTTTTTTTTTTTTTTTTGAGATGGAGTTTCACGCTTGTTGCCCAAGCTGGAGTGCAATGGCGCAATCTCGGCTAACTGCAACCTCCACCTCCCGGGTTCAAGCGATTCTCTTGCCTCAGCCTCCCGAGTAGCTGGGATTACAGGTGCCCACCACCACGCTCGGCTAATTTTTTTTATTTTTAGTAGAAATGGAGTTTTTATTTTTAGTAGAAATGGGGTTTCACCATGTTAGCCAGGCTGGTCTCGAACTCCTGACCTCAGGTAATCTGTCCACCTCAGCCTCCCAAAGTGCTCGGATTACAGGCGTGAGCCACCGTGCTTGGCCTGTTAATTCTTTTTAATGTGATAGCAATATTTTTTTTTTCCAGTCCTTGTCTGTTAAAGACATGATATGAAAGTATTTGCAGGTGGGTTCACAACCAGCCTGGGCAACTTGGTGAAACTGTCTCTATCAAAACTACAAAAAATTGGCCAGGTATGGTGGTGCATGCCTGTGGTCCCAGCTACTTGGGAGACTGAGGTGGGGAACCACTTGAGCCTGGGAGGCAGAGGATGCAGTGAGCCAAGATCACACCACTGTACTCCAGGCTGGGTGACAGGGTGAGACCCTATCTCAAAAAAAAAAAAAAGTATCTGCAAGTGGAATCATATGGTTTCTGAGATTTGCTTTCAAGTACTATAGTGTCCACATGCACATACATACACATACACAAACTGGCAGGAAAAAGAAAAAAGAATGACAATGTTGGGCATGGTGGTTCACGTCCGTAATCCCAGGGCTTTGGGGAGGCTGAGGTGGGAGGATCGCTTAAGGCCAGGAGTTCAAGACCAGCCTGGGCAACATAGTGAGACACCATCGCTGCAAAAAACTAGCCAGTCGTGGTGATGTGTGCCTGTGGTCCCAGCTACTTGGGAGGCTGAGGTAGGAGGACTGATTGAGCCCAGGAGGTCGAGGCTACAGTGAGCTGTGATCACACCACTGCACTCCAGCCTGGGGGACAGAGCAAGACCCTATCTCAGGAAAAAAAAAAAAAAAAAACAGAGGAAGAAGAATGACAAAGTGTTGATAATTGTTGAAATTAGATCTTCGGTATATGGGGGTTCTTATACCATTTTCTTTACTTTAGTGTAAGTTTGAAAATTTCCATAATAAAAAGTTTTTATTTTTTAACTAAAAGGGGATCTGGAGCAATTAATATGTTGGAAATAACAGGGTTCAAAGCAACTAACCTCTGTCCTGAAGCAAGGGCAATGGGAGACTGTCCATTGGGGGGCCGAGGATCCTCACATGTCTTCATCTCCACCTCTACCTTATCCAGACACTGAAATAGAAGGAGAACTAAGCATTTACACAAATACACACACAGCACAATGACAGTACAGACTGTGTCATTCATCTCTGTGCTCCAGAGCCTAGTCAAGTGCTATACCCATCGTGGGCAGACAATAAATATTTACTGAATGAATGAACTAAAATGCAAGGAGAGTCCTCATTTTCCCCCTTCCATTTCCATTAGCAGCAGAACCTCATGACAAGCACAGGATGAGCTCAGAGCAAAAAGATAAAACACAAATCCAAGTTGCAGAAATATTATTTTTCCTGGGGATTCCAGTTTTTGGGATAAAGACACACATCAACCAGCTTCTGAAGGGCCCTCAACTGATAATCGTCCAACAGTCAACCCAAACTAAACTTTTTTTTTTTTTTTTCACCGAGACAGAGTCTCACTCTTATTGCCCAGGCTGCAGGGTGATCTCGGCTCACTGCAACCTCTGCCTCCCGGGTTCAAGCAGTTCTCCCGCCCCAGCCTCCCGAGTAGCTGGGATTACAGGCGCCTGCCACCAAGCCTGGCTAATTTTTTGTATTTTTTAGTAGAGATGGGGTTTCACCATGTTGGTCAGGCTGGTCTTGAACTCTTGACCTCAGGTGATCTACCCGCCTCTGCCTCCCAAAGTGCTGGCATTACAGGCGTGAGCCACCGCACCCGGCCCAAACCAAACTTCTAATTTTTCCTCTGTCAAGATTTCAAGGAGTGCCAGGCACGGTGGCTCACACCCGTAACCCCAGCACTTTCGAAGGCTGAGACAGGTGGATCACCTGAGGTTAGGAGTTCGAGACCAGCCTAGCCAACATGGCAAAACCTCGTCTCTATTAAAAATACAAAAATTAGCTGGGCATGGTGGTACATGTAATCCTAACTACTTAGGAGGCTGAGGCAGGAGAATTGCTTGAACCCAGAGGCAGAGGTTGCAGTGAGCCAAGGCACTCCAGCCTTGGTGACGAGCAAAACTCCATCTCAAAAAAAAAAAAAAAAAAAATTTTCAAGGGAAAATAGGAAAGTCTAAGGGTAGAGCCTAGGCAGCCATAATTGTTACATTAAAACCAAGAAAACAACTGGGAAGTCCTGGGTCTTGTGTCCCAGTGCCAATCCTATACCACACAGCAGTTCCAGAATAAGCCCAGACGACAGTCACACTGTCTCAGAGAGAAGCTCACAGGGACATAAGGAGACACCCACCATTCCTAAAAGGGTTAGCCTATCATTTTCTCCCTCATTTTCTAAAAGCCTACCCAGGCCATCCCCATTTGATTACTTGTAATCAAGAAAGGTCATTACCAAGCAAATTGGGTGCGTCTTCAACTTTGTCCACTGGATCTGAAAGAGGAAAGCAAAGTCTCAGGGCTGTGGTAGCTCACCCTCCAGAAAGCAGGCCTGCTGGCCGAAGAGAACAGCAGCATTCTGACCCTCATTCTCACCCGGATGGAGGCCCTGTTGCAGTAGACCCGATTGATGGCTAACCAGGTGGGCAACTCCAGTACATTCTGTAGAACCTCTTCATCCAGCTCCAGGTTGGTCAGCTGACCCTCCCCTTTCAGGGTACTCAGGTTGATTTTGTCTGGGGAAAGATTCTTAGTGAACCTGAAAAGAGTAACGATAAGAAGCTATTATTTCCATGGGAATCTGCTAATTGGGTATTACAGCCAAAACACTTCTGAATCTAAGAAAAAAATTAAAGAACATTTGTTAAGGCTAATCAAGTGAAGCAGTGGGAGTGAAGGAACACAGAAATCTGTAACTGGGGTTATGATCAATTAGTTGTAAACAACACCACACTCAGACCAGCCAGAACAAATGCACTCAGACCACATCATCTCTACACCATATAAGATATTAGGTGAGACCTATGATTCTACTTATGATTATGTCATCATCCTACTAAAGAACCTACAACGAGGATTCTGGGGCAATAGCTGTAGCAATGGCAATGTTGTCTTTCAATATTTCTGAATCCTCGCATAAAAACAGACAGAGGGAGCTAGGCGCAGTGGCTCACACCTGTAATCCCAGCACTTTGGGAGGCCAAGGTGGGCAGATCACCTGAGGTCGGGAGTTCGAGACCAGCCTGACCAACATGGAGAAACCCTGTCTCTACTAAAAATACTAAATTAGCCGGGCGTGGTGGCGCATGCCTGTAATCCCAGCTCCTCCGGAGGCTGAGGCAGGAGAATCGCTTGAACCTGGGAGGCGGAGGTTGCACTGAGCTGAAATCGTGCCATTGCACTCCAGCCTGGGCAACAAGAGCGAAACTCCATCTCAAAAAAAAAAAAAAAAAAAAAAAAACAGACAAAGGGCCAGGAGTGGTGGCTCACGCCTGTAATCCCAGCACCTTGGGAGGCTTAGGCAGGAGGATTGCTGGAGCCTAGGAGATCGAGACAAGCCTGGGCAACATAGCGAGACCCCATCTCTAAAAAAAAAAAAAAAAAAATTAGGCATGGTGGTGCATGCCTGTAGTCCCAGCTACTCAGGAGGCTGAGGTTGAGGCTGCAGTGAGCCATGATCATGACACTGTACACTAGCCTGAGATGACAGAGCAAGACCCATTATAAAAACAAACACCAGACAGAGCAACTAGATAACAACACAGAAAGTCCATGAATAACATTTAAAACGAAATAGAATATGAAGTATCCTCATAAATCCCCATAGACAAGTGGGTGGGGGAAAAAACATCAACAGCCACAAGACGTAAGTGCTATCCAGCTGTCCAGAACAGAGTGGAGGGAAGCAAAAGGGCATCTGACAACTGAGAACTGAAGAACCCCAGGATAACCAACAACTATTAAATGAAAAGCAATGGGGACTGATTTGACAACAGTAACTGACACTGGGAGAGGGTTCTGTCCACTGCAAGGGATCCATAGTGAGACCCCAAGGAGCTGGAGCAGTCTAGCCCTATAAACTCATGAAACTAACCTTCCCAAGCTCCTTCCTAGGAAAGGACCCCCACACAAAAAAGAATTAAAAATGAGTAAGATAGGGATGACAGAAATGAAGAAAAGAGATGGTCTAGATAAAAGTAAGGGAGGGGAACAGAGACCGATTATCTCAGGAAGCAAGCTGTTACTTTTTTTTTTTTTTAGCACTACTTGAAATAACAGAAGAAGGAGCTACATGAAGTTAAGAATGTGAAACAGTAACAGGCTAATTATTGGCTTATTAAAGCAGGGTAAAATGAAATCCCAGACCCCTACACATCTTTACTGATATGAAAAAAGAACAACCAGTCACCTATAGTCTTCCCAAAGAGACTAAACTTGAATCTCATCAAGCCACTGGGTCCAATTGCTAATTTGAAGGAAATACTGAGGACAGATGAAAACTGCTGAACTACACTGTAAGTGTGCAATCAGCAAAATTCAGACCACAGGAAACTCTATCGGTCAAATGGTCTTGAAATAAAATATTCACACAGGCCAGTCCTCTCACTATTCCTCACTGCTCCAGTCCTCGATGCTGTGCTCTCGCCAGCCACCCCCTTTCCCTTTCCCTCCACACCACTATCTGCCATGCAAGGCTGAACTGGAGACTTCTCCCCGAGGCCTTCTTCCCCTAACTGCTGCAACTCACATTAAACTCTTTTATTCTCCATTCCTGGAATCTGTAATGCATGTTTAGGTCATAATCATATGACAGAGTCTTAGGATGTTCTCTAATTCTCAAAGGCATAATATAACCATCCCTGCTCAATTAGATTAAGCTCTTCAAGGTAAGGGGCTTAGTCTTGGCCATTCTTCCTAATCCAAATGGTGACCCAACAGAATGCTGGCCCACATATCTCTTAGCTAACTGCCCTGCTGGCTAACTACTCCCAGTTCCCGTCTCTCATCTTTTTGGCTGGATCAATTTAAGGCCAGTTCCTCATAGTATAACCCTCTCTCCTATAAGACCAACTATCTAAATTAATCTCACTCCTGTAATTCACTGCTGCTGCCTCTCATAGTCACTATTTTCACCCCAATCATGAATTGTATTTTGTCCACCAACCTTAACTATACTGTCTTTACATATATTAGATGCTAACAGTTTAGAGTTACATATCTATATATTTACCAATTTTTTTCACTATATGTATCTTTTCCTTTTACTAAACTATGTTTTAGTGTTTTTGCTTTTCCTCGGACCATAAAATTATGACGTGCAAAAGTTTATCTTGCAATTTTTTTCTAAAGTACTTAAGAAGGTACTATGAAAACAGCTCTTTAACAATTTTTTTTTTTTTTTTTTTTTTTTGAGACGGAGTCTCGCTCTGTTGCCCAGGCTGGAGTGCAGTGGCGCGATCTCGGCTCACTGCAAGCTCCGGCTCCCGGGTTCACGCCATTCTCCTGCCTCAGCCTCCCGAGTAGCTGGGACTACAGGCGCCCGCCAACACACCCGGCTAATTTTTTGTATTTTTAGTAGAGACGGGGTTTCACCGTGTTAGCCAGGATGGTCTCGATCTCCTGACCTCGTGATCCGCCCGCCTCGGCCTCCCAAAGTGCTGGGATTACAGGCTTGAGCCACCGCGCCCGGCAACAATTTTTAAATGATAGTAAAAATCATGTTTAGAAGTTTGTGAACATGCAAAACAATACCGTATGATGTTAAGGGATACATAGGAATGCACTGGCAGGATGACAAATTTAGGAAAGTGCTTACCTGTGGGGTAAGGAGAGGGGTCTACAGGAAGCTTCAACTGTATGGATAACGCTTATTTCTCAAGTTGAGAGCTGACTGTATGGCTTTTCATTATGCTACTCCATACCTTTTGTACAGCAAACATTTTGTAACAAATTTTTCTAAGATTTCTATCAATTATCTATTTACGTACTTAGTGTTGGGAATGCTATTCCTCCATTGAGTCTCTTTTTTTTCTTTTTTCTTCTGAGACAGGATCTCACTCTGTCACCCAGGCTGGAGTGCAGTGGTAGCATCATGGCTCACTGCAGCCTCGACCTCCTGGGGCTTCAGTGATCCTCCCATCTCAGACTCTAGAGTAGCTAGAACCACAAGTGCATGTCACTATACCCAGCTAATTTTTTTTATTTTTTGTAGAGATGGTGTCTCCCTTTGTTACCCAGGCTGGTCTGGAACTTCTGGGCTCAAGCACTCCTCCCATCTCAGCCTCCCAAAGTACTGGGATTACAGATTTGAGCCACTGTGCCCAGCCACTTTTAAAGAAAAGTGAGATAGACCTTTTCAAACTGATGACTTCTCTGAAAAAAGAGAAACATACTTCAGATAAAATAAAACATAAACACAGTCAAGAATAAGTTACACTGTTAGCTAGCACTGACATTCTCTGAGTGATTATACTAAGTGCTAAGTATCTAATTTCTACATTGTGTTCTTTGCAAAATCTAACTCTATTTACAGTTCCCTATAGATAAATGTATTTTTCAAGCCTTAACAAAAAGAAGTATATCAGATTGTATTACATTTCATCCTAACCTTGCCAGTTTTTAGGGCAATGCATCTCAAACTATGGTCCTCTGATCACATGGATCTTAATTATTTTGGAATGCTTATTTTAAAATGCAGGCCAGGCATGGTTGCTCACACCTGTAATCCCAGCACTGGGAGGCCAGGCGGACAGATCACTTGAGGCCAGGAGTTCGAGACCAGCCTGGTATACATGGTGAAATCCCATCTCTACTAAAAAATCACAAATAAAATTAGCTGGGCCATGGTGGGGCATGCCTGTAATCCCAGCTACTTGGGCGGCTGAGGCATGAGAATCGCTTGAACCCTGGAGGCAGAGGTTGCAGTGAGCCAAGTTTGTACCACTGCACTACAGCCTGGGCAACAAAGCGAGACTCTGTCTCAAAACAAACAAACAAATAACAAAATAATAATTGTATGTCTTTCTGCCCCATAGGCTAGACCAGATCAATATCCTTTTGTCAGCTAAAAGAAAATTTCATTTTTAAAACATAATTTGGCCAGAGGCGGTGGCTCACGCCTATAATCCCAGCACTTTGGGAAGCCAAAGCAGGTGGATCACCTGAGGTCAGGAGTTCAACGCCAGCCTGGCCAACATGGAGAAACTCCATCTGTACTAAAAATACAAAAATTAGCCAGGCATGGTGACACATGCCTGTAATCCCAGCTACTAGGGAGGCTGAGGCAGGAGAATCACTTGAACCCGGAAGGCAGAGGTTGCAATGAGCTGAGATCGCACCACCGCACTCCAGCCTGGGCAACAGAGCAAGACTCTGTCTCAAAACAAACAAACACCAACTTACTTTGTACACCACAAGCGGGAAAAAGCATTATTCTCTGGCCTGGACCAGCAAAACCAAACTACAAATAATAATGACATTTTACTTTGCACCAGGCACTGAACGAAGGGTCTTCATAACATCTCAATTAATCTTTGCAATATCCCACATGAAGTATGCATTATTATCCCCATTGCTCAGAGGAAGAGCATGAGGTTCGGATATGAAGTAGTTTGCCCCAGATGACAGGGCAAGAAGAGGCAGTATGAACCCAGGTGTGCTCACTGGTTTTTACTTCTACTAACATTTTAATATTATAAGTTCCCCCAAAACACACTTGGCACAGAATAAATTTATAAGGTATCTCAGAAGTGGCTGGAGGACATTCTTTCGCTTTTTATACTCTACCATGGACTGCTTAACCTGTGTAAGGGGAACGAATCTAAACTTTTTTGGTAAAGTTAATAGTGTAACTCCATCAAAAACCTTTCTGCACTTCACCAACTCAACCAGATTAATAAACTTTTTCTTAAGTATGCCCAAGGCTAATTTACCACCATTCCAGCAGGGACACCCAGTCTCTAGCAACACGCTGACAAGAGACCACAGAGGATACTGTGCCATCAGGTCTAATATTAACAATACAAGCAAGTAATCACCAAAAGCTGAACAGCACTAAACAACCAAGAGTTCTTCAAGCACTCGAAGGACTGCTGATGGTGCATGTACGTCTGCTGGACCACCATGGGTGGTTCTCCTGTGACTGTAATAATGGTATAACATATATATGCTTTTTCACTTTTCAGTTTACTTTTAGGAGTCAACAAAAAATGGATACTGCCTTATTCAAGCTTCTCAAAAAAGGCAGTAAGAATTCTTTAACTGATTTTGCCTGCATTTTAGAGCAATAACAAAGAATAGGTTAAAAAAATAAAATCAAAGATGGTCGGGCACAGTGGCTCATGCCTGTTAATCCCAGTACTTTGGGAGGCCAAGGCAGGTGGATTGTTTGAGCCTAGGAGTTTGACAACAGCCTGGGAAACATGGTGAAATCTCATCTCTACTAAAAATACAAAGACTAGTTGGGCATGGTGGCATACCTGTAATCCCAGCTACTTGGGAGGCTGAGGCACGAGAATCGCTTGAACCCAGGAGGTGGAGGTTGCAGTGAGCTGAGATCATCCCACTGCACTCCAGCCCGGGCGACATAGCGAGACTGTCTCAAAAAATAAAAGTAATAAAAATAAAAATAAAAGATGTTCCATGGGCCTGACTGTTGCTGGGGAGGGTTAGGGAGGCTTGCTCAGCCAAGGAAACCACAGCTCTGAGAATTATACAAGAGGCCCAAGTTTCAGTTCTCTCATCACCTGGAGAGGGAAAAATAGCTCAAACTCTCTACCTATAATGGAGTACAACTGGGTTAAACTGCAGCAATGTGATGATAAAACCAACTATTCCAAGTCATCTTCAACAGCCAGTCTAAAATTCACAAACTGCAACCGGATATTGAATTCTTGAGAATAATTATGTTGTATACTTCTCTTTCTATACCCCATAGTCCCTGGCAGAAAAAAAGCATTTGTGTTCCTAATTGAGGATAATATCATTCAGAGTCCAAGGGCAGCTAAAAAGGCTAATGGCAGCCTGCTATTTATTCCACTTCAAGTATGTGGGAAAACATTTTCTGGCCATCTGTTACTGTTACAGAGTGTAAAAGCTAAGATGAAATCAGGTTGGAAAAACAGATTTTGATCAAGTTTCATTTCTGCCAGAGGATTGCAATCTGCCAAAGAGACGACAGGGAAAGGCTCTCAGATATCTTTGTGAAAATGTACCACAATGTTGGGAAGTGAAAATTCTTAGATTTGCAGATTCTCAGAATTTCAGAGCTAGAAGGAATCTTAAATAATTGTTTAGTCCAAATCTACATTTGCCAATGAGGAAACAAATGGCCAAAAAGCTTAATGACTTGCCCAAGACTCACAGCTAGCCAGTGGAAAAGCTGAAACTAATAACAGAAATGGGACTTAACCCAGCATTCATTCAACTCTGACAACACCCTGCCCTCTGTAATTCAGCATCTTTATTGCGAATAATAGGGTCAATAAGTTGCAACAGTCAGTCGGCTTCAGCTCTCATAGAAATTGAACCCTCCTGGGAGAAATAAAAAGGTCCACAAATACACTTTGCTTCCTTCATCATTTTTTCCACTGAGGAGGTGATCACAGCCAGAGTCTTGGCTTCTAAGCTTCCTACCCAAATCTACAGCAAAATATTTTCACTGCTAAGCCACACCACAGGCTTCTCTTTAAACAAAGATATAACACAACACTGAAGCAGTTGGTTTAAATAGCAGGATTCTCTCCATCATCCAAACAAAACATATCAATCACTAACATGGCTAATGCTATTTCATCCCAGATAATCTGATATAATAAGCCATTCAATCTTAGAGGTTTGTCCTAATAGGTTTTACTCTCAAAACTTCTTTTTTTTTTTTTTTTTTTTTTTTTTGAGACGGAGTCTTTCTCTCTCCCCCAGGCTGGAGTGTGGTGGCGCGATCTCGGCTCACCGCAACCTCCACCTCCTGGGTTCACGCCATTCTCCTGCCTCAGCCTCCTGAGTAGCTGGGACCACAGGCGCCCGCCAACACGCCCGGCTAATTTTTTTGTATTTTTTAGTAGAGACAGGGTTTCACCGTGTTAGCCAGGATGGTCTCGATCTCCTGACCTCGTGATCCACCCGCCTCGGCCTCCCAAAGTGCTGGGATTACAGGCTTGAGCCACCGCGCCCGGCCATACTCTCAAAACTTCTTCACTGGTCAGGTGCAGTGGCTCACACCTATAGTCTCAGCAATTTGGAACTGCTTGAAGCCAAGAGTTCAAGACCAGCCTGGGCAACAAAGTGAGACCCTGTCTCTACAAAAAAAAAATTTTAATTAGCTGGATGCAGTGGCTCGTACCTGTAGTCCCAGCTACTCAAGCTGAGGTGAGGCCGGGTGCGGTGGCTCACGCTTGTAATCCCAGCACTTTGGGAGGCCAAGGCGGGTGGATCACAAGGTCAGAAGATTGAGACCACGGTGAAACCCCGTCTCTATTAAAAATACAAAAAAAATTAGCCGCGTGTGGTGGCGGGCGCCTGTAGTCCCAGCTACTCGGAGAGGCTGAGGCAGGAGAATGTCGTGAACCCAGGAGGCGGAGCTTGCAGTGAGCTGAGATCACACCACTGCACTCCAGCCTGGGCGACAGAGCGAGACTCCGTCTCAAAAAAAAAAAAAAAAGAAAAAGAGCTGGGGTGGGAGGATCCCTTGATCCTTTGAGGGTGCAGTGGGCTATGATGGTGCCTCTGCACTCCAGCCTGAGCAACAGAGTGAGACCCTGTCTCTAAAAAAAAACTGCAGGACAATATTACATGCTTTTCTTAGGAGAACGTTCTTTCCTTCTAAATTTTTGTTTGTTGTTTACAATGTTGGGTTTTTTAACTGTTGTGTTATTTAAGGTGCAATTTCCATACAGTGGCTCATCTCTTTTTTTTTTTTTTTTTTTTGAGACAGAGTTTCACTATTGCCCAGGCTAGAGTACAGTGGCTCAATCTCAGCTCACTGCAACCTCCACCTCCTGGGTTCAAGCAATTCTCCCTGCCTCAGCCTCCCGAGTAGCTGGGATTACAGGCACCCACCACCACACCTGGCTAATTTTGTATTTTTAGTAGACATGGGGTTTCACCATGTTGGCCAGGCTGGTCTTGAACTCCTGACCTCAGGTGATCCTCCCACCTTGGACTCCCAAAGTGCTGGGATTACAGGCGTGAGCCACTGTGCCTGGCTTAACTCTTTTTTCTTTTTTTAAGAGCTAGAGTCTCACTCTGTTGCCAAAGCTGGAGTACACTGGCACAATCACAGCTCTCTGTAACCCCAACCTCCTGAGCTCAAGTGATCCTCCCTCAGCCTCCCAAGGAGCTAGGACTACAGGTGCATTCTACTATACCCAACTAAGTTTTTGTTTGTTCGTTTGTTTTTGAGACAAAGTCTCACTCTGTTGCCCAGGCTGGAGTGCAGTGGCACGATCTCGGCTCACTGCAAACTCCACCTCCGGGGTTCAAGCGATTGTCCTGCCTCAGCCTCCCGAGTGGGTGGGATTACAGGCCTGCATCACCATGCCCAGCAAATTTTTGTATTTTTAGTAGAGATGGGTGGGTCTCACCATGTTAGCCAGGCTGGTCTCGAACTCCTGACCTCAAGTTATCCACCCACCTCAGCCTCCCAAAGTGCTGGGATTACAGGTGCCTGGCCTTTTTTTTTAACATTTTTGTAGAGATAGTCTCAATATATTGCCATGGCTGAACTCCTGGCCTCAGGAGATCCTCCCATTTCAGCCTCACAAAGTGTTGAGATTACAGGTGTGAGCCATCGCACGTGGCTATGACTCATGTCTCAACTTTCTATTTTGTTCATCTGACCTATATATACTTATGCCAATACCACACCGTCTTTAATACCGCAGCTTCATTTTAGGCATTAAAAAATCCTTTGTGTTCATTTGTTCAGATTATTCTCACCATTCTAGGTCCTTTTCATTTCCATATAGATTTTCAAATCAGCCTGCCTATTTCTGTTTTTAAAAAAATCTGCTGAAACTGATTGGGATTACAGCGAATCTTAGCTCAATTTAGGGCGACCTCACATATCAACAATAATGAGTCAGCCTGTCCCTGAACATAATACACATTGAATGTTTATTTGCATTTCTCTAGAATGTCAGTGTCACCACGTACAGTCTATGTTTGTGTGTGTAAGTTTCAATAAATTTGATAAAAGTGTGGAAATATTTTTGGAGATTTGTGACAACTTGAAAAAACTTGCAGACAAACTTCATAGCCTAGAAATATTTTTTAAATTAAGAAAAGGTTAGGTATGTCATGAATGCATAAAATATATGTAGCTACTAGTCTATCATTTACTATCCTAAAGTTTATACAAATCTATTATAAAAAGTTGAAATTTATCGAAACTTAAGTTCAAAAATACAGACTATACATGACACCATTTGCAGTCAGGAGAAATGTAAACAAATATAAAGATGCAGTACTAAATGATAACTGGCCAGGCACAATGGCTCACACCTGTACTCACAGCACTTTGAGAGGTCAAGGCAGGAGGAATGCTTGAGCCCAGGAGTTTGAGACCAGCCTGGGCAACATAGTGAGACCCGTCTCTACAAAAAAACAAAATAATTAGCTGGGCATGGTGGCACACACCCGTGGTCCCAGCTACTCAGTAGGCTGAGGTGGGAGTATCGGTAGAGGTTGCAATGAGCGATGATCATGGAATGCAACCCAGCCTGGGTGACACAGCGAGACCGTGTCTCAAGTAACTACTAAATAATCATAACTCCATAAAATTAACTGTAGTACATACTATACTGCTGTAATAATGTTGTAGCTACCTCCTATTAATACTGCAGTGAGCTCACGTGTTATGAGGATCTGCTTAAAACGTTGTATGATGTGAATCACGTCATCTCAGCAAGAGCAGTTCATCTCTCCAATAAATTGTATATTGCAGTAAAAAAGTGATCTCTTGTGGTTCTTGTGTACTATTCATGATGCTTAGTGCAATACTGTAAACCCTGAATAACACCATGGGACCCACACGATGTGCCACTAATGATGCTGGAAATGCTCCCAAGAAGCAGAGAAAAGTCATGACATTATAAGGAAAAGTTTAATTGTTTGATATGTTCTATAGATTGAGATCTGCAGTTCCCGGTACCTGCCACTTCAGAAAGATGATTCATCTTGTAAACAGATGATGTAAACTTGTGGCATGCATAGATTTAGTACAGTACTGTAAATGTACTTTATCTTCCTTATGATTTTCTGAATAACGTTTTCTTTTCTCTGGCTTATTTTATTGTAAGAATACAATATATAATACATATACGAAATATGTGTCAATCAACTGTTATCAGTGAGGCTTCCAGCGAACAGTAAACTATTAGTAGTAAGTTTTTAGGCCAGGTGCGGTGGCTCATGCCTATAATCCCAGCACTTTGGGAGGCCAAGGCAGGTGGATCACATGAGGCCAGGAGTTCGAGACCACCTTGGCCAAAACAGTGAAACCCCGTCCCTACTAAAAATACAAAAATTAGCCGGGCATGGTGGCACACTCCAGTACTCAGAGGCTGAGGCAGGAGAATCGCTTGAACCCGGGAGGCAGAGGTTGCAGTGAGCTGAGATCGCAACACTGCACTCCAGTCTGGGCAACAGAGCAAGACCCTGTCTCAAAAAACAAACAAACGAACAAAAAAACAAAAAACTTTTTGGGGAGTCAAAAGTTATACATGGATTTTCGACTATGCATGGGGACTGGTACCCCTAAATTCCACTATTGTTCAAGGGTCAACAGTCTTTTATTAAGAACTTACTAATCTTTGTTCACAATGAATATTGATCTGAAGTTTTTGTTTTTGAGACAGAGTCTTGCTCTGTTGCTCAGGCTGGAGTGCAGTGGTGCAACTGCTGCTCACTGCAGCCTCAACCTCCTGGGCTCAATCAATCCTCCTGCCTCAGCCTCCTGAGTAGTTGAGACCAGTGGCATGTGCCATCATGACCAACTAATCTTTTGATTTTTTGTAGAGACAGGGTTTTGTCATGTTGCCCAAGCTGGTTTCAAACGCCTGGGCTCAAATGATCCTCCCACCTCAGCCTTCCAAAGTGCTGGAAAAACAGGGCTGAACCACCAAACCTGGCGGTCTGAAGTTTTCTTTCCTTATAACATTTTTGTCTTGTTTTTCTTATCAAGGTCATACTGAATTTATTAAACAAGTTTGGAAGTGTTTATTTCCTAAAATAATTTCTGTAAAATGGGTATTATTTATTTCTTAAATGTTTAAAAGAAATCACCAATGAAACTATATGAGCCTTTATTCACATAATTTTGTGCATTTCACTTAAGCTATTGAATTTATTGACAAAAAGATGTTCAGGCTAGGTGTAGTGGCTTACACCTATAATCCTAACACTTTGGGAGGCTAAGGAAGGATGGCTTGAGTCCAGGAGTTTGAGGCCAGTCTGGGCAACATGATGAAACCCTGTCTCTACAAAAAATAAAAAAATTAGGCATGGTGGCATGCACCTGTAGTCCCAGTTACTGGGGAGGCTGAGGTGGGAGGATCCCTTGACCCCAGGGGGTCAAGGCTGCAGTGAGCCGTGACTGTGTCACTGCACTCCAGCCTGGGCAACAGAGTGAGATCCTGTCTCAAAAGAAAAAAAAAAAGATGTTCATAATATCCCTTAACATCTTTTTAACATCTGTAAGATCTATAATGATATCCCCTCTTTCACCACTGACAATATTTATGTTTTCTCTCTTTTTTTCTTGATCAGTCTTGCTAAAGGTGAACTAAATCCATTAATCTTTTCCAGAAACAAAACAATTTTTGGTTATATTAATTCTCTGTTTGCCCTGCTTTTAATTTCACTGATTTCTATTCTTTTTTTTTTTTTTTTTTTTTTTTTTGAGACGGAGTTTCACTCTTGTTGCCCAGGCTGGAGTGCAATGGCACAATCTCGACTCACTGCAACCTTCGCCTCCTGGATTCAAGGGATTCTCTTGCCTCAGCCTCCTCCAGAGTAGCTAGGATTACAGGTGCCCGCCACCATGCCCAGCTAATTTTGTATTTTTAGTAGAGATGAGGTTTCACCATGTTGGTCAGGCTGGTCTCGAACTTCTGACCTCAGGTGATCCACCCGCCTCGGCCTCCCAAAGTACTGGGATTACAGTAGTAAGCCACCGCGCCCGGCCCACTGATTTCTATTCTTATTATTAAACAGAGTCTCACTCTGTTGCCCAGGCTGGAATGCAATGGTGCCATCTCAGCTCACTGCAACCTCTGCCTCCCGGTTCAAGCGATTCTCCTACCTCAGCTTCCTGAGTAGCTGAGATTACAGGTGCCCACCACCACACCCAGCTAATTTTTTGTATTTTTAGTAGAGATGGGGTTTCAACATGTTGGCCAGGCTGGTCTCAAACTCCTGACCTCAAATGATCCGTCCACCTGGGCCTCCCAAAGTGCTGGGATTACAGGCGTGAGCCACCGCACCCAGCCTACATTTTCTATTTTGACAGATATTCCCATATTTCTTTCATAGACATGATATGGATTTACATTCTCAACAAATCTAACTCATTGCATACATTTCCCAGACCCACGGTAGCTGTCTAGCCCATGACTTGCAGCACTCTCATTTACTGCCATTCCAATACTGGGCCAGTTGAAAGAACAAGGATTCCCCAGAGGTTCTCTTTTCTTAACTCGCAACAACAGCCTTGCTGAACATTCTAATTCCCTCCTCTAAGCACAAAGACTTGCTAAAACCCAGCCTGTTTAGCGGAAGCCCTAATAATCTGTTTGGCTTGAGCCAGTCTTCTCTCCTAGAAGTGAATACCTTCAGGCCAGGCGCAGTGGCTCACACCTGTAATCATGCTAGAATTAGAACTTAGAGCTCCTCAGTGACTATCTCAGAGATAGCAACCCTCTACCCGCTTTCATTTGGCCATTCAGCTCCCACGGTGGTTAGGGCCCAAATCCTTCCCCTACACTAGTCCTGAAGATACTATACCTCATGACTCATGTACCGGCATGTCTCACTTTGTTAGGAACATTTCTTGTCATCCTAACACAGTTCCCTTAATTTCCTTTACTTCCACTTCTTGACAATTCCCAAACGTACATCTAGGACAATAATTGATAAACTGAATACTAGATTCCTGGTGTTAAAATCTACATGCAGGCTCTAGATTACCTAAAGTGAAAAGTGTACTTGCTAATGCTCAGAAAAGGAAGGCCTATTCCACTAACAGGCATTGCTTGTTATTCACTATTGGATAAGAATAGGTTATCTGCTGGGTGCAGTGGGGTCATGCCTGTAATCTCAGCACTTTGGGAGGCCAAGGCAGGTGGATCACTTGAGGTCAGGAGTTCGAAACCAACCTGGCCAACATGGTGAAACCCTGTCTCTGCTAAAAGTACAAAAATTAGCCAGGCGTGGTGGCAGGAGCCGGTAATCCAGCTACTCAGAAAGCTGAGGCAGAAGAATCGCTCGAACCAGGAGGAGGTTGCAGTGAGCTAAGATTGCGCCACTGCACTCCAGCCTGGGTAACAGCGCAAAACTCCATCTCGGGGGAAAAAAAAAGAATAGGTTATCCATGTTACTGCCTCAAACAGCTATTTAGAGAAGTGTAGCATATATCTTTGAAAATTGTTCAAGGAAAAAACTGAGGATAAGAAAATTCATACAGTAAGGCTGTCATTAGTTTCTGAGCAGAACTGACCCTAACTTTGACCAACATGTATGCTTAGGTTAAGAGGCAAAGACTGCGCAAAATGAGCTCTCTTTTACCAATGGTGGTGAAAGAAAAGCCCTGTCAGACATCTGAGTTGTTTCACCTGGGCAAATGACCGCACGAACACATACCTAAGAGTGCAGCACATTCAACTGGCTAGGGTTAATGGGCTCAAACCATACAAAAGAGCTACGGAGGATACAAATAAGAATTTAAAATAAAAACAAAGGTCTCTAACCCTAAGGACTATGAGATCCTTAAGAGCAAGAACTGGGACATTTAGTCTATGTCAAACAAAGTCTAGGAAAAGGATGCTCAATTAATGCTTAATGACTTGATAACAATACAAAGCAAATAAATGATAATTGCCAAATAGGTGGAATGAGCTATCCAACAATCCATTTACATTCTTCTACACATTGCAAACCAACTCTAATATGCCTGATTAACCAGACTTGTTAAGACTATCATCTGTAAATATGAAAATAAATTTCTTTGTGAGGTTGAGGTAGAAGGCACACTCTTCCCAATAGAGATAATTAGGTGTGCAAAGTGCTTAAAAAGGAGACAGAGAAATAAATACATTTTAAAAGCCCAGTCTAGAAGCTTTTATAATAAAATTAACATCCAGGAAAAATGAAAAAGGATGCTATTGCTCTGAGAATAAAAATTATTTTTAAAATAACAGCTAACATTTAATAATTGCTTACTTTATTCCAGGTACTGCTCTGAGCACTTTATATTTTTTCTTTTTTCTTTTTTTTTTTTTTTTTGAGATAGGGTCTTGCTATATCACTCAGGCTGGTCTTGAACTCCTGGGCAGGCTCAAGCAATCCTCCCCCCTCAGCCTCCTGAGTAGCTGAGAATAGAGACATGCACCACCACACCCAGCTTATCTTTTTTTTTTTTTTTTTTTTTTTTTTTTTTTTGAGACCAAGTCTCCTTCTGTTGCCCAGGCTGGAATGCAGTGGCACTATCTCGGCTCACTGCAACCTCCGCCTCCCAGGTTCAAGCGATTCTCCTGCCTCAGCCTCCCAAGTAGCTAGGATTACAGGCGTGAGCCACCATGCCTGGCTAAAGTTTGTATTTTTAGTACAGATGTAGTTTCGCCATGTTGGCCAGGCTGGTCTCAAACTACTGACTTCAAGTGATCCGCTTGCCTCAGCCTCCCAAAGTGCTAAGATTACAGGTGTGAGCCACCACGCCCAGACATCCAGCTTATATTTATACTATTTTTTTTTTTTTTTTTTTTTTTTTTGAGTCACGATCTCACTCTGTCACCCAGGCTGAAGTGTAGTGGCACAGTCACGGTTCACTGAAGCCTCGACCTCTCGGGCTAAGGTGATTCTCCCAAGCAGCTGGGACTACAGGTGTGTGCCACAATGCCCAGCTAATTTTTTTATTTTTTGTAGAGATGGAGTTTTGCTATGTTACCCAGGCTGGTCTGGAACTTCCGAGCTCAACCCATCCACCCACCTCGGCCTCCCAAAGTGCTAGGATTACAGGTGTGAGCCACTGTGCCCGGCCTATACATTTTAAATTAATTTATTTCTCTCAATGACCTCATGATGTAAAAGATTACTATTATCGCCACTTTATATATGAGAAAACTGAGGCATAGAAAGTTTAAATAACTTGCCCAGGTCATAGAGCTAGTAATCGACAGAGCTAAGATTCAAAATCTGGCAGTCTGGCTCAAGAACCTGCAACCTTAACTAAACCATACTATCTCCCTGACTTTTAAAAAAGTCAACATAGGTGTAGAGGTTTGGAGATGTTTCAGTTGCCTCAGATCAAAGGCAGTAGCAACTGAAGGCAGCAGGGAACAAGCTAAGCCCTATCTAGATGTCTTGGCATAGCACAAAAGGCCTCCACGATCTAGCTTCTGTCTTTCCAATATCATTTCTAGCTGTGTTCCACCCTCAAACCCTACATTTGAGTAATACAGAACCATAGGCAGTCTTCTAAATGCACCCTGCTGCTTCTCAACTCAGTACCATTGTTCATGCGGCTCCCTCTGCCTGGCATCACCTTTCTTCCTGTCTGTGCCACTCCCCACTCCAACCCCCCAGCTCTGCAGATACTTCTTAATGCATTACTGGGCTTTCTGCTTACAGACCTACTGGCAGTTAGGTCCTTAAACAGAAACCTTGTCTCATTTGTCTTTGAGTTCCTACTGCTTGGCAACCAATGGCAGATAGGCAATAAAGTTTGCCTAAATAATTAATGAATAGTCTCAAAAACAGAGTCCTCAAAGGTAGCTCAGGTTCTGGGTCCAGCTGACAAAAAGGATAGACTACCTGAACTCTCCAGCCCAGACATCCGGGAAGAGCTGAGACACTAACTACAGATGTGTATCCAACATTACTGCAGCAAACCTTCCTTAAAGAGGCTAGGAAGCTCACCTGGGCTCAGAGGACTAAAGAGCCAGAGCCTGCCTGAAAGGAAGACAGTGTGGGGATTTACCGAGGCTCAGCAAAAGGATACACATACTACTATATACTGCCAGGCCTTTGACTTCGTATCAGCCCCTGTGAAGACACGTTCTCAAATGAAATGTGTTCCTCAACTGCAGCCCCTTCTTTCATCCAAGTTTAAAGAAAGATTTAAAAAAGAAAGAAAAAGAAAAACAGATTTATCTGAGAAGGAAAAATGAATGTTTTCAGCATTGCCTAGGAAAGCACCAAGACAGATGACCAGAAGCAGTCGGCTTGGATTAACTTATTCCCTCCTTATTTGGATTTTCTACATACTAGAACTCTTCAACTTTCAAATGACTGATACATACCATGCTCCCCAGACCCATGTCCTGTCCCCACTGCCACAGAAATCATTTTGGAAAAACAAAAACAAACTGGGAACTTTTGGAGTATCTGTGGATTCAGAAGCTGTGAGAAAGTAAGGGTAGCTTAGGAGAGCAGACCCTAGGACATATCCTGAATTAGATCTGGTTATTCGTTTGGTGGCATTCCTGCTCCAAAATATGTTCTCTACATCTCCTCTTGACTTAGCTGAAATCTTATATCCTAAAGATTTGAGGATTCTGGTGAAAAAGTAAGGGAAACTGAGCATGCAGACCTGAGCAGGTTGGGGGTACAGTAGCAAAGCACTGAGGGCAAAATCAGAGCAACTGGGGGCATAAGAAGACAGACCTCCAGAAGTGAGTAACAGACATATAGTAGGGAAAAAGAAAGTGTACAAGAGCAAACTTTGGCTGTTTCAAAATTTCATACAAAAGAAATTTCATACTAAGTCAGCAGTTTTCAACCCTAACAGACTCAACTCAATTCCTTTTTTTTTTTTTAACTTTACAATGCCTCTTAGTTATTAAAATCATTATTTTTCATTTTTTGATACAGGGCCTTGCTGTGTCGCCCAGGCTAGAGTGCAGTGGCGCGATCACGGCTCACTGCAACCTTGACCTCCCGGCTCAAGCAATCCTCCCACCTCAGCCCCCCAAGTAGGTGGGACTACAAACACATGCCACCATGCCCCACATACAGCTAATTTTTGTATTTTTTGTAGAGACGGGTTTCACCATGTTGCTCAGGGTAGCCTGGAACTCCTAAGCTCAAGCAATCCGTCCACCTTAGCCTTCCAAAGTGCTAGGATTACAGGTGTAAGCCACTGCGCCCAGCCTCTCAAGTGATTTTTTTACATATAATATAACCTACTTACTTATGCACATAATTTCAAAAAAAAGTAAAATACAATGTCCAAAGTGTAATATAAAAGGAAAATAATTTACAATAAAATCATTTGTATTTCAACATGTAAGTGCTCCAACACCACTGCACCAGAAGACAGAGTTGTCAGATGTTTGCACGCAAATGTGGAATCGCCAGGATTTGGACTACTAAAAATGCAGACAGGCTGGGCAGGGCGGCTCACACCTGTAATCCTAGTACTTTGGGAGGCCGAGGCGGGCGGATCATCTTAAGTTAGGAGTTCAAGACCAGCCTGACCAACATGGTGAAACCCCATCTCTATAAAAATAAGCTGGGCATGGTGGTGGGTGCCTGTAATCCCAGCTACTCGGGAGGCTGAGGCGGGAGAATCGCTTGAACCCGGGAGGCGGAGGTTGCAGTGAGCCGAGATCGCACCATTGCACTCCAGCCTGGGTGACAGGGCGAGACTCCGTCTCAAAAAAAAAAAAAAAAATTAGCCAGGCTTGGTGGCGGGCACCTATAATCCCAGCTACTCAGGAGGCTGAGGCAGGAGAATTGCTTGAACCCCAGGAGGCGGAGATTGCAGTGAGCTAAGATCGCACCATTGCACTCCAGCCTTGGCAACAAGAGCAAAACTCCATCTCAAAAATAAATAAACAAATAAATAAATAATAGTAAAAATGCAGGCATATACAACTTTATCATATTGGTGATTCCAATACCAAGAGTAACAGCATTTTCCAAAATGGTGACAAATTCTTGGTAAAGTTCAAAATGATCTTCCCTCGTGGCAGTTTCCTAAAATATTCACTATAGTTTAAAGCTGCGCAGGCCAGGCACGGTGGCTCACGCTTGTAATCCCAGCACTTGGGGAGGCTGAGGCGGGTGGATCGCGAGGTCAGGAGATTGAGACCATCCTGGTTAACACGATGAAACCCCGTCTCTACTAAAAATACAAAAAATTAGCCAGGCTTGGTGGCAGGCGCCTGTAGTCCCAGCTACTCTGGAGGCTGAGGCAGGAGAATGGCATGAACCCGGGAGGCGGAACTTGCAGTGAGCCAGAGCTTGCAGCGAGCAGAGATGGTGCCACTGCACTCCAGCCTGGGAGACAGAGCGAGATTCCATCTCAAAATAAATAAATAAATAAAATAAAGCTGTGCAATATTTTGTGCTTTTATGTAAAATAGAGTTAGAGTCTAAGCTCATTTAATCTATACAGTGGATTCAGCTACAAAAACATCTAACAACATTCAAAAGTCCAAAAGGACAAGGGACAATGCTTCTTTATGTGAGATTATTCCATGTACTGCAGGACATGGCCCCCCATTCACCAAATGCTAGTCATGCCCCTCAATCACTGTGACAACCAAAAACAGTTATTGATGAGATATGGCCCCCCATTCACCAAACGCTAGTCATGCCCCTCAATCACTGTGACAACCAAAAACAGTCCTTGATGAGATACAATGATCTAAAGGAACTTACTCCAAGGAATGGGGAAAAAAATACTTTTTTCCCCCTCTCCCCAGCTCCTTCAAATATAGTTCCCTAACAACCAAGACCCAGAACTTCATATAGTAAGTTTATGTGGCTTTTGCAGGCTTACGTAGGGAACTATTCAAAATTATGTCACTATTTCTACTGGACTATGCACTCCAAATTTCAAACTTAGAAATAACTGTTGGCAGCACAGTAACACAGTGCTTCTATTAAGTCTGACTTAAATACATTGATTGCCACCAATGTCCTCCACAATTTTTTAAAATGATAGGCTGGAATCCAAGCTACATATAACCAATGCACTCTAAAGACCAAGCATACATGTAAAAAGATTGCTGTGTAGGCAAATGCAACAACAGTCAATCCAACAAATATTGTATAATATATCTAGGCCTAGCCAAGTGCAGTGGCTATAATCTCACGCCTGTAATCCCAACACTTTGGGAGGCTCAGGTAGGTGGATTACTTGAGGCCAGGAGTTTGAGGCCAACATGGTGAAACCCCGTCTCTACTAAAAATATAAAAAATTAGCCGGGCACGGTGGCATGTGCCTGTAATCCCAGCTACTTAGGAGGCTGAGGCATGAAAATCGCTTGAACCTGAGAGGCGGAGGTGGCAGTGAGCCGAGATCACACCACTATATATATATATATATATATATATCTTATTTTTGTGACAAACAGATACAAACTACATACCCTTTACCTAAATTACTAAGATATATTATTATTTTACACTTTAGTTTTCTGCTTTACTATACATACTGATTGATTCTACTGGTTATAGATACTGGGAAATGTTCTCTTCCAGTATTTATCTGTATTAAGCACCAGTACTTTAATATCTGTGTTCACAACCAGTAGCAAATACTTGCCCTCACCACACAGAGTTAAAAGGCCCCTTAAAGATACGGGATGAACTGGATTTCCTTGTCCTCCCCTCCCTACAACCCCCATTACTCCCCAAGTCTAAGGTTCTCTGAGTTCTGAATTCCAACCATGCATTCTCACTACATGTATCTTCTCTCACTTCACCCACTCAACGCATCCTCCAACTCTCCAATTTCAAAGCAGCCAAGACACACAATCCCTGCTGTTTTGGAGGACACACTACAGTGGGTATAGAGAACTGAGCTTTCTATTCAGTGATTAATGCCATACTCAGATTATTCAACCAGGTTCTGTATTAAGTAAGGGTACCTAAAAACCTCTAATTTTTCACCCTAATAAAGTATATGTTATCTTCTTAGATGCTGTATAAGTAAATCCTCTAAAGGCCCAACCCAAGATAAACATTTCAGCTATTTCAGCTATGCTGAGGTCAAAGTTTCCTCCTTGAGGTATGCCTTGCTATGAAAAAAAAAAGACAAATAGGAACAACTTTGGTTTTCTCTCCTCAAGCATCAATGCAAAAGCATTAATCTCAACCTCTCTGTACTGAAAGACTAAGAAATGTAATTTCCAAATATCTAAATGTCTAAAGAATTAGACATCTGGAAAAATCTGGCATAACCTTGAAGATAATGAAAAAAAAAAGTACTATCTCCAAAAACTAACAGTCATCTCTCTTGAGCTATTCTAATAAGTAAAGATAAATAGTAATGGTTATTGTTTATGGAATACTTTTTCAGGACCAAAGAGATTTATACATTATTTCTAATCCTCAAAACATTATGCGTTATTATGCCCATTTTACAGATGAAGAAATTGAAACTTGGAGAAGCTAAAAAACTTGCTGAATGTCTAGCTTAGAAGTAGCAGAGTCAAAATTCACAGCCACTTTTTGGAATCCAAAGCCTGGTTCTTTCTGCTACATTGACATGCTTCTCAATTTTTCAAAACAGTTAATTTTCATTACTGTGAACCATATATTATGCTGTTGTATGTCAAATACATACTACAGTACTGCTTTGAAAATTTTATTGCTTTTAAATACTTTTTTTTTTTTCAGACAGGGTCTCACTCTGCCACACAGGCTGGAGCGCAGTGGCATGATCTTAGCTCACTGCAGCCTCAGCCTCCCAGGCTCAAGTGATCCTCCTGCTTCAGCCTCCCAAGTAGCTGGGACTACAGGCACAAACCACCATGCCTGGCTATTTAAATTTTCATTTCTTTAGTAAAGATAAAATGCTATGCCAATGGGGCAAGATTATAAAGCAAGTATGAAACTATTTCACTAATATCTAGGGTAGCCTAGGCCAGGTATGGTGGCTCACGCCTGTAATTCCAGCACTTTGGGAGGCTGAGGTGGGCGGATCACTTGAGGTCAGGAGTTCAAGACCAGCCTGTTGGTCTCTACTAAAAATACAAAAATTAGCCAGGCCTGGTGTCGGACACCTATAGTCTCAGCTACTCAGGAGGCTAAGGCAGGAGGATCACAGGAGCCCAGGAGGTGGGGGTTGCTGTGAGGCAAGATCACGTCACTGCACTCCAGCCTGGGCGGCAGGGCGAGACCCTGTCTCCAAAAAAACAAACGAACAAAATCTAGGGTAGCCTAAAGATCAAATATTTAACAAAAACCCAAATGCCTGGAGAACAGCCCCTCCTTTCTCTTAATGTACATGATTGTCATTTTGACAGAGGGCTGAGCATTATATCCATTCCAAGTAAGAAATGTTATAGGTTAATGGTCAGAAATAACCCTAATTATTTTCATTGTATCTTTGTAATTTGAACATTACTCCAAAAAAGATCTTATGCTTTCAAGGTTCTGATATTTGCTTGTGACTAAAATTTTAAATACCTCAGAATCTAAAAACTGAACTGACAGCAAAAATAAAATACCTATCTGGTTTACCACAGACAAAGTAAAAAAAAAAAAAAAAAAAAAAAAGAAAGAAAGAAAATTAAAAATATATTCACCAGAATGGCTACAATGAAAAATGCAAAGCACTGGCAAGGATATAAAATAATCAGATCCCTCACACACTTCTGGTGGAAATGTAAACTGGTATAGCCACTTTGGAAAATGGTTTAATGTATCCATTAAAGCTGAATATACACATATTCTACGATCTAAAAATTCTACCCTACATATATTCCCAACAGAAATGTGTACATTTGTTTAAAGGACATGTACTAGAATGTTTCTAGTAGCGCTGTTCGTAACGGCCCTAAACTGGCATCTGGAAGTCCATCAACAGTAAAATGTACAAGTAAACTGAGGTATTATCACATAACGAAATGCTATACAGCAATGAAAAATAGTTTACAACTTGATGCAAAATATGGATTAATCTCACAAATGTTGCACTAAAGAAGCCAGACATAAATGTATAATTCCATTTACATAAAATACAAAATTGACAAAACTAATCTATGCTGTTAGAAATCTGGACATTGGTTACCCTTTGGTGGAGGTAATGACTGGAAGGAGACACAGGGCAGGGTGGGAGGCTTCTCAGATGCTGGTAATATTGTTTCTTCAGGTGGCTGCTAGTGACATGAGCATGTTCAGTTTGAAACACTCAATAGATGAGAGGCATTATAGCAGCAGAGTGGTTGAAGAGCACAGCTCTGGAATTGGAATGCCTGCATTTGAATCTCTATCACTTACTAGTTATAACTTTGGGTAAGTTATTTAACTTTTCTGTGCCTCCTTTCTTCAACTATAAAATATGCCTAATATGTACCTCATAGGGTTATTATGAGGACTAAATTGTCTTAAGATTTGTAAAGTGCTTATTAGCACGGTGGGCTATTATTAAATACTTGCTAAGTAAATAAAAGCGCTTTACTCTGAAGCAACACAAGAAAATGAGAAAGGGAAACAGAAACATAGGATTTAACTATTACTAGATAATGCATGAAATAATTAGTCTGGAAAAGAACGTGATAATAACTAAAGTCTAGTGTAAAAAGAACATAACTGGAAGTTGTGACTAGTCCGACAAGCTTCCACCTAAGTGACCTTGGAAAAGTAACAGCCTCTCCGAGCCTGGAACCCGTCACTATCAACCGGAGGCTGGCCCCGATGATCTCTAAGATCTTGGCTGCTCCTCAGTGCTCATCAAGATGATGAGTGGAGGCAGTCATCATGAACTAAGGGGGCTAAATTTGCAGTCAGGCTCTCTTATTCTCCAAAAGAAATGCTGAAATCTTCTATGCCTCTGAACTTCATCTAACATGTTTTTAAAATATCTATCATGTCTATCAGCCATGTCTCTAACACTGAGGTTCACATTTCCTGCATCATTTAAAATAAATAATTAAGGCTCCTGATGGGTTTTTAAAAGAGCCGGCTGGGTTTCTGTCATCCATGCCATCACAGTGGCCCTAACTTCTTTGGCTACGTTATATAGCAACTCTTTACTAAACATCTATTTATATGTCAGGCACTATAATAAAAACTTTATCCCCAGTGCGCCAAAAAAAATCTACTAGGTATGTATTATTCTTCCTCCTTATCTTTTACAGATAAGAAAACTAAGGCTCAGGGCCGGGCACAGTGGCTCACGCCTGTAATCCCAGCACTTTGGGAGGCCAAGGCAGGCAGATCACCAGGTCAAGAGATCAAGATGATCCTGGCCAACATGGTGAAACCCCATTTCTACTAAAAATACAAAAATTAGCTGGGCATGGTGGCGTGCACCTGTAGTCCCAGCTACTCGGGAGGATGAGGCAGGAAAATCACTTGAACTCAGGGTGCAGAGGTTGCAATGAGCCGAGATTGCACCACTGCAAAAGGCTGCCCTGCTGATTAGTGGCAGGGCTGGAAGGTGAATCTGGCATGTTTGGCTCCAGAGCCCATGCTCTTTCCATTAACGATAGATGCTTGACTTTCTTTACAATCGATCATATTTCTTCTTATTTGTATAATGAAAGGTCATTAGCTTGGGTCATCTAAAACAAGAAAAACCTAATTTAGTGAAAAATCAATTTTGAATATTTTTTAAATCATTACTTTGTGTTTCTAAGAAAAGGTTTCTTCCAAGGTCTATTTAAATGAATACTGGGCATTAAAACTATTTGCATTGAGCAGCAGTCATGAAAACCATGAGTTAAACCCTTTAAAAGACATTTATATTTCTTCCTTGCTACATCTCCAGTGCCCAGATTAGTGCCTGGCCTAGGGTAGGCATTTACAAAAAACATATTGAATACCATTCTCTTCAAATCTCGTTTACCAAAATACTCTACTACTAAGGAGGGTGCATCCCAACAAGATACTTTATCATCTGAAAAACTTCATGCCCCAAATCAGCATAATATGACTCACTGGTATATCCTCTCTGCTGTGGGGCCATTCTCCTCTAGGTCAAATGGCATCATCAGCAACAAGTAATTATCAAACACCTACAGTATTTAATATAGTATATCTTTATTTAACTTAGTATGCCTTCCCTTCTCTCTCTTTCCCCATCAGGTTTGGGAAGCCACAGAGTCATAGTTCCTCCCCAGGCAGGCCAGCCTGTATGTGGTAAAGACTGCACAGAGACACAAATGTCACATGTGATTAGGCAGCTTTTCCAAGCTAAACCAACACAAAATCCCCAGGAGTTTGGCCTTTCCCCCAACAAGACTCATAATTTACCATCTCTTCCTGGAGCCCTGAAATTGCAACTGTAATGTGACCTCTTCCTCAGTCCCCTGCCCAATGCTGAGAAAATCAGAAATTTTCCCCAATGTCTGTGATACTTATTCCTACTTCATCTATTAATAAAAAAGGCACTGTGTTCGCCAAGGAATGTGTAAGCATATACTGCTAAAATTTTTCTTTACAAACTGTATGTTCAGGCCGGGCGCGATGGCTCATGCCTGTAATCCCAGCATTTTGGGAGGCCGAGGCGGGCGGATCACGAGGTCAGGAGATCGAGACCATCCCAGCTAACATGGTGAAACCCTGTCTCTACTAAAAATAAAAATAAAAAATCAGCCGAGTGTGGTGGCACGCGCCTGTAGTCCCAGCTACTCGGGAGGGCGAGACAGGAGAATCGTTTGAACCCAGGAGGCGGAGGTTGCAGTGAGCCAAGATCGCACCACTGCACTCCAGCTTGGGCAACAGAATGAGACTCAGGCTCAAAAAAAAAAAAAAAAAAAAAAAAAAAACCGTATGTTCAGGCTGGGCACAGTGGCTCACCCCTGTAATCCCGGCACTTTGGGAGGCTGAGGCAGGATTCCTTGAAGCCAGGAGTTCAAGACCAGCATGGGCAACATAGCAAGACTTGATCTCTACAAAAAAATGTTTAAATTAGCAAGGGGTGTGGTGGTGCATGGTCTCAGCTACCCAGGAGGCTGAGGCAGGAGGATCACTTGAGCCTGGGAGGTCAAGGCTACAGTGAGCCATGACTGCGCCACTGCACTCCAGCCTAGGCACAAAGCAAGATTCCGTCTCTAAAAAACAAAAACAAGGCTGAGCGCGGTGGCTCACTCCTGTAATCCCAGCACTTTGGG
Source organism: Symphalangus syndactylus (assembly GCF_028878055.3). Taxonomy (NCBI): domain Eukaryota; kingdom Metazoa; phylum Chordata; class Mammalia; order Primates; family Hylobatidae; genus Symphalangus; species Symphalangus syndactylus. The sequence goes on from NC_072445.2 coordinate 36,877,814, forward strand.
AGGCCGAGGCAGGGGATCACGAGGTCAGGAGATCGAGACCATCCTGGCCAACGTGGTGAAAGCCCACCTCTACTAAAATACAAAAAAAAAAAAATTAGCTGGGCGTGGCGGCGCATGGCTGTAGTCCCAGCTACTCGGGAGGCTGAGGCAGGGTAATCTCTTGAACCCGGTAGTTGGAGTTTGCAGCGAGCCGAGATCGCACCACTGCACTCCAGCCTGGCGAGAGTGAGACTCTGTCTCAAATAAAAAAAAAAAAAACTCTATGTTCATAGGAGTGCACAGAATATCTGTGTACTACAGAGAAAAGTGTACCAGAATTAGGTTCTGTTCCATTACCTTACCTTCCTATGCAACTTGGGTAAGTCACTTATCTTCTCTAGGCTTTAGTTTCCTCAGCCATAAAATGAGGTACAAAACTAGATCAGGGATTATTCACTAGTTCCAAGATGCCTTGAGGGATTCAGGCATGTGCTTCAGGGGTTTATAACTGCTCCTTCCTCTTAAACTTATATAAAAATTACTGTTTGCGTATATGAATTTTTCCAGAGATAAGGTCTATAGCTTATATCACATTGTCACACAAATTGTGATCCAAAAAATAACCATACCTGTTTTATTGAGCACATACTGTATGTTAGGCACTGTGCTAAGTCCTTATATATATTAATTCATGTGACACAATAACCTTTAATTAATTTTTAATTTTTGTGGGTACACAGTAATGTATATATTTATGGGGTACATGAGATGTTTTGATATAGGCATGCAATGTGAAATAAGCACATCATGCAGAATGGAGTATCCATCCTCTCAAGCATTTATCCTTTGAGTTACAAACAATCCAATTACATACTTTATCTTTATATATATATATATATATATATATATATATATTTTTTTTTTTTTTGAGATACAGTCTCACTCTGTCACCTAGGCTGGAGTGCTGTCGTGCAATCTTGGCTCACTGCAACCTCTGCCTCTCGGGCTGAAGCGATCGATCCTCCTGCCTCAGCCTCCCAAGTAGCTGGGATTACAGACGTGCACCACCATGCCAGGCTAATTTCTGTATTTTAGTAGAGACAGGGTTTCACCATGTTGGCTGGGCTGGACAAACAGTAGCTCTTATTCATTCTTTTTTTGTTTTTGTACCCTTTAAGTAGATACTGTTCTTATCCCCATTTTAGAGAAAGTAAATCAGAAAGAACCCAGGCTCTTAAACAACAATGCTATGATAGGTGAGATCATCTCTAAGCCCTAAAATTCTATGTCCTTTCAAATTATACAATTCTCCTCTTGTCAAATTATCTGTTCCATTCTGCAATCTTTGGTCATGCCCCAAATACTATTACATCTTCACACAAAACAACCAGACTCATGGAACATCTAGAATACTATCACGTGAAAAAGAATATATTATGTTAATCTGAGTAAAAGGCCCAAAGGCACTTTCCAGCACCAGCCTCCAATGTGCTTTTTCCTTTACTACGTGGTGATTAACCAAAAGATGGATCTGGGTCTAATTACTAATTAAAGTCTCAGATCAAAGTAACAGTAAATAAGCCAGAGTGTCAGCCAGGAAAAGTGGATGCAGTGGCAGGAATAGCGTCTCACACACCGCTTACCAAAGCAACGAGAAGACTCAGAAAGAAACATCAGTGCAAGCCTGGGTGTCCCATGTTGACCGACATCTCCCCTCACCCCTACCTCCTGAAAGCCACTGACCACTGTGCAGCCAAGCCCTGGATCACTCTCCACTTGAGATACAAGGGCTGGTTAAGGTATTAACCATCACCAACTCCAGCATGGAATAATGAGTGAAAACTAAGTGAAACCTAGCTCCCAATTTTTGTGGCTACTGGTTCTGACAACCCGCAACCGGAACACGGGGTTAAGCAGCCACTCGGCTACACCTGAAAACTGTTTTGCCTGCCAGCCTCCCCATGCCAAATTACTCAGCGACAAAACATTGCTTAATAAAAGGGTGCAAAGCAGAAGCGGACGTTGTTGGTTCTTTTCACAGGCTGTCAAAAAACCTCCACATCTTAAAGGGAAGGTTGAGGAAACTTTATCCCCAACTCTCATGACCTTTCTCCAATTAGGCTGTGTAATGAAAAGAAAAGCAAAAGAGGGAGAAAGAAGTCCAGAGGAACGGCCCTGGGTGCTGGGCTTTTCCAAGGGTGATGCAACAGGGTCAGACAGAAGAGGGAGGAGGTGGGAGCTCCTGGGATAGAGAAAACCAGTCTCGGCATTGGAAATCTAAGGGGAAATGGCATAGCAAGACTGGTGGCAGGGTTATTTAGAACAGGCAGGGGCACAGGATCTGGGAGAGTAGGGCGGTCAGAGGCCCGGAGGAAGGGGCACGGGCCCAAAGGCCAGAGGAAGCAGAGAGAAGACAGCTGGTTCGGGCAGGCAAGAGTGGGTTTCGTGGGGGCCTCGGAAAGACGGTCAGGGGAGCAGGGGGTGACCTGCTCGGAGGTGTGGGAGGTGGGGACAGCAGGCCAGGAGAGCCCTTGAGGGGAGAGAAAAAGTCCAGGGGGATGTTAGGGTGGGGAGAGACTAGCTGCACCGGCGCCAGGGCAGGAGGGCCCAGCGCGGGGGAAGCATAGAGCGGCGACAACGGTGGGTGCCGGCGGGCGCGGGGAGAAGCTGTCCGGGCTCGAGTTAGGCAGGGGCTGCCACGGAGTCCCGGCTCCGGGCTGGAGAGAAGGAGACTGGGCCCGGAGCGCGGCGTCAGGGAGGAGGTTGGAGAGGGTTAGGCGGGGCCCGGGACCGCCGGGGGCCGGCGCTGGCGCTCTCACCGGGACAGGTGTTTCAGGATCTGCTTCTTAATGATCCCGGCCATGCCGGAGCCGCGGCCCGCGTGGAAGGCGGGTGGGCGGGCAGCTGTGGCCTCCTCAGTTGTGGAGAAGAGGCGGCCCCTTCACCTCGCCGCGACACGAGCACCGGACACAGCCGCCGCCGCCGCCATGGCGCTTTCTCGCCCCTGTTTGGGCGCCTGGCGCTCCGCCACGATCCCACCCACCCGCGCGGCGCCGCGGCCGCCGGCCCAGAGCGACGCGAAGATCGCGCGCCACCCGCCGGCCTTGCTTGCGGCGGCCAGAGGCGCGCGCGGTGAGGGGCGGCGGCGCGCGCAGCGCTGGGGCGGGCTGGCTCGAGCCTCCTCCCTCCGAGCTCCCATCTGCCTCTCCGGTCTGAAAGGCTTCTTTCGCCTCTGAGGGGTGTGCGGTTCCTTTCGCACCCGGCAGTCGCCTTGAAGCCTAGGAGAAAGGCGGGGTAGTTGTAATTTTTGCAGAAATTCGTTAGATCATTGCGCAGCTCCCGGATGCTAGCGTCCGCCTCTTATTTATTTCCCTCACACATTCACTCAGTATTTGTTGAGCACCAGCTGTACTCCAGGAATCATGCTGGGGACTGAAAAGTAGTATCAAGGACCTCACAGACCCGTAGATGGGAGATGCGAACCAACCGCTGCGGTCAGCTGCCAAGGGCTTTGTGCTGGAGAGCTGGGAAGGGGGCGCCCGTCACCCTCTTGGTGCCTCCCTTAGCCTCGGCTCCTGAACCGATGGGCAAAATGTATTCACTCAAGACCCGAGCGACGCACTGCAGAAGCATTCCCTCCCAAATGTGAGGTCAGAAGAAAATGAGACAGTCAATTGTTAAAATGACCTAGGACTTTAGAGATCAGCTTCTTCACTGTGCAAATACGGAAACGGAAGCCCTGGGAAATAAGAGCTTTCCCAAGGTCACTAACTTAAGGCCACCCCGGACTAGAACCCAAGTATTCTGACTCCCAGTCAAGTGTTACATCCACTCTATTTCATCCATACGCTTAAAAGTGTAACCCACATGCCGGCGACACCCGTAGACCCAATGGCAAAGATGGAAAGGTGACAGTTCTCTGGACTTAAGCCTTCAAGCAAAAACTTGGAAAAAAAAAACAAGAAAAACAAAAACCTCTTGAGACAGCCTTATAGGAAGTCTGGCCACCAGCTAATATTGCATTTTAAATGTAGTCATTCTTTAATATAAAACCAAAGACATTCAACCATGTCTCCCTGTCTCCCCAGTCATTCAGGGTGCTCCAAAACAATTGTTTCCCTGAAAACAATTACTCCCTAATTCCAGAGATAGTCTAAGCACGGTAAACCATATAAATGTTAAATTTTAAAAATGAATAATCAGGCCAGCCGCGTGGCTCTCCCCTGTAATCCCAGCACTTTGAGAGGCCAAGAGAGACGGATTGCTTGAGCCCAGGAGTTCAAGATCAGCCTGGGTAACATGACGAAATCTCATCTCTACAAAAAATACAGAAATTAGCCGGGCGTGGTGGCACGCGTCTGTAATCCCAGCTACTCAGGAGGCTGAGATGGGAGGATCCCTTGAGCCTGGGAGGCAGAGGTTGCAGTGAGCTGAGATCACTCCACTGCACTCCAGCCTGGTCGACTGAGCGAGACTGTCTCAAAAATAAGAGACCATGCATTCCTATGCCTATCCCTTAGTCATAGTAAGTTCAATTTTTCCCAGAAGTCCCCAAAATATTATATAAAAGGGAAGCAAATCATCCTCGGCCCAGGTGCTTTATTACCCACTCCCCTCCAGTAGGACTGAATATCATTAATTGTCCCTCTGCCCACCTCTCACCAGAATATATAACAGGGACCAATAGGGCCTATGGAAGAGGAGCTTTCTTGCCAATGTTATCGGCCATTACTGCTTTTTCCCAATTCAGTCCTCAGCCACAGGGGCCTCACAGCAATTTTTGCATTTCAGGCTTCCTTTGCTGGAGCACCCCAGCAAAGAAGATTGGACATCTGAATCAGCTATGTAAGGCAAAACCTACCTCATGCTCAGAGACTGAGCATCCCCACTGAATGTGTCATCACGCCTGGTGAATGAGTTATTTTTGTTGAATGCAAAAATTCGTTCTCTACAAAAGTATGGCCTCTTTAGGGACCAGGAAATAAGAGAGTTAATATTTTCACAAACAGTATTAATGTGTTTATCCTTCATTGCAATTCTAAGAATCTGAGACACATACAGACAAAAGGAAGCCAAGCGCGGTGGCTCACGCCTGTAATCCCGGCACTTTGGGAGGTCGAGGTGGGTGGATCACCTGAGGTCAGGAGTTCGAGACCAGCCTCAACATGGAGAAACCCCGTCTCTACTAAAAATACTAATTAGCTGGGCGTGGTGGTGCATGCCTGTAATCCCAGCTACTCAGGAGGCTGAGGCAGGAGAATTGCTTTAACCTGGGAGGCGGAGGTTGCAGTGAGCTGAGATTGTGCCATTGCCCTCCAACCTGGGCAACAAGAGAGAAACTCCGTCCCAAAAATAAATAAATAAATAAAATAAAAGACAAAAGGGATCTGAAGCCAATCCATACATTTTTTTCAAATTAAACATTTTATATTGAGATGATTATAGATTAACATTCAGTTGTAAGAAATAATACAAATAGGCCAGGCATGGTGGCTCATGCCTGTAATCCTAGCACTTTGGGAGGCCAAGGCGGGGGGATCACTTGAGGTCAAGAGTTCGAGACCAGCCTGGCCAACGTGGTGAAACCCCGTCTCTACTAAAAATACAAAAATTAGCTAGGCGTGTTGGCGGGTGCCTGTAATCCCAGCTACTCGGGAGGCTGAGGCAGGAGAATTGCTTGAACCCAGGATGCGAAGGCTGCAGTGAGTGATCATGCCCCTGCCTGGGTAACAGAGCAAGACTCTATCTCAAAAAAAAAAAGAGAGAGAGAGAGAAATAATACAAAGAAGTCCTTGTATCCTTTACCTAGTTCTCCCCAATAATAACATCTTGCAAAACTATATTGCAATATCACAACCAAGATATTGACATCAATAGATAATATACAGAACATGTCCATCAGTGTTGCCCTTTTTTTTTGTAGATGGAGTCTCGCTCTGTCACCCAGGCTGGAGTGCAATGGCATGAACTCAGTTCACTGCAACCTCTGCCTCCCAAGTTCAAGCAATTCTCCTGCCTTAGCCTCCAGAGTAGCTGGGATCACAGGCTCATGCCACCACACCTGGCTAATTTTTGTATTTTAATAGAGACGGGGTTTCACCATGTTGGCCGGGCTGGTCTCAAACTCCTGACCTCAGGTGATCTGCCTGTCTCGGCCTCCCAAAGTGCTGGGATTACAGGCGTGAGCCACCGCGTCCAGCCACTGTTGATCTTTTATAATGACCCCAATCTTCCTCCAGTACCCACCATCTCCTTAACCCCAGCAACCACTAATGTGTTCTCCATTTCTATAATTTTGTAATTTTGAGAATGTTATATAAATGGAACCATACAGTAGGTAAACTTTGAGGACTGCACTTTTTCTTATTATTATTTTTTTGTTTGTTTGTTTGTTTTGTTTTTTTTGTTTTGTTTTGTTTTGTTTTGAGACAGAGTCTCGCTCTGTCGCCCGGGCTGGAGTGCAGTGGCTCAATCTCGGCTCACTGCAAGCTCCGCCTCCCGGGTTCACGCCATTCTCCTGCCTCAGCCTCTCCGAGTAGCTGGGACTACAGGCGCCCGCCACCGCGCCCGGCTAATTTTTTGTATTTTTTAGTAGAGACGGGGTTTCACCGTGGTCTCGATCTCCTGACCTCGTGATCCGCCCGCCTCGGCCTCCCAAAGTGCTGGGATTACAAGCGTGAGCCACCGCGCCCGGCTTTCTTATTATTTTTAATTATTATTATTATTATTATTTTTTTTTTTTTTTTTTTTTTTGAGACGGAGTCTCGCTCTTTCACCCAGGCTGGAGTGCAGTGGCGCGATCTCGGCTCACTGCAGGCTCCGCCCCCCGGGGTTCACGCCATTCTCCTGCCTCAGCCTCCCGCGTAGCTGGGACTACAGGCGCCTGCCACCTCGCCCGGCTAATTTTTTTGTATTTTTAGTAGAGACGGGGTTTCACCGTGTTAGCCAGGATGGTCTCGATCTCCTGACCTCGTGATCCGCCCGCCTCGGCCTCCCAAAGTGCTGGGATTACAGGCGTGAGCCACCGCGCCCGGCAATTTTTTTTTTTTTTTTTTTTTTTTTTTTTTTTTTTGAGACGGAGTCTTGCTCTGTCACCCAGGCTGGAGTGCAGTGGCACAATCTCGGCTCACTGCAAACTCCGCCTCCCGGGTTCATGCCATTCTCCTGCCTCAGCCTCTCCGAGTAGCTGGGACTACAGGCGCCCGCCACCACGCCCGGCTAATTTTTTGTATTTTTAGTAGAGACGGGGTTTCACCGTGGTCTCGATCTCCTGACCTCGTGATCCGCCCGCCTCGGCCTCCCAAAGTGCTGGGATTACAAGCGTGAGCCACCGCGCCCGGCCAATTTTTATTATTTTTTTAGAGATGGGGCCTCGCTCTGTTGTTGCCTGGGCTGGAGTGCAGTGGTGCGATCATACCTCACTGTAGCCTCCATAGCTCACTGTAGCCTCCATAGCTCACTATAGCCTCCAACTCCTGGCCTCAAGTGATCCTCCCACCTCAGCCTCCTGAGTGGCTAGGACTATAGGCACATGCTACCATGCCTGGCTAATTGTTTTATTTTTGGTAGAGACAGGATCTTGCTATGTTGCCCAGGCTGGCATTGAACTCCTGGGCTCAAGCAATTGTCCCACTTCGGCCTCCCAAAGAGCTGAGATTACAGGTGTGAGCCACCATGTGCCTGGCCTGAGGGTACTTTTTCCATCAGCATAATTCTCTGGAGATTCATCCAGGTAGTTATGTGTATGAATAGTTTGTTCCTTTTTCCTGATGATTAGTTTTCCATGATATAGATATACCACAGTTTGCTTAACCATTCACCTGCTGAAGGACATCTGGGCTGTTTCCAGTTTTTTATTATTATAAATAAGCCTGCTATAAATATTTGTGTACAGGTGTTTGTGTGAGCATAAGTTTTCATTTTGCTGGGATAAGTGTCCAGGAGTGCAATAGCTGAGTTGTATGGTAGTTGAGTGTTTAGTATATCTAAAAACTGCCAAACTGGTATTCAGAATGACTATTATCATTTCATGTTCCCACCAACAGTGTGTAAGTGATCCAGTTTCTCTATCTTCACCATAATTTGTGTTGTCACTATATTTATTTTAGCCATTTGATAGGTATGTAGTGATATCTCATTGTAGTTTTGATTTGTGTTTCCCTAATGGCCAGTGACATTGAATACCTTTTCACATGATTTGCCATCTGTATATCTGCTTCAGTGAAATCCCTCTTCATGTCTTTTGCCCACATTCTAATTGGATTTTCTTTTTTTACCCTTGAGTTTTGAGAGTTCTTTATATATTTGAAACATTCATCTGTTTGGTATGTCATTTGCAAATCTTTCTTTCTTTTTCTGAGACAGGGTCTCACTCTGTCATCCAGGTTGGAGTGCAGTGGCACAATCACATTCACTGCAGCCTCCACCTCCAAGGTTTAAGCAATCCTCCCACCTCAACCCCCTCCCCACCCCACTGAGTAGCTGGTACTACAGGCATGTGCCATCACATCCAGCTAATTTTTGTATTTTTTGTAAAGACAAGGTTTCACCATGTTGCCCAGGCTGGTCTCAAATTCCTGGGCTCAAGTGATCCACCCACCCTGGCCTCCTGAAGTACTGGGATTACAGGCGTTGAATCACCACGCTGGGCCTTGCAAATATTTTCTCACAGGCTGTAGGTTATCTTTTTTCCTCTTTTTTTATTTTTATTTTTGAGATGGAGTTTCACTCTTGTTGCCCAGGCTGGAGAGCAATGGCGTGATCTTGGCTCACCACGACGTCTGCCTCTCGCATTTAAGCAATTCTCCTGCCTCAGCCTCCCAAGTAGCTGGGATTACAGGCATGTGCCACCACATCCGGCAAATTTTGTATTTTTAGTAGAGACGTGGTTTCTCCATGTTGGTCAGGCTGGTCTCGAACTCCCGACCTCAGGTGATCTGCCCCCCCCCCCTTGGCCTCCCAAAGTGCTGGGATTATAGGCATGAGCCACCACACCCGGCCTTTGTCTTTTTCCCTCTTAGTAGGTGTTTTGTGGCCAGGTGTGGTGGCAATGGTGTGATCTTGGGCTCAAGCAGTCTTCCTACCTTAGCCTCCCAGGTAGCTGGGACTACAGGCCTGTGCCACTCCACCCAGCTATCTATCTATCTATCTATCTATCTATCTATCTATCTATCTATCTATATTTTTTATACAGAGTCTCACTCTGTCACCCAGACTGAAATGCAGTGGTGCAATCTCGGCTCATGGCAACCTCCGCCTCCCGGGTTCAAGCAATTCTCCTGGCTCAGCCTCCTGAGTAGCTCAGATTACAGGCGCCCGCCACCATGCCCAGCTAACTTTCATATTTTTAGTAGAGATGGGGTTTTGCCATGTTGCCCAGGCTGGTCTTGAAATCCTGGCCCCAAGTGATCCTGGGCTGGATTAGCCTCCCAAGTGCTGGGATTACAGGTGTGAGCCACTGCCCCTGGCCCAGTTGGGCATATTTATGTGGATCTATTTCTAGGATCTCTATTTAGTTTCATTGATCTATGTCCTTCTCCCAATACCACACAGTCTTGATAAGTGTAGCTATGTAATAAGTCTTGAAATCAGGTAGAATCCTCCCACTTTATTCCTTTTTTGTTTTTAAGAGACAGGATCTTGCCCTGTCACCAAGTACAGTGGTGTGATCATAGCTACAACCTCAACCTCCTGGGCTTAAACGATCCTCCTGCCTCAGCCTCCCCAGTAACTGGGACCACAAGTGTGTGCCACCATACCCAGCTAATTTTTATTTTTGTAGAGATGGGGTCTCAGTATGTTGCCCAGGCTGGAGTGCAGTGGTGTGATCTCCAGGTGTTCCAAAGTGTTGGAATTACAGGCATGAGCCACCACACCTGGCCTATTCTTTCCCAAAATTGTTTTTGCTATTCTAGTTTCTTTATCTTCCCATTTAAATTTTTTATTTTTATTTTTATTTTTTTGAGACAGAGTCACCCAGGCTGGAGTGCAGTAGCATGATCTCAGCTCATTGCAACCTCCACCTCCTGAGTTCAAGTGATTCTCATGCCTCGACCTCCTGAGTAGCTGGGATTACAGGTGCCTGCTACCATGCCTGGCTAATTTTTGTATTTTCGGTATTTTAGTATTTTTATATTTTCAGTAGAGACATGTTGGCCAGGGTGGCCTCAAGCGATCTGCCCGCCTCAGCCTCCCAAAGTGCTGGAATTACAGGCGTGAGCCACTACGCCTGGCCCAACCATTTAAATTTTAGAATAATCCTGTCTATATCTACAAATATCTTGCTGGAATTTTGATAGGAATGGGGTTAAAAGTGTATATCAAATTAGGGTAAATAAACATATTTATTATATTGAGTCTTCCAATTTATTTTGATTCTCTGTGATTTCTTTCATCAGCACTATGTACTTTTTAACATACCCAGCCTATACTAGTTTTATTAGATTTACGTCTGTTTTTTTCTTTTGAGCAGTTATGTTATTTTTAATGTATGTGTCCACGTGTTCATTGCTAGTATACAGAAAAACCATTATTTTTGGATGTTTATCTTGTACCTTGAAACTTTGCTGAACTCACTCATTAGCTCTTTTTATAGGTTGAAGTAGTATTTTGTAATATGAGGTCGTTTTGTAGATTCCTTAATTTTTTTCTTTTTTTAATGAGATGGAGTCTTGCTCTGTCATCACCCAGACTGGAGTGTAGTGGTGCTTTCAAGGCTCACTGTGACTTCGACATCCGGGGCTCAAGTGATCCTCCCACCTCAGCCTCCCAAAATGCTGGGATTACAGGTGTGAGTTACCTTCTTGGAATTTTTTATGTACACAATTATGTCATACGCAATTGGGACAATTTTGTTTCTTCCTTTCTGATCTGCATGCCTTTTAACTTTTTCTGGTAGCTAAAACTTCAAGTACTTTGTTAAAAAGAGTGCTAAGAGTGGACATTTTTGTATTCCCAAACTTAGGGGCAAAGCATTCAGTTTTCACCGACACATAGATCAGCTGTAGATTTTTTATTTATTTATTTATTTTTATTTTTTTTGAGACGGAGTCTCACTCTGTCGCCCAGGCTGGAGTGCAGTGGCACAATCTCGGCTCACTGCAAGCTCCGCCTCCCGGGCTCACGCCATTCTCCTGCCTCAGCCTCTCCGAGTAGCTGGGACTACAGGCGCCCGTCACCACGCCCGGCTAATTTTTTTGTATTTTTAGTAGAGACGGGGTTTCAACGTGGTCTCGATCTCCTGACCTCGTGATCCGCCCGCCTCGGCCTCCCAAAGTGCTGGGATTACAAGCGTGAGCCACCGCGCCCGGCCAAGCTGTAGATTTTTGTGGATGCTCTTTAACAAGTTGAGGAAGTTCTCTATTTTCCTCTATTTTTATCGTGTTGAATTTTGTCAAATGTTTTGTCTGCATGAAATGCTATGATCAAGAATTTTTCTTACGGCCGGGCACGGTGGCTCACGCTTGTAATCCCAGCACTTTGGGAGGCCGAGGCGGGTGGATCACGAGGTCAGGAGATCAAGACCAGGTGAAACCCCGTCTCTACTAAAAATACAAAAAATTAGCCGGGCGTGGTGGCGGGCGCCTGTAGTCTCAGCTACTCGGAGAGGCTGAGGCAGGAGAATGGCGTGAACCCGGGAGGCGGAGCTTGCAGTGAGCGGAGATTGCGCCACTGCACTCCAGCCTGGGCGACAGAGCGAGACTCCGTCTCAAAAAAAAAAAAAAAAAGAATTTTGGCCGGGCGCGGTGGCTCAAGCCTGTAATCCCAGCACTTTGGGAGGCCGAGGTGGGCGGATCACGAGGTCAGGAGATCGAGACCATCCTGGCTAACACGGTGAAACCCCGTCTCTACTAAAAATACAAAAAATTAGCCGGGCGTGTTGGCGGGTGCCTGCAGTCCCAGCTACTCGGAAGGCTGAGGCAAGAGAATGGCGTGAACCCGGGAGGCGGAGCTTGCAGTGAGCCGAGATCGCGCCACCGCACTCCAGCCCGGGGGACAGAGCAAGACTCCGTCTCAAAAAAAAAAAAAAGAATTTTTCTTATTTAGCCTGTTAACACAGTGGATTGAATTTAATATTATTATTTTTTTTTTTTGAGGCAGAGTTTCACTCTTGTTGCCCAGGCTGGAGTGCAATGGCACGATCTCAGCTCACCGCAACCTCTGCATTCCAGGTTCAAGCGATTCTCCTGCCTCAGCCTCCCAAGTAGCTGGGATTACAGGCATGTGCCACTGTGCCCAGCTAATTTTGTATTTTTTTTTTTTTTTTTTGAGATGGGGTCTCTCTCTGTTGCCAGGCTGGAGTGCTGTGACATGATCTCGGCTCACTGCAACCTCCAACTCCCTGGTTCAAGCAATTCTCCTGCCTCAGCCTCCCAAGTAGCTGGGATTACAGGCACGTGCCACCACACCCAGCTAATTTTTGTATTTTTAGTAGAGATGGGGTTTCACCATGTTGGCCAGGATGGAAATTTTGTATTTTTAGTAGAGACGGGGTTTCTCTATGTTGGTCAGGCTGGTCTTGAACTCCTGACCTCAGGTGATCCAGCCGCCTCAGCCTCCCAAAGTGCTGGGATTACAGGTGTTAGCCACCGCGCCCAGCAATAATTTTTTTTTTTTTTTTTTGAGACAGAGTTTCGCTCTTGTTGCCCAGGCTGGAGTACAATGGCACGATCTCTGCTCACTGCAACCTCCACCTCCGGGTTCAGGCGATTCTCCTGCCTCAGCCTCCCTAGTAGCTGGGATTATAGGCATGCGCCACCATGCCCAGCTAATTTTGTATTTTTAGTAGAGATGTGGTTTCTCTATGTTGATCAGGCTGGTCTCAAATTCCTGACCTCAGGCGATCTGCCCGCCTCAGCCTCCCAAAGTGTTGGGATTACAGGCGTGAGCCACCATGCCCGGCCTAATGATTTTCAAATACTGAATCAGCCTGCATCCCTGAAACAGACCTCTTTTGGTCATGGTATATAATGTTCATATATTGCTGAATTCTGATTGCCAACATTTGGTTAAGGATTTGTGTGCATTTCCTAGATGGCTAATGTTGAATATCTTTCATGGGTTTTTGGCCATTTGTAAATCTTCTTTGGAAAAAATGTCTCTACAGATCTCTTGTCGATTTTTTAATTGTCTTTTTATTTGTTGAGTTATACTTCGTTGTATATTGTAGATACAAGTCCCTTACACGATATATTATTTGCAAAAACTTTCTCCCATTCTGTGAGTTATCTTAATTTTCCTGATAGAAAAATGAAGTGCAGGCTGGGCACGGTGGCTCTCGCCTGTAATCCCAGCACTTCAGGAGGCCAAGGTGGGCATATCACCTGAGGTCAGGAGTTCAAGACCAGCCTGGCCAACATGGTGAAACCCCATCTCTACTAAAAATACAAAAAAGTTAGCCAGGCATGGTGGTGCACGCATATAGTCCCAGCTACTCAGGTGGCTGAGGCAGGGGAATCCCTTAAACCTGAGAGGCAGAGATTGAAGTAAACTGGGATTGTGCCACTGTACTCTAGCCTAGGCGACAGAGCGAGACTTCTTATTTAGCCATCTCAAAAAAAAAAACAAAACAAAATGATAGCCACAAACAATACATTGTTAGGTGAACCAATGTGTAGAACAATGTGTATCTTGGAGATCTTTTCCTATTGGTACACAGAACTTCCTTATTCTGTTTTAACATGCATAGTATATGGAACTGTGTATTGATGCATGTATATGCAACATGGTATATGCAACTGTATTATACTTAAATCAGCCCCCTATCATTGGACATCTATATTATTTCCAATCTTTTGCTGCAATACATAATACACATCAGTCATTTCATACATGTGCAAGTCTACCTGCAGGATAAATTCCTAGACATGGAAATACTAGGTCAAAGATACAGGTATTCTAATTCTGATAGATACTGCCAAATTGCCTTCCCAGAGGGTATAATAATTTTCATTCCCACTTGCAATATGAGAGAGTTTTAAGGGTTTTTTTTCTCAAGATGGAGTCTTGCTCTGTCACCCAGGCTAGAGTGCAATGGTGCGATCTTGGCTCACTACAACCTCTGCTCCCTGAGTTCAAGCAATTATCCTGCCTCAGCTTCCCGAGTAGCTAGGGTTACAGGCACGTGCCACCACATCCAGCTAATGTTTTGTATTTTTTAGTAGAGACGGGGTTTCACCATGTAGGCCAGACTGGTCTCAAACTCCTGACCTTGTGATCTGCCCACCTCAGCCACCCAAAGTGCTGGGATTACAGGCATGAGCCACCATGCCAAACCGAGAGTTTAAGTGTTTTTTTTTTGTTTTTTTTTTTTTTTTTTCCGAGACGGAGTCTCGCTCTGTCGCCCAGGCTGGAGTGCAGTGGCGCAATCTCAGCTCACTGCAAGCTCCGCCTCCCGGGCTCACGCCATTCTCCTGCCTCAGCCTCTCCGAGTAGCTGGGACTACAGGCGCTCGCCACCATGCCCGGATAATTTTTTTGTATTTTTAGTAGAGACGGGGTTTCACCTGGTCTCGATCTCCTGACCTCGTGATCCGCCCGCCTCGGCCTCCCAAAGTGCTGGGATTACAAGCATGAGCCACCGCGCCCGGCCAAGTTTAAGTTTTATACTTCACTGAATATGAACAGTGCCAATGGCTTCCTTTCTAAATGCTTCCCTGAAAATATGCTACTTTTACAGCCTAGTGATGTAACAAACAGGATTCTAAAAACACATTCTGGGACAGGCGCAGTGGCTCACCCCTGTAATCCCAGCACTTTGGGAGGCCAAAGCAGGAGGATCACTTGAGCCCAGGAGGTCAAAGCTGTAGTAAGCTATGACTGAGCCACTGCACCCTAACTTGGGCAAGAGTGAGACCCTATCTCAAAAAAAAAAAAACAAATAAAAGCACCTTCCGTAACAAAGAAATCTGTGTAATTTTACCAATGCTACAGAAAGTTTTCAGGCTGTTATCCCAACACTTAAGGAGGCTGAGAAAAGAGGACTGCTTGAAACCAGGAGTTCCAGACTAGCCTGGCCAATATTGTGAGACACTATCTCTAATTTAAAGTTGTTTGGGTTGTTTTTTGTTTTTTGTTTTTTTTTTTTTGAGATGGGGTCTTGCTCTGTTGCCCAGGCTGTAATGGTGCAATCTCAGCTCACTGTAACCTCTGCCTCCCAGGCTCAAGTGATCCTCCCACCTCAGCCTCTAGAGTAGCTAAGACTATAGGCATGTGCCACCACACCCAGCTAATCTTTGTATTTTTTTGTAGAGATAGGTTTTCCCCATGTTGCCCAAGCTGGTCTCAAACTCGTGGGCTCAAGCAATCCACCCACCTCAGCCTCCCAAAGTGCCGGGATTAGAGGCATGAGCTATCACACTTGGCCCTTAAGTTTTTTTGTATTGTTATTATTAGTAGTATTTTTGATTATTATATTATTATTATTATTTTTGAGACTCTGTCGCCCAGGCTGGAGTACAGTGGCACGATCTCGGCTCACTGCAACCTCCGCCTCCTGGGTTCAAGTGATTCTCCCACCTCAGCCTCTTGAGTAGCTGGGATTACAGGCATGTGCCACCGCGCCTGGCTAATTTTTGTATTTTTAGTAGAGATGGGGTTTCACCACATTGGTCAGGCTGGTCTGGAACTTCCAGCCTCAGGTGATCTGTCCTCCTCGGCCTCCCAAACTGCTGGGATTACAGGCGTGAGCCACCATGCCCGGCCTTTAAGTTATTTTTTAAAAAGGAGAAACTTTTCAGATTATTTGAGCCCAAGAAAGAGGGGAGCTGAGAGAAAGGAGAAGCTGAAGTTAGGGCAATTCTTGCCATTCTTGGCTGACATGCATGCAACGGGAACTATTTCTCCTTACTTCAGCATAAAAGACTTAAAATTTTCCACTTACTATACAAAGTGTTATTCATGTGAAAAATTAACCGAGCTGTTTATTATTTTAACCAACAAAAGCTCTGCAAGTGCTAGATTTAGTGCTGTACAAGATGACTTCACTTATAAAGGGAGGATGCCCAAAGAGATTTATCATATAGCTAAGGAAAAATAATCTCACGAAGAGGATATGCTGAAGAGATAATGAGCTAGAGAAACAGAACTGGAATGTTTCATTTCTTTTATAATACACAGAGAATACAGAGGAGGAAAAAGGGAACACACTTTTAACTGAAAGAGTTGACAATTTTATTTTCACATTTCTCAATACAAATGAAAACTGCATCTTTTTTGTCCCACTTCTCCCCTCCAAAACTATTCTCTTTGATAGGACAGGGAAGCAAGTCTTCCTTATGCTGTTTAGAAAACTCAGTATCACAGCAGCATGATCTCCTGGTGAAGCAGAACAGGTAATATAAAACTGATACAATGAAGCCTCCCCTCTATCCTTATCTGTCTGGTCGAGTCATTCCGGGCCGAGTGGGCACCATCATGGGACGGGCAGGAGGTCTCATCATTGGGGGCCCAGGCATCATTGGCATGTGGCCTCCCATGGGCGGCCTCATTCCAGGAGCTGCAGGACAAAACAAAGAAGAGGGAGAAAAAGGGAATCAGAAAATACGATTTAGGGAGAGTTTGATGGGACTTCAATTAAAAACAAAAAACGTAGCCCCCCTTGCAAAATGCTGGAAAAAAGACATACGTGACAGAAGAAATGCAACGAATTTATCACATCTGTAAATTACTTAGACATTCTCAGACAAAAAACAAAAAGGTCAACACAAGAACCGTATGGGAATCATGATCTAATGATAGTAAGGGGGAAACTATCAACAGACTGCTTTCCAGAAATCGCCAGGGACACTAGTTCCCTAAACTGACCTTTTTTTCTCACTCAGGGAAATTCACAACTAAGTCACATGTTTTTCAGTCAGCTCTTTTAATCAGTGATATCCACCATATAACCAGGAGCTATTTCATGAATGTACACAGGCATAGACGACAATCTTACCACTAAGCGTTTGTTCGGAGTTGTAGGAAAGGTGAGCAGGAGGCCCATGCTGAGAACCTGTTAGTAACCATACTTAGCTCAAGTCAAGAAAAATAATAGGCAATAACGTGATTTATAACAATTAGCGCAAAAAAAATTTGATTTTTCTAATGCATTTCAGAAACTATTAATGAATTTTTTTAAGTGTCCCATCAATAAACCAGCCAAATAAATGAGCCACGGAGGGGAGGGCAGGCAGAGGGGTAGGGGAGGAACACAGGTAGTTTCAATGGAATCAATAATGTTCTACTTCTCAGCTGGGTGGTGGGTTCATGGATATTAATTTTACTATTATGCCCCATAATTTCATGTTATCTATATTCTTTTTAAATATCAAATCTTACCAATTTATTTTTAACTAAATAATTTTGATTAAAGGTTTGCAGCAAAGCGTTCAAGAGAAAACTATATTCAAACTTGAATATAGCCTTATCACAAATGGTGAAACACAAGAATATGCAAAGACACAAAAATCCAACAGGTACAGAATTTAAGACCAATTTAAACGGGAACAGAGAATACTACTAACTTCTAAATGCCACATAAAAGCCCATGCTTAACCTATATTTAAGAATTTCTTAGAGGAAATGGATGGACACAGACCAAAGATTAAAAACTGGAAACTTGTTTTCTTTGGTCTCCATAGTGAATTTACTTTGAATCAGTTGACAACATTGAGATTTCATACAAAAGTCTAGATTCCTTTTTTCTTTTAAACTTTTTATTATGGAAATGTTCAAACATACACAAGAATAGTAAAGAAGAGTATAATGAACATCCATGTATCCGTCATCTAGCTTCAACAATTATCCACTCATGGACAACTCTATCTATACTCCCCACCCATTCCTATCCCCGTCCACCCTCTAACCACTCAATTATTTTAACACAAATCCCACAATCTTATCATTTCATCCTGGTTTGAAAAAACAGAAAACAAAAAGCAAACTCAGGAGAAAAGGCAACACCAAGCCTGTATTCTCAAATTGCAACCATAGGCTGAAGCTGAGTTCTAGAAGCCTTCTTTAGATGAATCATGCATTCCCCAGTTCACCACATCCCTAAAACCTCTAAGAATTTGAATTTGTGAGCCTGGTTTAAGGATGCTAAAGCCATTGAAGTCATTTTGATTGTGTTTTGGGCTCACAAGTCAGTAAAGGCAGGAACTCTCTTTATCTATACTCTCCCCCTCCTCTAAGTGATACCCGCAGCACACATACTGATACTTCTGCCTAGGAAGCTACTCTAGTAACTTTGCAGCTTGTTTTTCCAGAGAAGTTAGAGGTGTCGGTCACATCTGTTCCCAAACCTGATTGTGTCAGTTGCAGTTATTACTCCAATTATATATATATAATTTTTCCACAACCCAATTAAATGAGTGTGAAAAGAGAATAGCTTCTATGAAAACTAACTTAATACTTAGGAAGACTCAGATAAACTATCATCAAAAAATGCTCAACAATTTGGTAGGCAAAATAATCATAAAAGATTGGAACTAGATTATATCACAAGGTCTCAGACCACTTCAAAGAAATGAAACTAAAGTTGGTGGAGGATGTGTTATAGTTATGGCTTATTGGTTTATGCAATAAATATACAGTGTTTCAATCATTAGACACACTTTTTTTTTTTTTTTGAGACGGAGTCTCACTCTGTCACCCAGGCTGGAGTGCAGTGGCACAATCTCAGCTCACTGCAACCTCTGCCTCCTGGGTTCAAGCGATTCTCCCACCTCAGCCTCCTGAGTAACTGAGACAACAGGCGCGTGCCACCACACCTGGCTAGTTTTTTGTATTTTTAAGTAGAGATGGGGTTTCATTGTGTTAGCCAGGATGGTCTTGACCTCATGATCTGCCTGCCTCAGACTCCCAAAGTGCTAGAATTACAGGCGTGAGCCACTGCGCCCGGCCTAGACACACTCTCAAAGCAAAGGTCCTGCTCAGTTATCAGAAAGATTTGCAAATTAATGTACGTTTAAATTTACATTAAAATAAAATGTTTGAAGTGTAAGTTTTTTACCCCTCCCTAAATAAAAAAACTACCAGGCTGAAAGCTTTTTGAATATAATGATGTGGCTAAGTTAAACTGCAAGACTAAACAAGCAACAAGAGGCGGCTCTGCTCCAAATCAAAACTGAGAAAATGTATCTATAACCTTCCCCCTCCCCACAAAATGGAACAAGCTCATCTACCCTTCTCTTCAGTATAAATGGCCAAAAGCCAGGATGAGGCAAGGAAACAGCAGAGAGGAAAAGAAAAACAGAGGCAACCTATCCTGCTTTTAGTAGCACAAGGTCACTGGACACCATCCAATTATAATGATAAAACCAAGTATTTCTTTTTCTTTATCATTAATAGTTGACCAAATTTAATTTGTTACAATAGTACATTTAGACAGCTAATTAGATAATTTGTGTAAATATTCCACCCTCAGAAGTGGAGCATAACTCCCCATTTTCAAGCTTTGGCTACACATAACTGACTTCCTTCCATTAAGTGTCAGCTATGCATAGTAACTAAACTAAATGGAGCAAACTAGAAACACAATGGAGCAAACTAGAAAGATAGACATTCAAACTTACCAGGTCCCACTGGCATCATCCCAGGAGGAGGAGGGCCCATCATTGGCATCATGGGAGGACCCCCCATATGGGGTGCTGGCATCATACCAGGGCGAGGAGGACCCGCTGAAATAAAGAATGGAGTCTGCGGTTAAGGTGTGCTCACATATTAACATTTTCTCTTCTATTTTTTTGAGATGGATTTTCGTTCTTGTTGCCCAGGCCGGAGTGCAATGGCACAATCTCGGCTCACTGCAACCTCCGCCTCCCAGGTTCAAGCGATTCTCCTGCCTCAGCCTCCCAAGTAGCTGAGATTACAGGCATGTGCCACCACGCCCAGCTAATTTTGTATTTTTAGTAGAGACAGGGTTTCTCCATGTTGGTCAGGCTGGTCCCGAACTCCCGACCTCAGGTAATCTGCCCACCTCGACCTCTCAAAGTGCTGGGATTACAGGCGTGAGCCACTGCGCCCGGCAACATTTTCTCTTCTTAATCAAACTAAAAGGATCTCATGAACTCCTTCAAATTCTGAAACAATAGCCCTCTTATGGTTTCTTTTTATAATAGCAGATCCACAAAAATCGCAGGCCATAAAACATTAATCTATGAATAAAAAGCAAGAACAAGTCTGCCTAGACAGAAGAATAAAATAAAGTCAGATTCCCTAGGTTAAGAAAAAAATTGAGAGTTTAATTTAAAAAAACAAAACAAGGGGGTGGAGAGGTTGTACCTTCTACAGAGCTCCTGACAAAAAGCTGATGAACTTAAGCCACAAGTATCTAATTTCAGATCCCTTTGTAAAAAATGAAAATATGGTTTTAAAAGATTCTTTGAAAATATAAAGACTTATATGCAGGGATATTCCTGACAGTATCATTTACAATACCTAAAATTTGGAACAACTTAATAAGAAAATAGTGAGGTAGGCCGGGGGTGGTGGCTCAAGCCTGTAATCCCAGGACTTTGGGAGGCCGAGGCGGGCAGATCACGGGAGGTCAGGAGTTCGGAACCAGCCTGGCCAACATGGCGGAACCCTGTCTCTACTAAAAATACAAAATGAGCTGGGCATGGTGGCACGCATTTGTAATCCCAGCTACTCGGGAGGCTGAGGCAGGAGAAATCACTTGAATCCAAGGAACCCAGGAGGCCGAGGTTGCAGTGAGCTGAGATCATGCCACTGCACTCCAGCCTGGGCAACAGAGCCAGACTCTGTCTCAAAAAAAAAAAAAGAAAAAGAAAAAAGAAAGAAAATAGTGAGGTAAATTATGGTAAATTCATACCATAGACTATTCTGCTATCAAAAATAATGGAGTTGAGTGCCAGCCAGTCAAGGTAGAGAAGGAGAGAGAAGTAACCTTGGAGTTGCTATGGGCTGAGGCCTGACCAGGTCCTAGGATGGCAGGTGCCCAGAAAAGGTTTGGCAGGGCATTAGTGGTCCACCTACATTAGTGTGCAACTATTACAAACAGCCTATTTCCCTAGGTTTATACTCATGATTGTGTGCAAGATTGAGTCTAGGTCCTGAATGTGATTTCAGTCTGACCCCTCCGAGGAGAGCCACAGTACAGTATGACCCAGTACAGCACTCAATCTCCTCTTGTCTGTCACATAGAACAAACTTTCCCCGAAAGCTGGGCCCATGATCCACTCCACTTTCAATGATCTAATTCTTACCTTTCCTTCTTTTCTTTTCTTTTTTTTTTTTTTTTTTTTGAGACAAAGTCTTGCTGTATTGCCCAGGCTGGAGTACAGTGAGGTGATCTCAGCTCACTGCAACTTCCACCACCAGGGTTCAAGCAACTCTCCTGCCTCAGCCTCCTGAGTAGCTGGGACTACAGACATGCACCATCACGCCTGGCTAATATTTGTATTTTTAGTAGGGATGAGGTTTCATGATGTTAGCCAGGCTGGTATCGAACTCCTGACCTCAGGTGATTCACCCGCCTCAGCCTCCCAAAGTGCTGGGATTACAGGTGTGAACCACCACGCCCAGCCTAATTCTTATCTTTCTAAGGTATAGATTTTAGTGTTAGGTGGGTTAGAAAATAGGGCAAAAGACTAAGGAGTTTATCAGCTATTTTAATCCTCCAGTGCTGGGCTCATAGCAGTAAATAATTTAATGTACCTAGCAACTCCTATTCATGTATTAGCTCATCTAATCAGAGGTTCATTCTGAGCTTTCTTTCCATTTAAATCTGTCTTAGATCCACACTTGGGATGCCACAAATACAGTATCTTAGTGACAATGCAATCAAAAGTTAACTCTGAAGTTATTTTAGAAATTATACCACTAAAGTTGTTTTCTATTACTACCTGCATCTATATTCAACATTTATATATTTATACATTTATATTACTATCTACATACAAATACAACAGCATTTGAAAGCCAACAGTGAGATAATCTAACCTAATCAAAGGATAGCCTGCCCCATCACACCCCTTAAGATTAAAAGTTTAAACTTACGAAGGCTGGGGGGAGGTGGTATCATCGCCCCTGCAGGAGGAGGAGCAGAGAATGGAGTAGGAGGTATCTTTCCTTGTTGAAATGCAGCCGCTTTGGAGATGAGGGTGAGAAAAAAAAAAAGATGAATAAGAATTCAACAACCCAGTAACTAAAATAACCACTTTCTTTTAAGTCTTCAATGGTTCCAATTACTTTACTCTTGCTAGTTGTCACCTAAAATTATTACATCATGGTCCTACAGTTTTAAAATCATTTTTAGGTATTCACCAGCTAAAATTGCAGTTAATTGGTTTATTGATTTATGTTTTCTACTTAGCATTTCTATGGCTAAATTAAGTATGGGAGACTGGAGTAAAAATTTCCTGCCTATCAATGTCTTTTTTTTTTTTTTTTTTTGAGACGGAGTCTCGCTCTGTCGCCCAGGCTGGAGTGCAGTGGCGCAATCTCGGCTCACTGCAAGCTCCGCCTCCCGGGTTCACGCCATTCTCCTGCCTCAGCCTCTCCGAGTAGCTGGGACTACAGGCGCCCGCCACCACGCCCGGCTAATTTTTTTGTATTTTTTTAGTAGAGACGGGGTTTCACCGTGATCTCGATCTCCTGACCTCGTGATCCGCCTGCCTCAGCCTCCCAAAGTGCTGGGATTACAAGCGTGAGCCACCGCGCCCGGCTCAATGTCTTTTTTTTTGAGACAGAGTCTCACTGTCACCCATGCTGGAGAGTGCAGGGACACAACCGCAGCTCACAACAGCCTCGACCTCCCGGGCTCAGGTGATCCTCTCACTTCATCCTCCCGAGTAGCTACAGGTGCATGGCACCACGCCTGGCTAACTTTCGTATTTTTTATAGAGACCAGGTTTCACCGTATTGCCCGGGCTGGTCTCAAACTCCTGAGTCCACGCAATCCACTCACCTCAGCTTACCAGAGTGCTAGGATTACAGGCGTGAGCCACCATGCCTGGCCCTATCAATGTCTTTTACCAAAGAGAAACAGTCATCTTTAATCTATAGATGTAGTTTATAACCAATTAAAGCCATTCATAGTTTTGTTTGAAAAAGTGTAATACGTGCCCAAAAAGCTAGGCTTTATAAAATTTCTATCCTTCCTATGTATGCTGTCCTAGGTCAAAATAATACACCATGTTGGTTTACCAGTTTGGAAATCGATGCACTAAACTAGGATATTTAAAACACACAAAGATTTCAAACTATAAGCCTGCCGGGTGCGGTGGCTCACGCTTGTAATCCCAGCACTTTGGGAGGCCGAGGCGGGCGGATCACGAGGTCAGGAGATCGAGACCACGGTGAAACCCCGTCTCTACTAAAAATACAAAAAAATTAGCTGGGCGTAGTAGCGGGCGCCTGTAGTCCCAGCTACTCGGAGAGGCTGAGGCAGGAGAATGGCATGAACCCGGGAGGCGGAGCTTGCAGCGAGCCGAGAGCGTGCCACTGCACTCCAGTCTGGGCGACAGAGCGAGACTCCGTCTCAAAAAAAAAAAAAAAAAAAAAATTAGCCGGGCGTGGTGGCGGGCGCCTGTAGTCCCAGCTACTCTGGAGCCTGAGGCAGGAGAATGGCGTGAACCCAGGAGGCGGAGCTTGCAGCGAGCCGAGATTGCGCCACTGCACTCCAGCCTGGGCGACAGAGCGAGACTCCGTCTCAAAAAAAAAAAACAAAAAACAAAAAACAAACTATAAGCCTGCCCCAAAAGAGATTATGATTTTTAAGAAAGTCTAATACAATCAATTTAAAAAATTTTTTTTCAGATGAAGCATAAAACAAGAGAAACTGAAGATCATCTATATTTGGTGTTAGAAAAGAATCACAAATATTAAAATACACACTCATAGTCTATTCCTGACATAAGCTGTCTACAGCCCATCCCACTCCACTCCCACCAATGCAAAGGAAGTCAAATTACTCATCAACTATTGATAATTAATGGGATCAGATCCAAAAAGGTGACCTAAGTGGAGATTTATGAATAGCTTATTATCCATATGCCTCTGAATAAAGCCTGTGGGATCTCAGGGATTATACCCCAATATCGACTTTTTTAATCAAAAAGGCCTCTCTCACATCCTTTGTAGGAAGACAGCTTGTAAAGCCTGAAGTGGGGGAAGCAAAGTCACTGACTTAGTAGCAGGCTGTATATCAATATAATCATGGATTTCATGGGTGTGTCCCTGAGGGGCTCCCCCACTATTCTCAAAAAGTCCTCCACTAAAAATGTTTTTTCTGACTAGCCTTAAAACAAAAACAAAAACGTGTATTCAAGCCGAGTGCAGTGGCTCCTGCCTGTAATCCTAGCACTTTGGGAGGCTGAGGCAGGAGGATTTCTTGAGCTCCAGAGTTAAAGACTAGCTTGGGCAACATAGTGAGACCCCGTCTCTACAAAAAATAAAGATTAGCTGAGCATGATGGTGTGCACCTGTAGTCCCAGCTACTTGGGAGGCTGAGGCAGGAGGAATGCTTGAGCCCAAGAGTTCAAGGCTACAGTGAGCTATGATCGGGCCACTGCACTCCAGCCTGGGTGACAGAGTAAGACTCTATCTCTAAAAAAATTAAAATTTAAATAAAAAAATGTTTATTCATCCTAAATTATTTTGCTGCATATGCAAAGTAACTACAGAATATACTGTAAATCTTTTAATGCCAAGAAATTTCTAACATCTTTTCAAATAAGGGGACAAGATTACATCATGGTTTATTTTTTCATATGAAATGGGACAATGGGGCAGGTGTGGTGGCTCATGCCTATAATCCCAACGCTTCTGGAGGCCCAGGCAGGAGGACTGCTTGAGGCCAGGAGTTCAAGACCAGCCTGGGCAACAAAGTGAGACACCATCTCTATAAAAAATTTTACAAAATTAACCTGGCATAGTGGTGTGCACCTGTAGCCCTACCTACTCAGGAGGTCAAGACCGGAGGATCACCTGAGCCCAGAAATTTGAGGCTGCAGTGAGGTTTAATTGCACCATAGCACTCCAGTCTGGGCAATAGAGTGAGACTCAGTTTTTTGTTTTTTTTTTTGAGACGGAGTCTCACTCTGTCGCCCAGGCTGAAGTGCAGTGGCTCGGTCTCGGCTCACTGAAAGCTCCACCTCCCGGGTTCACACCATTCTCCTGCCTCAGCCTCCAGAGTAGCTGGGACTACAGGCGCCCACCACCATGCCCAGCTAATTTTTTTGTGTGTGTTTTTAGTAGAGTCGGGGTTTCACTGTGTTAGCCAGGATGGTCTCGATCTCCTCACCTCATGATCCGCCTGCCTCAGCCTCCCAAAGTGCTGCGATTACAGGCGTGAGCCACCGCGCCTGGCCGAGACTCAGTTTAAAAAAAAAAAATTGTGACCAGGCATGGTGGCTCACGCCTGTAATCCCAGCACTTTGGGAGGCCGAAGCAGGAGAATACTTGAGGTCACGAGTTCAAGACCAGCCTGGCCAACATGGTGAAACCTCATTTCTACCAAAAATACAAAATAATTAGCCAGGTGTGGTGGCGTGCACCTGTAGTCCCAGCTACTCGGGAGGCTGAGGCAGGAGACTCGCTTGAACCCAGGAAGCAGAGGCTGCAGTGAGCTGAGATCACGCCACTGCACTCCAACCTGGGCAACAGAGCAAGACTCAATCTCAATAAATTAAATAAATAAACAAAATAAATTTTAAAAACTGGGACAATGTCTGAGGTTTGCTCCATAATAATCCAGGAAGGAGAAAGGGAGTAGATGACAATATTCAGTGGCTGTCTTGGCCAGAAACAATTTTGCCTCCCAGGGGCACTGTACAATGCCTGGAGATATTTTTAGTAGTCACAACTGGAGGTTGGTACTGGCATCTAGTTGGCAGATGCCAGGGATGCTGTCAAACAACCTGCAACGCACAGAAAGACCCCCACAGCAAAAGATTATCCAGCCTTAAATGCCAACAGTATCAAGGTTGAGAAACTTAGAATAAATGGAACAAGAGTGCTACAGCTGAGCAATGAGAAATGAAGGGTGAGGAAATTCAGAATGGGAGGTTCATTAAGCTTGTCTATTTTTTTTTTCTTTTTTTTGAGACGGAGTCTCGCTCTGTTGCCCAGGCTGGAGTGCAGTGGCGCGATCTCGGCTCACTGCAAGCTCTGCCTCCCGGGTTCACCCCATTCTCCTGCCTCAGCCTCTCCAAGTAGCTGGGACTACAGGCGCCCGCCACCACGCCTGGCTAATTTTTTGTATTTTTTTAGTACAGATGGGGTTTCACTGTGTTAGCCAGGATGGTCTCGATCTCCTGACCTCGTGATCCGCCCACCTTGGCCTCCCAAAGTGCTGGGATTACAGGCGTGAGCCACCGTGCCCGGCTTTTTTTTTTTTTCAGAGTCTCGCTCTGTTGCCCAGGCTGGAATGTAGTGGCGAGATCCCTGTTCACTGCAACCTCCACCTCCCAGGTTCAAGCGATTCTCCTGCCTCAGCCTCCCAAGTAGCTGGGATTACAGGCATGCGCCACCACACCCAGGTAATTTTGTATTTTTAGTAGAGACAGGGTTTCTCCATGTTGGTCAGGCTGGTCTCAAACTGCTGATCTCAGGTGATCCACCCACCTCGGCCTCCCAAAGTGCTGGGATTACAGGCATGAGCCACCACGCCAGGCCCCCGCTTCTCTATTTTATTTGAAAATTTCCATAATAGTTTTGCCTTTTTATTATTTATTAATTATTATTTTTTTGAGACGGAGTCTCACTCTGTAGCCCAGGTTGGAATGCAGTGCAGTGGCGCAATCTTAGCTCACTGCAACCTCCGCTTCCTGGGTTTGAGTGATTCTCCTGCCTCAGTCTCCCAAGTAGCTGGGGCTATAGGCATGTGCCACCATGCCCGTCTGAATTTTTTGTTTTTTGTTTTGCTGTTGTTTTTGTTTTTGAGATGGAGTTTCCCTCTTGTTGCCCAGGCTGGAATGCAATGGCACGATCTCGGCTCAATGCAACCTCCGCCTCCCAGGTTCAAGCAATTCTCCTGCCTCAGCTTCCCACATAGCTGGGATTACAGACATGCACCACCACACCCGGCTAATTTTGTATTTTTAGTAGAGACGGGGTTTCTCCATGTTGAGGCTGGTTTTGAACTCCTGACCTCAGGTGATCCACCCGCCTCACCCTCCCAAAGTGCTGGGATTACAGGCATGAGCCACCACGCCCGGCCAATTTTTCCTATTTTTAGTAGAGATGGGGTTTCGCCATGTTGGCCAGGCTGGTCTCGAACTCCTGACCTCAGAGGATCCGCTCACCTCCTCCTCCCAAAGTGCTGGGATTACAAGCGTAAAGTAAGCCACCATGCCCGGCCAGTTTGGCCTTTTTATTATTTTTTAATTTTTAAAAAAATTTTTGGCCAGGCATGGTGGCTCATGCCTGTAATCCCAGCACTTTGGGAGGCTGAGGCGGGTGGATCATGAGGTCAGGAGTTCGAGACCAGCCTGGTCAAGATGGTGAAACCCCGTCTCTACTAAAAATACAAAAATTGGCCAGGCACGGTGGCACGTGCCTGTAATCCCAGCTATTCGGGAGGCTGAGGCAGGAGAATCGCTTGAACCTGGGAGATGGAGGTTGCAGTGAGCCAAGATCACACCACTGCACTCCAGCCTGGTGACAAAGTGAGACTCTGCCTCAAAAAAATAAATAAATAAAAATAAATAAAAAATAAAAAATTTCAATTTTTTTTGAAACAGTCTCGTGCTGTCACCCAGGCTGGAGTGCAGTAGTGCAATCTCAGCTCACTGCAACCTCCACCTTCTGGGTTCAAGCGATTCTCCTGCCTTAGCCTCCTGAGTAGCTGGGATTAGAAGCAGGTACCACCACGCCCTGCTAATTTTTATATTTTCAGTAGAGATGGGGTTTCACCATGCTGGCCAGGATGGTCTCCAACTCCTGGCCTCAAGTGATCTGCCTGCCTCGGCCTCCCAAAGTACTGGGATTACAGGCATCAGCCACTGCACCTGGCCTACTGCTTTTTTAAAAAGGCACATCACAAAGCCCATATTTGCTTGCCAGCTTGGAGTACAATGAATGATTAAGAAAGGCCATGATTCAAATATACCAGGATGATCTAAAGTAAAAATGCAATATCTCCTTCTGTTAGTGTCCTGGACCCAACAAGCCAGAACAAAATGTTCCTAACAAAAAGAGCATGGGAGGTACAACAGGGGTCCAAAACATATCCAGACTATTTTGTTACATCAAGTAGTTTCTTTTTGACTAGTACTCTGTCAGGACTACAAATAAGAAATCTAAATACAGTCTCAAACTATTTGGGGAAAACCACAAACCCACTCCTCACCTGCTCCTATTAGAATAGGAACATACTTCTAAAACCTATGGATTACTACAAAAGGGCTTTATAGAAATTTGCTACAAAATCTGGTCTGTGCCAATAGATAAATATTAAGCATCTCCACTCTTCTCTGCCTCACTTCCCTATCTAACCTTATTACTGTCTCTGATTGCTCTATCCTCAATAATAAATATTAATGTGTTCTTATATCCTTGGGAAACCAATGACCTTCTACTTCTTTCATTCGACATATCCAAATGTTCCTACTTATCATTCAGAATGAGTTGCCTCTGTGAAAAACACCAGAGACGGACAAGAAAGAATAGGACCATTTTACCACAGCAGAACAAGAGACTGAAACATACTTGTTTTGTCAATCAGGCTCTGAGCCTGCTCTTCCATCCATTTCTGATAATAGTCTTTCACATTCTCTTTGTGTTTCCTTCCACTGCAATGTGTCTTTCTCACAGATGGCTGTAAAATAAAAAGATCATATCAGATGTAGAAACAAATGTCCAACACTAAAAATTTAATAAAATTTTACCTTTATATAAGTAGCGTGTCTAGTATCAGCAGCATTAGCTGGCTGCTACAGTATTACTTAAAAACATTATCCAGCAACACACTCTGATAATTTTTTTACTATATTATCTAGACTAGAGGTCAGCAAACTATGCCCCATTGGCCAGCCACTGGCTTTTGTGTTTAAAAAAAAAAAAAGTATTGGAACACAACCACATTTATCTCTATCTTTTTTTTTTTTTTTTTTTTTCCTAACAGCGTCCTGCTCTGTTGCCCAGGCTGGAATACAATAGCACAATCTCGGCTCACTGCAGCCTCAACCATCTGGGCTCAAGCAATCATCCCACCTCAGCCTCCTGAGTTGCTGGGACTAGAGACACAAGCCACTATGACCAGCCAACTTTTTAATTTTTTGTAGAGATGACATCTCACAATGTTGCCCACGCTGGTCTCAAACCCCTAGGCTCAAGTGATCCTCTCACCTTCGTCTCCCAAAGTGCTGTGAGATTACAGGTGTGAGACACAGAGCCCAGCACATTTATTTATATATTGGCTACAGCTTCTCTCTACAAGGAAAAGTTGAGTAACTGCAGCAAAGGTGGTGGTCCCAGCTACTTGGGAGGCTAAAATGGGAAGCATGTTTGAGCCCAGGAGATCAAGGCTACAGTGAGCCAAGATCACTCCACTACACTCCAGCCTCGGTGACAAAGCAAAATCCTATCTCCAAAAAAAAAAAAAAAAAAAAAACTGTTCCTGGCTGGGCGCAGTAGCTCAAGCCTGTAATCCCAGCACTTTGGGAGGCCAAGGTGGGTGGATCACAAGGTCAGATCGAGACCATCCTGGCTAACACGGTGAAACCTCGTCTCCACTAAAAATACAAAAAAGTAGCCAGGCATGGTGGCGGGACCTGTAGTCCCAGCTACTCAGGAAGCTGAGGCAGGAGAATGGCGTGAACCCAGGAGGCGGAGCTTGCAGTGAGCCAAGATCGTGCCATTGCACTCCAACCTGGGCGACACAGAGATACTACGTCTCAAAAAAAAAAAAAAATTGTTCCTTGTCCTCCCAACCACTGCTTACTATTAATACAATGATGCCTTAAGCCTAATAACAAAATCATGACTAGCAGCCAGTCGCGGTGGTTCACACCTATAATCCCAACACTTTGGGAGGCCAAAGCTTGTCGATCACCTGATGTCAGGAGTTCAAGACCACCCTGGCCAACAAGGCGAAACCCTGTCTCTACTAAAAATACAAAAATTAGCTGGGCATGATGGCACGTGCCTGTAATCCCAGCTACTCGGGAGGCTGAGGCAGGAGAATCACTTGAATCTGGGAGGTGGAGGTTGCAGTGAACTGAGATCACGCTACTTCACTCCAGCCTGGGCGACACAGCGAGACTCCATCTCAAAAAAAAAGACTAAAAATCAACCAAAGTCCAAAAATTACAGCACTGAATGTTTTTACACATTTCTTTCTTTTTTTTGTTTTTTTTTTTCTTTTTTTTGAGACGGAGTCTCACTCTGTCACCCAGGCTGGAGTGCAGTGGCGAGATCTCACCTTACTGCAACCTCTGCCTCTCAAGCGATTCTCCTGCCTCAGTCTCCTAAGCACTTGGGACTATAGGCACGTGTCACCACACCCAGCTAATTTTTTTGTTTGTATTTTTAGTAGAGATGGGGTTTCACTGCATTGGCCAGGCTGGTCTTGAACTCCTGATCTCGTGATCTGCCCACCTTGGCCTCCCAGTGCTGAGATTACAGGTGTAAGCCACCACACCCGGCTGTTTTTACACATTTCTAAGTCCACCACAGGGATCTGTAAAATCAATCACCACAGAAATTTTCCGTTTTTGCAAGACATCATTTTAGAAGGAACAAGCGTTCATGACATTTCTCATGAAAAGATATTTATAATATAAAGAAATACTTTTCAGTTCTCTGAATTCTGGCATTAGCAAGAAGGTGAATAATAGGTATATTAAACTATAATGCCAAAAAAGGGCAGAAAGGCACAGCCCCCTCATTAACAACTTCAGAAAATTATGTCGAGGGGTTTTACCTAGAGAGGGGTAAAAAAAGGACTAGGGATCTATAAGCAAGAACCGACTAGGTACTGAAAATACCAATTTATCAGAGCACTCTGCTCCAGGACAATGTATGATAATACACAGAACTTGGCCGGGCACAGTGACTCACTCCCAGCACTTTGGGAGGCCGAGGTGGGACCATTTTTTCATAGTAAAACCCCGTCTGTACTAAAAACACAAAAACTAGCCAGGTGTGGTGGTGCAGGCCTGTAATCCCAGCTACTCGAGAGACTGAGACAGGGAAATTGCTTGAGCCCGGGACGCGGAGGCTGCAGTGAAACAAGATTGCGCCATTGCACTCCAGCCCGGGAAATAAAGCAAGATTCCATCTCAAAAAAAAAAAAAAGATAATATACAGAACTATAATAACATCTTCAAGAGGAACCACCCAACTTAAATGTTCCACATCTCTATTAATGCTATACTACATCTGACCAGATGTTAGAAAGAATTTCAAATAAAGTGACAATAGAAAAGTCACTGGCGGCCGGGCGCAGTGGCTCACGCTTGTAATCCCAGCACTTTGGGAGGCCGAGGCGGGCGGATCACGAGGTCAGAAGATCGAGACCACGGTGAAACCCCGTCTCTACTAAAAATACAAAAAAATTAGCCGGGCGCGGTGGCGGGCGCCTGTAGTCCCAGCTACTCGGAGAGGCTGAGGCAGGAGAATAGCGTGAACCCGGGAGGCGGAGTTTGCAGTGAGCCGAGATTGCGCCACTGCACTCCAGCCTGGGCGACAGCGAGAGACTCCGTCTCAAAAAAAAAAAAAAAGAAAAGTCACTGGCCAGTTTCTTCCAGCTACTATTCAAGATGATCAAGAGTTATAATTTAGACCAGCCTGGGAAACACAGTGAGGCCTCAGCTGTAAAAAGAGTTGTGATTTAATCAGATTTCTACAGAGGCAGCAAAGCACAGAGCTGCAGTGTTCAAGGTATGCTTCACAGACAGCCATCTAAGGGTCTCTGAGACTCACTCACGAGGTCTGCAAGGTCAAAGTGTTTTCATAATACTACTAAGCCATTACTTTCCTTTTTCACTGTATTGACATTTTCACTGACGATGCCAAACTCCTGGTACTTTAGAACGAATCAAGGCAATGGCACCCTACTGTATTAGTGATCACTGTATTCGTCAACGTATGTACTCACAGGGGGAAAAAAAAGCCAGTTTCACTGAGTGTCCTTAATGAAGCAACAAAATTATTAATTTTTATTAAATCTCAACCTGTAAGTTCAAGTCTTTTTAATATTCTGAGTGACAAAATGGGAAGTATAGACAAAGCACTTGTGTTGCACGCCAAAATATGATGCTCTTTCAAGGAAAGGCAGGCATGTAATTGTTCAAATTGTGAGCTCTACTAGCTGCCTCTCTTGAAGTCCTGGGCTCAAGCAATCCTCCTTCCTCGGCATCCCGAAGTGCTGGGATTACAGGCATGAGCCACCATATCCAGCTCAGCTGCCTCTTTGATGGAACACCATTTTTATTTGAGAGTGACTGAGACACAAACCGTATATTCAGACTTCTCAAAAATGAATGGAGTGAGCCTGTCACTTCAAGAAGAGCAATGGAAAGTATTGCCAACGATAGAGTTTGAGCTATTAAGCAAAAATCAGAATTTTGGAAAATCTTATTTGCCACCACAAGCTTGACAGCTTCCCAATACTTAAAGGTGGTTCTGATTAGATTGTGACATTAATTAACGTGGGTTTTCTCTTTTTTTTTTTTTTTGAGACGGAGTCTCGCTCTGTCGCCCAGGCTGGAGTGCAGTGGCGCGATCTCGGCTCACTGCAAGCTCCGCCTCACAGGTTCACGCCATTCTCCTGCCTCAGCCTCCCGAGTAGCTGGGACTACAGTCGCCCGCCACCGCACCCGGCTAATTTTTTGTATTTTTAGTAGAGACGGAGTTTCATCGTGGTCTCGATCTCCTGACTTCGTGATCTGCCCGCCTCGGCGTCCCAAGGGTTTTCATTACATAATCAAATGTGTCTACATTTGAAGCCTGGCACTAACTCAAATCCATCAACATTTTCCAAATAACCAATGCACATTACAAAATCATGCATGGTAAAAGATCCACTCAAGGCCGGGCGCGGTGGCTCACGCCTGTAATCTCAGCACTTTGGGAGGCCGAGGCGGGCGGATCATGAGGTCAGGAGATCGAGACCATCCTGGCGAACACTGTGAAACCTAAAAATACAAAAAAAAAAAAAACTAACTGGGCGCGGTGGCGGGCCCCTGTAGTCCCAGCTACTCAGGAGGCTGAGGCAGGAGAATGGCGTGAACCCGGGAGGCGGAGCTTGCAGTGAGCCGAGATAGCGCCACGGCACTCCGGCCTGGACGAAAGAGCGAGACTCCGTCTCAAAAAAAAAAAAGAAAAGAAAAGAAAAGAAAAGATCCACTCAAGTGCTCTTAAGATAGACCACTAAATGTTTTTTTAAGAAACGGAGTTGGCTGGGCATGGTGGCTCACGCCTGTAATCCCAACACTTTGGGAGGCCGAGGCGGACAGATCACCTGAGGTCAGGAGTTCGAGACAGCCTGACCAACATGGAGAAACCCCAACTCTACTACAAATTCAAAATTAGCCGGGCTTGGTGGCCCATGCCTGTAATCTCAGCTACTCGGGAGGCTGAGGCAGGAGAATCGCTTAAACACGGGAGGTGCAGGTTGCAGTGAGCCGAGATTGCGCCACTGCACTCCAGCCTGGGCAACAAAAGCGAAACTCCGTTTCAAAAAAAAAAGAAAAGCACTAACAAAACATTCTACTTTAACTGTTGTTATTATTTGATAAGCAGTTTTTTTTGTTTTGTTGTACAGGCTGGAGTGCAGTGCCTGATCATGCCTCACTGCAGCCTGGACCTCAAGCGATTCTCTCACCTCATCCTCTTGCGTAGCTGGGACTACAGGCACACCACCATGCTTGACTTGTTAAGCAGTTTTTAATCAAAGTTACTGTAAGGGTGGGAAAATAACCTCCAATTATTTTCTCCAAAGAGTAGACCTTAAACCTCAGCAGGTGGGAAAGCACAACTTGCATCTTTAAAAAAACACAAAACTCATTTAATTATTACACATAAGGCTTTTTGAAACTATGAATAGATATGCCACTTACAGAGTCATGGGTGAGGTATGTATCGCAGTAGTCACAATAAAACCTGAAAAGAGGTGAAAGGAAGAGAAAAAGAAGATGACAACCAGCTAGATGCCCATTCACGGAAGCGCTGTTCATGGAAGATAAAAACAAAAAAACAAACAAAAAGCCAGACCTCCTCACGACTCAAGAGCCTCAAAGCGTCGACACATAAACCAAGCTTTTTTTGTTGCCTTAAGCGGGATCCATCTGCACTCTAAAATAGGATGTCTAGCGCTCTCCATCGCCCTACCTCCGTCCACCCGTCCCAGATACTCTCCTGTCCCTCGAGGTTTCAGAAACCAGAACCCGCTCTCCGCTCCTGCATGGGGGCCACAACTAGTGACTACGATCACCCTCAGATTTCGGGGCCCCACTCACTTGGGCATGTTGCTCTGCAGGCCGTTGGCCACTCCGTTACGTGACGCCCGGAAATGACGCGCACAGCCAGCGACGACACCGCGGAACCCCACGAGACTAGCGTGAAGACTTCCGAAGCCCTCGCCTCCAGCAGCCGAGCGAGGGGCGGGGCTTTTCCTTTTCTTCCTTTCATTTATAGGATGGCGGGAAGGAGGAGTACTACGGGTCGGTACGAGGTTCAATCCAAGCTCATTTAATCTTATTTCGCGATGCTTCCGGAAAAGCATATTTAATCTTTCTTTTTTTTTTTTCTGAGACGGAGTCTCGCTCTGTCACCCAGGCTGGAGTGCAGTGGCGCAATCTCGGCTCACTGCAAGCTCCGCCTCCCGGGTTCACGCCATTCTTCTGCCTCAGCCTCTCCGAGTAGCTGGGACTACAGGCGCCCGCCACCACGCCCGGCTAATTTTTTGTATTTTTTTTAGTAGAGACGGGGTTTCACCGTGGTCTCGATCTCCTGACCTCGTGATCCGCCCGCCTCGGCCTCCCAAAGTGCTGGGATTACAAGCGTGAGCCACCGCGCCCGGCCGAGCATATTTAATCTTTCTATAAATATTTAATGATTCTCTGCTACGCGCCTGGAGCTGCTATAAATGCTGAAAAAACAGCAGTGAACAAAACAGATAAAAATTCTTGTCCTCGTGGAGTTGAGATTCTAGTGGAACAAGACAGATATTAAAATCAACAGGAGCCGGCGCCGTGGCTCGTGCCTGGAATCTCAGGTACTCCGGAAGCTGAGACGGGAGGATCACGTGAGCCCAAGAGTTGGAGACCAGCCCTGGGCAACATAGCGAAACTCTTGTCTCTACAAAAAATTTAAAAACTAGGCAGACGTTGGCCCGGCGTGGTAGGTCACGCCTGTAATCCCAGCACTTTGGGAGGCCGAGGCGGGCGGATTGCCTGAGGTCAGGAGTTCGAGATCCGCCCGGCCAACCTGGTGAAACCCCGTCTCTACTAAAAATACAAAAATTAGCTGGGCGTGGTGGCAGGCCCCTGTAGTCCCAGCTACTCGGGAGGCTGAGGCAGGAGAATGGCTTGAACCCGGGAGGCGGAGGTTGCAGTGAGCCGAGATCGCACCATTGCACTCCAACCTGGGCGACAGAACGAGACTCCGTATCAAAAAAAAAAAAAAAAAAATTGGACGTGGTAGCGCGCGCCTGTGGTCTCAGCTACTCGGGAGACTGAGATGGGAGGATCGCTTGAACCCAGGAGGTCGTGGCTATAGTGAGTCGTGATCGCGCCACTGCACTCCAGGATGGGTGACAGAGTGGTACCCTGTCTCAAGAAAATGGTAAATATTTATAGTAGTGGGTTAGGTGGAGCAAAGTGAAGCAGGGAGGAGGGGAGTCCAACTTTACAGAGGATAGAGAAAGGTTATCTCGTCTTTCTTAAATTTATTTTTTGTTTTTGTTTTGTTTTTTGAGACGGAGTATCACTCTGTCTCTCAGGCTGGAGTGCAGTGGCGCGATCTCAGTTCACTGCAAGCTCCGCCTCCCGGGTTCACGCCATTCTGCTTCAGCCTCCCGAGTAGCTGGGACTACAAGCGCCCGCCACCACGCCTGGCTAATTTTTTTTATTTTTAGTAGAGACGGGGTTTCACCGTGTTAACCTGGATGGTCTTCAACTCCTGACCTCAAGTAATCTGCCCGCCTCGGCCTCCCAAAGTGCTGGGATTACAGGCGTGAGCCACCGCGCCTGGCAGGTAATAATTCTTGTAGGGTTCAAGGAAGAATTACATGTGAAGATCCTTGTAAGTGTTTAATACAATATACACACTAACCCTTCCACTAAAGGTAATTATTACATAGGAGGAAACTGATAGAAGTAACTTGTCCACAGATATCATATGTTCTAGCAACAAGGCCAAACTTCCAGCCTGGCCTATCAGACTCCAAAATGGCCTTCCTCCTTTTAGAAAAGGGAAATATTAATAAGCGTTGGGACCTGAGGAGAGGGAGTTTTTGTTTTTCTACCCTATGTTCTCTGATGGTAGAATTGCAACCAAATAATAATAATTGCTAGTTTATTTGAATGTTTACTATGTCATAGGTTCTTTAAATGCATTGATTTACTTAATCCGTTCAACAACCCTATTTATTCACATTTCAGATGAGGAAACTGACCTTTAGAAAGAGTAAGTACCAGTAGATTACTTCCTGGTCCTAAGGGGAAAGTTAACTGTGCCCCGGCTGTTACCACCGTAACACCGTGGTAAATCTTAACATAATTAATGGCAGAACAACCAGATATTATGTGTCTCCTGCTGGGATGACAACATTAAGTAGCTACCATTAACTATGACATATTCTTTTTTTTTTTTTTTTTGAGAGAGGGTCTCACCCTGTTGCCCAGGCTGGAATGCAGTGGTTCTATCACAGCTCACTTCAGCCTCAACCTCCCGGGATCAAGCAATCCTCCCTCTTCAGCCTTCCAACTAGCTGGGACTACAGGCACCTGCCACCATACCCTTGTTAATTTTTTTAATTTTTTGTAGAAAAAGGGTCTCAAACTCCTGCCTTGAAGCAATTCTTCCACCTCAGCCTCCCAAAGTTCTGGGATTACATGTGTAAGCCTCTATACCCAACAACTATGACATATTATAAAAAATGTTTAGTACCCACAAAAATTAAAAATAATTTTTTAAAAATGTTTAACTTAGATCTAATCAAGTTAACAGGATAGGCTATAGGATCAGCTAAAGGAAAGCAAAAGGCAGCAAACAAATTCTGGCAGTACGATGTTGTAAGGACAACTGGCCTCTTCACCAATTTAGGAAAAGGTATTTTTCTAAATTTAAATATTAAGAGACATAACAACCAGATGTAGTGTATCATCCACATCTAGATCCTAGTTTGGACAAACCAGCTATAAAGGACATTTTGCAGAAAATGCCTGGGTCTTGATGTTGCATTTCCAGAAACCCACCTTTGTCCAGGTACCTTCAGTTGATTTTCCTCAAGGGAATGGATTCATCAGTTATGTTGTTTATTTTGTTTTTGTTTTTGTTTTTTTCTGAGACACGTTCTCACTGTGTCACCCAGACTGGAGTGCAGTGGCACTATCTCGGCTCACTGCAACCTCCGCTTCCTGGGTTCAAGAAATTCTCATGCCTCAACCTCCCAAGTAGCTGGGATTACAGGTGTGTGCCACCATGCCCGGCTCATTTTTTTGTATTTTTAGTAGAGACAGGGTTTCACCACGTTAGCCAGGTTGGTCTCGAACTCCTGACCTCAAATGATCTGCCAGCCTCAGCTTCCCAAAGTGCTGGGATTACAGGCATGAGCCACCATGCTCGGCCCATCAGTTATGTTTTGATTTCCTCCTGATTTCCTGCTGTGCTGACCCTGGCCTTTTTTGCTTTCAAGTCTATTCTTCACTTTTCCCCTGCTCTTTTCAAAATGGCAGTGGAAGCCAGGTTCAGTAGCTCACACTGGTAATCCCAGCTACTCAGGAGGCTGAGGTAGAAGGATCACTTGAGCCCAGAGTTGGAGGCTACAGTGAGCTATGGTCTGGCCACTGCACTCCAGCCTGGGCAATGGAGCGAGACTCCATTTCTATTTAAAAAAAAAAAAAAAAAAAAGGTCAGGCACGGTGGCACGCACACCTGTAATCCCAACACTTTGGGAGGCCGAGGCGGGCAGATCATGAGGTCAAGAGATTACGACCATCCTGGCCAACATGATGAAACACCGTTTCTACTAAAAATACAAAAATTAGCTGGGCATGGTGGTGCGCGCCTGTAATCCCAGCTACTCGGGAGGCTGAGGCAGGAGAATGCCTTGAACCCAGGAGGTGGAGGTTCCAGTGAGCTGAGATCACGGCACTGCACTCCAGCCTGGCAACAGAGCGAGACTCCGACTCAAATTAAAAAAAAAAAAAAGTCAGTAGTGGACTGACTCCATGAAGGCTGCATGGGCTGGACTCCTATGCTGGTTGACTTCCAAGCTGAATTGCTGGGCTCCATCAATTGGAGGCATTTTCTGGAGATTGGAAAGATCGAGGAAAAAGCCAGAGTATCTCCTACCCTGACACTACCTCCAAGCCAGAGTATCCATCCTCTCCCCACGCCCCAACATCAGGCTGTCTCCTACAACCTACTTGGATCTAACTTGTAGCAGTTGATCCTAGACCCTGAGCTCTGGTAGCACAGTGTTATCCTTCTGTCCCTCTAGTGTAAGGGTGGCAGTAGCTTCTTGCTGTCACTCATCTCTGTCTGGGCTATTTGACTATTCTGTTTGGCTTTTTGTCTCTGCCAACACCTGTATAAACCATTTATCTGGATTAAGTTCCCTATGTTTTAAAGACTTAGAATGGTTTTCCAGGTTGGGCCTTGACATATATGTATATATACGTATATATATATGCTCAGAGTGACCTTATCTCCAAGTCCCAAGGGGTATCTCCATCATGTCCTGCCCATAGGCCCTGTTATCTTGTAAAGCAGTGCTTTTCACACTTTTTCTCTGAATGTCCAAGGCCACTGAGAGAGTTCATTTGTCACCCTCATTCCTCTAGGTCTATAGCCAAAATCCCAAGTGCCCACCTGAGCTTGAAATGCCCTTGAACTCTTGTGCTCTTGTGTGGTGTCTTAAAAACTCACAATGTTAGTAATCCACTTCATAAAACATCTATGTTGTTCTTAAGGTATTTAACATTTAAAATGTATTTTATTTACTTATATTTGAATAGGTAGTATATACACATGGTAGAAAATTAGAAAACCACAAAAATGTTTCCCAGCCACACCCTTGTTCCAAGTTTCTTTCTCTTTCTTTCTTTCTTTTTTTTTTTTTTTGAGACGGAGCCTCGCTCTGTCCCCCAGGCTGGAGTACAGTGGTGCGATCTCGGTTCACTGCAACCTCCACCTCCCAGGTTCACGCCATTCTCCTGCCTCAGCCTCCAGAGTAGCTGGGACTACAGGCGCCCGCCACCTCGCCCAGCTAATTTTTGTATTTTTAGTAGAGATAGGGTTTCACTGTGTTAGCCAGGGTGGTCTCAATCTCCTGACCTCGTGATTCACCCAACTTAGCCTCCCAAAGTGCTGGGATTACAGGCGTGAGCCACCATGCCTGGCCTCTTTTTTTTTTTTTTTTTATAGAGACAGAGTCTCACTCTGTAGCCCAGGCTGGAGTGCAATGGTGCCCTCTTGGATCACTGCAACCTCAGCCTCCCGGGTTCAAGTGATTCTCCTGCCTCAGCCTCCCCAGTAGCTGGGCCTACAGGTGTGCACTGCCACGCCCAGCTAATTTTTGTATTTTTAGTAGAGACGGGGTTTCACCATGTTGGCCAGGCTGATCTTGAACTCCTGGCCTCAAGTGATCCACCTGCCTTGGCCTCCTAAAGTGCTGGGATTACAGGCGTAAGCCACTGCACCCAGCCCCTTGTTCCCAGTTTCTTACATACCTTTCCAGAAAAAGATTATCCATATGCAAACAAAAATATGTTTCCTGGTTCTGTTTTACAGATGCATAGTATTTCGTTGTGTAGATGTACCTCCATATATTAATCAGTCCTTTATTGATGAATGCTTAAATTGTTTCCTGTCTCTTTCTAATTTAGTGATGCTGCAGTACATCATTAATTCACAGACATGCAATATGTTTATACGATAAAGTTTGGGCTGGGCACTGTGGCTCAGACCTGTAATCCCAGCACTTTGGGAGGCCAAGGCGGATGGATCACCTGAAGTCAGGAGTTCAAGACCAGCCTGACCAACATGGTGAAACCCTGTCTCTACTAAAAGTAGAAAAATTAGCCAGGTGTGGTGGCACGCACCTGTAATCCCAGCTACTTGGGAGACTGAGGCAGGAGAATCGCTTGGAGCCAGGAGGTGGAGGTTGCAGTGAGGGGAGACGGCACCATTGCACTCCAGCCTAGGTGACAGAGTGAGACTCTGTCTCAAAAAAAAAAAAAAAAAAAAAAAAAAAAAAAAAGATTGGCTGGGTGTGGTGGCTCACACTTGTAATCCCAGCACTTTGGGAGGCCAAGGTGGGTGGATCACTTGAGGTCAGAAGTTTGCAACCAGCCTGGCCAACATGGTGAAACCATGAAAACATGGTGAAATATTCTCTACTAAAAATAGAAAAATTAGCCAGGCATGGTGGCACACACCTGTAATCCCAGCTACTTGGGAAGCTGAGGCAGGAGAATCACTTGAACCCGGGAGGCGGAGGTTGCAGTGAGCCAAGACCGTGCCATTGCACTCTAGCGTGGGCAACGAGCAAAACTCCATCTCAAAAAAAGAAAGAAAAAAGAAGATAAAATTCTAGGAGTGAAATTGCTAGGTTGAAGAGCTTTCTTTGCATTTGTAATTTTGAAAAATAAGGCTAAATCGCCCTTCATTGTGGTTATATTTGAGAGTGCTTTTTTACCCTATCTGATAAAAAATGGCATTGTATTATCATTTCTTTCTTGAGATAGAGTCTCACTCTGTCACCCAGGCTGGAGTGCAGTGGCCCAATCTTGGCACACTGCAAACTCTGCCTCCCGGGTTCAAGTGATTCTCATGCCTCAGCCTCCCAAGTAGCTGAGATTACAGGTGCACGCCACCACACCTGGCTAATTTTTGTATTTTTGGTGGAGTTGGGATTTCAGCATGTTGGCCAGGCTGGTCTTGAACTTTTGGCCCCAAGTGATCTGCCCACTTTGGCCTCCCAAAGTGCACAGGCGTGAGCCACGGTGCCTGGCTGTATTATAATTTTAATTTGTGTTTCTCTGTATGAATAAAGGTGAACATATTTCATATGTTAAAAAGTCCAATGAGCCTGGGCAACATGGTGAGACCTGGTCTCTATAAAAAATACAAATATTAGCCAGGCATGGTGTCACACACCTGTAGTTTCAGCTACTCAGAAGACTAAGGTGGGAGGATCACTTGAGCCCAGGAGATTGAGGCTGTACTCAGTCATGATTGTGCCACTGCACTCCAGCCCAGGTGACAGAATGAGACCCTGTCTCAAAAAAAAAAAAAAAAAAAAAAAAGATTTCACAGATCCTTCTTTGTAGATTGCCTTTTTTTTTTTTTTTTTTTTTTTTTTTTTCTGACAGAGTCTCACTCTGTCACCCAGGTTGGTTTGAGACAGAGTCTGACTCTGTCCTACCCAGGCTGGTTTGCAACACTCTCACTCTGTCACCTAGGTTGGAGTGCAGTGGTGTGATCTTGGCTCACTACAAACTCCATCTCCTGGGCTCAAGTAATTCTCATGCCTCAGCCTCCCAGGTAGCTGGGATTACAGGCGCCCGCCACCACACCCCGCTAATTTTTGTATTTTTTGTAGAGACGAGCTTTCACGTTGGCTAGGCTGGTCTCCTTATTCCTGACCTCAAATGATCCACCCGCCTTGGCCTCCTAAAGTACTGGGATTGCCTGACTGCCTTTTTATGTTCTTTGCCCTTTTATCTGTTATATTGTTAGTCTCATCCTTTTTTTTTTTTTTCTTTTTTTTTTTTTTTTTTTTTTTTTGAGATGGAGTCTTACTCTGTTGCCCAGGCTGGAGTGCAGTGGTGGGATCTCAGCTCACTGCAGGCTCCGCCTCCTGGGTTCACACCACTCTCCTGCCTCAGCCTCCCGAATAGCTGGGACTACAGGCATCCGCCACCATGCTCAGCTAATTTTTTTGTATTTTTTAGTAGAGACAGGGTTTCACCATGTTAGCCAGTATGGTCTCGATCTCCTGACCTCATGATCTGCCTGCCTTGGCCTCCCAAAGTGCTGGGATTACAGGCATGAGCCACCATGCCCGGCCCTAGTCTCATCCTTTTCTTATTGATTTCTAGAGAGCTCCTCATATATTAAGGAAATTAACTCCATGCCTCTTATATGATTTGCAAATATTTTTCCACTTGTTATTTGTCTTTGGCATTATTTTGGGTAGTTTTTATCCTGAAAAAAAGGTTTTAATTTGTATGTTGGTCAAAATTATTTATCTTTCTTTTCTTTTTTGACTTCTGGGTTTTATGTCATACGTAGACAGCCCTTCACCTTTCTAAGATTATTTGTTTAAATTCTCGCACACATTGGCTGGGCATGGTGGCTCACGCCTGTAATCCCAGCACTTTGGGAGGCAGAAGTAGGTAGATTGCCTGAGGTCAGGAGTTTGAGACCAGCCTGGCCAACATGGCGAAACCCCATCTCTACTAAAAATACAAAAATTAGCTGGGCATGGTGGCACATGCCTGTAATCCCAGCTACTCAGGAAGCTGAGGCACGAGAATCGCTTGAACCTGGGAGGCAGAGGCTGCAGCGAGTCGAGATCAAGCCACTGCACTCCAGCTTGGGTGAAAGAGCAAGACTCCGTCTCAAAAAAATTAAAATAAAAAAATAAATTCTCCCACATATTTTTCCTTTCTTTTTTTCTTTCTTTCTTTTTTTTTTTTTTTTTTTTTTTTTTTTTTTTGAGAAGGACCTCTAACTGCATCTCACTGAAAGAGAAAAAAAGAAAGACAGTCTCACTCTGTCACCCAGGCTGGAGTGTGGTGATGCAGTCACAGCTCACTGCAGCCTTGGCCTTTTGGGCTCAAGCAATCCTCCCACCAGAGCCTCCCAAGTAGCTGGTACTACAGGCACATACCAACATGCCTGGCTGATTAAAAAAAATTTTTTTAGAAACAAAGTCTTGCTATGTTACCCAGGCTGGTCTTGAACTCTTGGACTCAAGTGATCCTTCCACCTTGGCCTCCCAAAGTGCTGGGATTATAGGTGTGAGCCACTATGCCTAGCTCATTTTTTCTAATTCTTTTATTATTTCATTTTTTTTTCATGTTTATATCCTTTATCCATCTGGAACTTATTTTAAAGTAAGGTGTGGAAGAGGGATCTATGCTAATTTTTCTTTTCACAAACATCAACCTAGTTATCCTAGCCCCAGTTTTTGAAAATCTATCATTTTTCCTACTAATTTGAAACCCTATTTTATTGTAGGCTAAACTCCTCTATATTCTATTTCATCTCTGGGCTTTCTGGTCTGTTTAATTGGTCTATTGATTTGCCTCTACCAAGTGTTTTAATTATTACAACTCATATCTGTTAATATAACAATCTATGTAAATTAACCAGTTGAATTACTTAGCTTTATCCCTTCCTAAAAAATGCTTCCAGTAGGCCAGGTGTGGTGGCTCATGCCTGGAAGAAATTTTCTAGTTGCATATGACAAAACCCTACTTAAACCTGCTTAGGTAAATAGGATATAGAGGCTCAGAAAGCTGGGACATTGAAGGGTAGATTTATCCTCAGGTGTGATTGACCTAGGGCCTGAAATAATGTCACTCGGTCTCTCTCCTTTTCTCATCTCTGCTTGTCTGCTTCTCTTTGCACACTGGCCCCATCGTCCCACGTTGCAACCTGGTTTCCTCCACACAGATGGGACAGCCTCATTTATCTCCAAACTTCCATTCTTCTAGCACATAATGTCAGAAGCCAGGGAAGGACCTAAATGGGCACACTTATACATCAAGAGTCCTCCTTAGTTGGGGATGAGTGGAAAACTGTGATTGCCAGTTCCACTTAAACCTCAGGGAGAGAAGGAGGAATACCCAAAACTTGGGGGAGTACTGTTGTCAAAGAAGAAGTATAAAAACGCATCCTGGGCCCAAAATGGTATGTACAGCTGCAACCACTGGTCTTGCCTAACCCAGTCTGCAAAGCCTAACTCAAAGGAGGTACCAGTTTA
This sequence comes from Symphalangus syndactylus, assembly GCF_028878055.3. NCBI lineage: Eukaryota > Metazoa > Chordata > Mammalia > Primates > Hylobatidae > Symphalangus > Symphalangus syndactylus. The sequence continues at coordinate 36,921,902 of NC_072445.2, forward strand.
AGGTGGTAATTTCCATTGTCACCACCAGAAGACTTGGTCCTTAGTTCCATAGTAACCTACACCTTCCTCAACTCTCTTATATCTTTCCACAATGCTGAAACACAAAAAGTAATACTCAGTTATTCAACAAATGTTTACCGAGCATTCTCTTTGTGTTCAGGTCTCTGTTGGCCACCATTAATAGGAAAATGAGTAACACGCTGCACCCATCATCAAGTTTAGTGTGGGACATAAGCATTTAAACAAAGAATTACAGCCTTTTATGGTAAGGACTATGATAAGACAACTTTATCAAAAGGCAGTAGCACAATGGTCATGAGCACAGCCTCTAAGCCTGCCTGTGTTTGAATCCCAGTATCACCACAAGCTGCTGCTTTGATCTTGGGGAAGTTGCTTAACCTCTTTGTGTCTCAGCTTTCTCATCTGTAAAATGGAGATGATAATAGTACCTCCTTCAGAGGGTCATGGCTGTGAGGGCTGATTAAGATCATTCTCATAAAGCACTTGGCCGGGTGTGGTGGCTCATGCCTGTAATACCAGCACTTTGGGAGGCCAAGACAGGCGGATCACGAGGTCAAGAGATCGAGACCATCCTGACTAACACGGTGAAACCCCGTCTCTACTAAAAATAAAAAAAATTAGCCGGGCGTGGTGGTGGGTGCCTGTAGTCCCAGCTACTCAAGAGGCTGAGGCAGGAGAATGGCATGAACCTGGGAGGCGGAGCTTGCAGTGAACCGAGATGGTGCCACTGCACTCCAGCCTGGGTGACAGAGCGAGACTGTCTCAAAAAACAAAACAAAACAAAACAAAAACTAATAAAGCACTTAGCACTGCATGGTAAGCATGCAGTAATTGGTGGATAGTGTTGGGACTGTCAATAAGAATAGTACCCAAAACCTAGGTCTCTTGAATTCCAAATCCAGGAATCCCTCCAAGCCTCTTCAGGGTCACACGGGATGAGCTGTGGACTTGGAGAGGCATTTTTCTTCTCCCAATAAGATACTTCAGCTTCACTTTGTTGTTTTGTTTGTTTTTACAACTTATTTCTACTCCATCATATCAGCTTCACTTTGTAGCCATCGTTGGCTGGTGACTCCTCCATCTGTTAGGCACTCTTCAGAATCTACAATTCTTAGTTCCATTGCCAAACCTCAGGGCCCTGAAGTGCAGGGGAGAGGCTGAATTCCAAAGACAGACTTGCCTCTGTACTCTGAGTGATACTTCCAGAGCTGTTGATCTGTTGATGGATGCCTCACTGAGAAAGATCATACCATTGTGGCCTTCCCTGCTAACTTTTCATTTTGAACTGAGAGCTTGTGGCCATAAGTGGACTCAGAAGGCTAAAACTGGATCTTTCTATTTGGAAACAACAGCGGAATATAGAGTTGTAAAAGCTCACGCCAGGCCTCCCAGGTAGGTGTAAACATAGCTGTGGCTGGGAACTCATGACTGTGGCTGGCAATCTTCATCCCACTCTACCCTGCAAGTGAAATCGCTTGGGAGGTGACCTAGCTGCTGCTTTCCAAGGCCATGGGTATCTGGAGACAAAGCTTTCTCCACCTAGCCTGGGCAAATGAGAACAACACTAAGACTACGATGAGGATGCCCATCTGGCACCTACAAGGTGGTGGCAGACACCATCCCTCTTTGCCTGGCTATGTGGGAAGGAAATAATTATTCATTAGTTCTGCTGTTATTGTCCTGGCTCCCTCACAGTAAACAAAGGGCTCACTACTGGGAATAGAAAAGGCCAAAGTCCCAGGGCCTGGGGAACATGTCCTTTGTTGAACCTCTTTATTAATCTAAAGCTGTTGGACCAACAGGTTGTGGTGTTAGGCGGAAGCTGGGCAGGGACTAATCACTAAGGCAGAAGAACGGGTTTGGCAGGGTAGTTTTGAGTAGCAGCTTACTGAAAAGGTGTTATTACTCACTTTTTTATTTTTTGAGACAAGTTCTCAATCTGTCACCCAGGCTGGAGTGCAGTGGTACGATCTCAGCTCACTGCAACTTCTGCCTCCCAAGTAGCTGGGACTACAGATGCATGCCACCATATCTTTTGTATTTTTTTAAGAGACTAGGTTTCACAATATTGCCCAGGCTAGTCTTGAACTTCTGGGCTCAATCTATCTGCCCACCTCAGCCTCTCAAAGTGTTGAGATTACAGGCATGAACCACCCCGCCGGCCCTATGACTCACCCTTGAAATGTCTTTTCTTAGATAGATACGATCTTTGGTCAGGGACTATTCTATTAGTGCAGGAAGCTTTCAGTCTGACTCTAGGGGTGCCAAGCTGGAAACAGGAACATGAGTGGCCTCTATATGGCTTCATACTCCAGCAGAACCTGAGGTTGTGGTTGGGAATGAGACACGTACAAACACACACACATACCCACACACATACGCCATTCTCTGCCCTATGGCGTGTTATCTTTTAGTGGCTTGGCTTTTACTGGGAGAGAAGGGAAACTAATATTTATTAAGCACCTAGTTTGTGTCAGCACTAGGCAATGTGCTTTCATTATGTTATCTGATGGGATTTGATTCTGAAGGTTTTTTTACTGATAAGGAAACAGACTGAAGGAGATGATATAATCTGAACAAGATTGCATAGTTAATATGTGGGAAAAAGAGAATTTGAGCCCAAATAGAGTCCAGTGCTTACCCACTTTCCATTGAACACACTGCCTGTACACCTGAGACCTCCACAGTCCAGGCCCAAGTGCAACCTGCCCCAAGTAACTCCTTTGCTGCAATGGCTGAAGCTCATTTTTTTCAGATAGAGACTTCAAATCACCAACATGTAGACCCAGCTGGAACGCCTTCCACATAAAAGGGATAGCTCCCCTAAAAGGTATATATTTTATGTCTTTTTTTTAACATTTTTTGAGATGGGATTTTTATGTTGCCCAGGCTGATCTTGAACTCCTAGCCTCAAGTGATCCTCCTGCCTCAGCCTCCCAAAGTGCTAGGATTATAGGAGTGAGCCACCACACCTGCAAGTGTATCTTATTGTATGTAAATTATACCCCCATTAAACCTGACTTTTTTTTTTTTTTTTTGGCTATAAGTTTATTCAACGCAAAAAATCCTCTCCAATTTTACTGAGGTAGCTGACCACGTCCACAACCAAATCCGCCTCTAAACTGGAATTCGGTTGCTGACCCAGCCCCAGACTCAGCTTTCTTGTCGGCACCAGGTGGCACAGCATTCCGTCTAGGTATCTCTGTCAGCTTCCCCTCTTGTGAGTCTTGCATGTTGGTCACCCTCCAGACCTTTAGGCCGAGGCCTGCCAGTCTCTGGATGGCTACGGCGTAGGGTGACAAGCACAATCTCCGGGGGCAGATAAAGGTAATTGCGGAGATACTGGATACCCTCATTGGTAAGGTACCAGTAGAAATGTCTCCAGGCAAACTGTTCCTTCACGTAGCCTCGGGACTTGAGAGACTGCATGGCCTTCATGACATGAAGGTTTGGCACATTCTTGTCTGCCAGCTTTGGGTGCTTAGGCATGTGGACATCCTTCTTGGCCACCATGACTCCCTTCTTAAAAAGGAGTTCATAAATGGCAATCCAGTACTTCTTAGGCATCAATATCTCTGCAGCTGCAGGGGCCAGGGCCAGGGCTGGAAAAGCTACACCTGACTTTTTATTTTTATTCATGTACTGATTTAGGGGCAAGGTCTCATTCTGTTGCCCAGGCTGGGGTATAGTGGCATGATCATGGTTCACTGTAACCTTGAACTCCTGGGCTCAAGCAATCGTCCCGCCTCAGCCTCCCTAGGAGCAGCAGCTGGAACTACAGTCACACCACCACGTTCGTTTTTGTTTTTTGTTTTTAGGATTTTTTTCTCTTTTTTTGAGACATGATCTCACTGTGTTGCCCAAGCTGGAGTGCAGTGGTGGGATCACAGCTCACTGCAGCCTCAACTGCCTGGGATCAAGGAATTCCCCTACCTCAGCCTCCTGGGTACCTGGGACCACAGACGTGTCACCATGCCCAGCTAGTTTTTTTATTATTTGTAGAGAAGAGGTCTCACTGTGTTATCCAGGCTTGTCTTGAACTCCTGAGCTCAAGCAGTCCTCCTGCCTTGGCTTCCCAAAGTGCTGGGATTACAGGAGTGAGCTACTACTCCTGGCTGGACATCCAGCTAATTTCTGAATTTTGGGGATTATAGCATGAGCCACCATCCCAGCCTATTTATTTAAGTGTAGTCAAAGCAGTGAGGAAGGAGGAAAGAGTAGAACAGCCAGGTGCAGTGGGTCACACCTGTAATTCCAGCACTCTGGGAAACTGACATAGGAGGATCACTTGAGCCCAGGAGTCACCAGCCTGGGCAACATAGGGAGATCTCTTCTCTACCAAAAAAAAAAAAAAAGAGTAAACAAGGAGTTTGATCTGTAACTTAGTGGGAGCAATCGATTAAGGTAACTCACTACCTTGGGACTAGCCTGACTTTTTTTTTTTTTTTTTTTGATATGGTGTTTCGCTCTTGTTGCCCAGGCTGGAATGCAATGGCGCGATCTCAGCTCACTGCAACCTCCGCCTCTCGGGTTCAAGCGATTCTCCTGCTTCAGCCTCCCAAATAGCTGGGATTACGGGTGTGTGCCACCATGCCTGGCTAATTTTGTATTTTTAGTAGAGACTGGGTTTCTCCATGTTGGTCAGCTTGTCTCCAACTCCTGATCTCAGGTGATCGGCCTGCCTTGGCCTCCCAAAGTTCTGGGATTACAGGCGTGAGCCACCGAACCCAGCCGGGACTAGCCTGACTTTTTTTTTTTTTTTTTTTGAGACAGAGTCTTGCTCTGTCACCCAGGCTGGAGTGCAGTGGCGCGATCTCAGCTCACTGCAAACTCCGCCTCCCGGGTTCATGCCATTCTCCTGCCTCAGCCTCTTGAGTAGCTGGGACTACAGGCGCCTGCCACCACGCCCGGCTAATTTTTTATATTTTTAGTAGAGACGGGATTTCACTGTGTTAGCCAGGATGGTCTTGATCTCCTGACTTTGTGATCCGCCCGCCTCGGCCTCCCAAAGTGCTGGGATTACAGGCGTGAGCCACCATACCGGGTCTAGCCTGACTTTTTAAAAGATGTTGGATATATTATATAAAGAGCTCCTAAAAAATAACAATAAAATTACCATCAACTCAATAGAAAAATACAAATGAAAAGGAAATGTATGTATAAATGTCCTTTATACATCTGAAAAAATACTCATCCTCACTACAAGATGAATTTAAATTAAAAATTACTGAGATACCATTTATCACTTACTGGATTAGTAAAAATCAAAAAAATTGATATCACTTTGAATAGCCATGACTATAGGTAAATAGGAACCGTCATACATGTGTAAATTGAAACAGTTCCTGTTGAAGACAGTGTGACAGTGTCTACGAAAATTCCCTGTATATATACCTGGTAACTCACCAATTCCATTTCTAGGAATTTATCCTACAGTTATAGTTACAGGATTGCAAAATGATGTGTATACAAGATTACTCACTGAAGCACTCTTTGGAAAAAAGAGCAAAAGTCTGTAAACTTAAATCCCCATCAACAAGGGCCTGGTTAAATACATTATGGGACATGCATATAGCAGAATAGTACACACCTATAGGAAACAATGAGAAGTATCTGTGTATACTGACATGAAGAACTCTCAAAGATATATTAATTGAAGAAAGCAAGGTGCAGATCAGTGTTTATAGTAGATACCATTTATATTAAAAAGAGAGATACTATTTATATTATTTTATAAATGCATTACAAATCTCAAAGGATCACAGAGCTTTGGGAAGCCAAGGTGGGAGCATCACTTGAACCCAGGAGTTTGAGACCAGCTTGGGCAACATAGGGAGACCTTGGCCGGGCGCGGTGGCTCACGCTTGTAATCCCAGCACTTTGGGAGGCCGAGGCGGGCGGATCACAAGGTCAGGAGATCGAGACCACGGTGAAACCCCGTCTCTACTAAAAATACAAAAAATTAGCCGGGCGTGGTGGCGGGTGCCTGTAGTCCCAGCTACTCAGAGAGGCTGAGGCAGGAGAATGGCGTGAACCCGGGAGGCGGAGCTTGCAGTGAGCCGAGATTGCGCCACTGCACTCCAGCCTGGGTGACAGAGCGAGACTCCGTCTCAAAAAAAAAAAAAAAAAAAAATAGGGAGACCTTCATCTCTACAAAAAAGTTTTGGGTTTTTTTTTTTTTGAGACAGTCTCACTGTGTTGCCCAGGCTAGAGTTCAGTGGCATGATCACAGCTCATTGCAACCTCTGCCTCCTGGATTCAAGTGATTCTCCCACCTCAGCCTCCCAAATAGCTGGGATTACAAGCACGTGCCACTATGTCCAGCTAATTTTTTTTTTTTTTTTTTTTTTTTTTTAGTAGAGACTGGGTTTCGCCATGTTGGCCAGGCTGGTCTGAAACTCCTGGCCTCAAGTGACCCATCTCCTCAGCCTCCTAAAGTGCTAGGCTTATAGGTGTAAGCCACTGCACCCAGCCCAAAAAAGTTTTTTGTTTTTTGTTTTTAATTAGCTAGGCATGGTGGCACATACATGTAGTCCCAGCCACTTGGGAGGCAGAGGTGGGAGAATCACTTGAGCCCAGGAGTTCAAGATTACAGTGAGCTATGATTGGACCACTGTACTCCATCCTGACCCTGATCCAGTGAGACCCTGTCTCAAAAAAACAAAAAACTCTCCAAGGAGCTAAGAAACTAGAAATAGTGGTTATCTGTTGTGAAGGGTAGAGGTGGGAGGGATATATTTCACTCTATACTTTTTCAAAAGTTTGATGTTTAAACTATGAATTTTAAAAATTAAGTTAATCATTGTTAAACAATAAAGAAAGGAAATAAAAAGAAAATAACATGGTGGGAGGGGCCCACCACATGTCATGGCTGCCATTGTGGGACCATTTCTCAGAACCACACCCTACAGGCCCAGCGTGGTAGCTCACGCCTGTAATCCTAGCACTTTGGGAGGCCGAGGCAGGGGGATCACTTGAGGTTAGGAGTTCAAGACCAGCCTGGCTAACACGGCGAAACCCCGTCCCTACTAAAAATACAAAAGTTAGCCGGGCATGGTGGTGCACACCTTGTAGTCCCAGCTACTTGGGAGGCTGAGGCAGACGAACCACTTGAACCCAGCAGGTGGAGGTTGCAGTGAGCTGAGATGACGCCACTGCACTTTAACCTGGGTGACGGAGCCAGATTCTGTCTCAAAAAAAAAAAAAAAAAAAAAGCCACACCCTACAAACTGCCTTCTTCATCAGACAGGCTCATCATTGGAAGAAGTGACATGCCCTCCCTTCCTTCCTTCCCTCCCTCCCTCCCTCCCTTCTTTCTTTCTTTCTTCTTTCCTTCCTTCCTTCCTTCCTTCCTTCCTTCCTTCCTTCCTTCCTTCCTTCCTTCCTTCCTTTCTTTCTTTCTTTCCTTCTTTCTTTCTTTCTTTCCCTCTCTGGCCCAGGCTACAATCTACTCGGCTCGCTGCTGCCCGCGCCGCAGACTGCCTGGGTCTGCCGGCGCGCGCCACCACTGCCTGCCTTTTCTCCTTTGGATGCAGGCACGCGTTCGCCATCTTGGCCACGCTGGTCGCCAGCTCCTGACGCCGAGTGCTCTGCCCGCCTCAGCCTCCCGAGGTACTGGGACTACAGACGGAGTCTCGCTCACCCAGTGCTCGGTGTTGCCCGGGCTGCAGTGCGGTGGCGTGGTCTGGCCTCGCGGCAGCCTCTACCCCCCGGCCGCCTGCCTTGGCCTGCCAGGGTGCTGGGATTGCAGCCCCTGCCCGGCCGCCGCCCCATCTGGAAGGTGGGGAGCGCCTCTGCCCGGCCGCCCCGTCTGGGAAGTGAGGAGCGCCTCTGCCCGGCCGCCCCGTCTGGGAAGTGAGGAGCGCCTCTGCCCGACCGCCCCGTCTGGGAAGTGAGGAGCGCCTCTGCCCGGCCACCCACCGTCTGGGAAGTGAGGAGCGCCTCTGCCCGGCCACCCACCGTCTGGGAAGTGAGGAGCGCCTCTGCCCGGCCACCCCGTCTGGGAAGTGAGGAGCGCCTCTGCCCGGCCACCCACCGTCTGGGAAGTGAGGAGCGCCTCTGCCCGGCCACCCACCGTCTGGGAAGTGAGGAGCGCCTCTGCCCGGCCACCCATCGTCTGGGAAGTGAGGAGCGCCTCTGCCCGGCCACCCTGTCTGGGAAGTGAGGAGCGCCTCTGCCCGGCCTCCCATCGTCTGGGAGGTGAGGAGCGCCTCTGCCCGGCCGCCCCGTCCGGGAGGAAGTGAGGAGCGCCTCTGCCCGGCCGCCCCGTCCGGGAAGAAGTGAGGAGCGCCTCTGCCCGGCCGCCCCGTCCGGGAAGAAGTGAGGAGCGCCTCTGCCCGGCCGCCCCGTCCGGGAGGAAGTGAGGAGCACCTCTGCCCGACCGCCCCGTCCGGGAAGAAGTGAGGAGCGCCTCTGCCCGGCCGCCCCGTCTGGGAAGTGAGGAGCGCCTCTGCCCGGCCGCCCCGTCCGGGAAGAAATGAGGAGCGCCTCTGCCCGGGCGCCCCATCCGGGAAGAAGTGAGGAGCGCCTCTGCCCGGCTGCCCCATCTGGGAAGTGAGGAGTGCCTCTGCCCGGCCGCCCATCGTCTGGGAAGTGAGGAGCGCCTCTGCCCGGCCACCCATCGTCTGGGAAGTGGGGAGCGCCTCTGCCCGACCACCCATCATCTGGGAAGTGAGGAGCGCCTCTGCCCGGCCACCTATCGTCTGGGAAGAAGTGAGGAGCGTCTCTGCCTGGCCGCCCCGTCTGGGAAGTGAGGAGCCCCTCTGCCCGGCCGCCCCGTGTCTGGGTAGAAGTGAGGAGCTCCTCTGCCTGGCCGCTCCGTCTGGGAGGTCTACCACGGAGGCCAGAAGCAATGTGGGGGCTGGACGTGGTGGCTCACGCCTGTGGTCCCGGCACTCTGGGGGGCGAGGCGGGTTGATCACTTCGGGCTAGGAGTTCGAGACCAGTCTGGCCAACTTGGCGAAACATGAAGAATACAACAGACAAACCAACCAACCAACTCAATGACAACAAAACAGGTCTACCCTGGAGTCATACTCTAATTTTTTCTATTTTCCTCCCTTTCTGATCCTTTATCCCACTTTCTTTTTCTTCCTCTTCCTTCTCCCTCTTCTTTGTCAAATAGAGGATTGAGTTATTATCACTGATCCATATAAAGTCCCTCTCTCATTTATTTTAACTCCCACCCCCATTTCTATTCCCCGACTTCCCATGTGCAACCTTCCTAATATGTTTGATACGCATCTTTTTGTTTGTATGTATTTTTAGAAAATGTTTATTGTTTTTGTATGCAAAAAAAATTAATAAAAATAAAAAAAAATTAAAAATAAAAATAAAAAAAAAAAAAAAAAAAAAGAAGTGACATGCAGTCTCCCAGACTGGCAACCTTGTACTCACTCCCAGACTGGCAACCTTGTACTCACTCCCAGACTAGCAACCTTGTACTTACTCCCCGCTCTTCCCAAATCCTTGCAATTGTGCAATGGGGCAGGGCTGCTTTGTTGGGTCAGCAGAGTGCAGGTAATTCGACTTGGTTGATGACTCTAATCTAGGCTGTGTCAGTGACATGTGAGGATTATTCTGCTTGGGAAAGGAGGCAGTGAAATCAACCTTAGATTTAAGTCCCAAGAACCCCAGGCTCTTGTTCCTAACCTTCTTGGATGTCCTTTAAAATCCTTCATTTGCTCACCAAAGAAGTCTGTCGGGACTTCTCGACCCCTGAGTTTAAAGAAGTGGGTGCTTGTTTGATTCGACACTAATGTGAAGTACTAGGGACCTGTAATCTGAGGGTAGGCAAAGATTTCTTAGGACATAGAAAACAACAGTCATCTGAAAATTGGATAAATTAAACTTCATCAGAATCTATTAATAAAACTTCAGCTCATGACATAGACTCAGAAAATATTCATAAACATTTATTTCACAAAGGAGTTGGATCCAGAATATATTTTTTAAACTCTTACAAATCAATGAAAAAAAAACATAAAAAGTTTTTAATGGAAAAAGACTTGAACAGGCCGGGTGGAGTGACTCATATCTGTAATCCCACCATTTAGGGAAGCCAAGGAGGAAGTATTACTTGAGCCCAGGAGTTTGAGATCAGCCTAGGCAACATGGTGAGACACCATCTCTATAAAATAAAAACAGATGGGAGGATCGTTTGAGCCGCAGAGGTTAAGGCTGCAGTGAGCTGCGATTGCGCCACTGCATTCCAGCCTGGGCAACCGAGCAAGACTCTGTCTCAAAAATAAAAAATAAAAAGACTTGAACACTTCACAAAAGAAAATATACAAAAGGCCAAAAAGCCCATTTAAAAAGCGCTTGAAAATAATATTAATCATTATGGAAGTGCAAAGCAAAACCACAAAGAGATATTATCACAACCATAATGGCTACAATTTTAAAAATAGAAAGTAGGGGCTGGGCGTGGTGGCTCACGCCTATAATCCCAGCACTTTGGGAGGCCGAGGCAGGTGGATCACCTGAGATCAGGGGTTCAAGACCAGCCTGGCCAACATGGCAAAACTCCGTCTCTACTAAAAATACAAAAAGTTAGCCGGGCATAGTGGTGCGCGTCTGTAATCCCAGCTACCAGTAGGGACTGAGGCAGAATTGCTTGAACCCAGGAGGCAGAGGTTGCAGTGAGCCGATATTGCGCCACTGCACTCCAGCCTGGGCGACAGAGCAAGACTCATAAAAAAAAAAAAAAAAAGTAGGGCTGGGCGTGGTGGCCACTAGCTGTGTCTGGGCTGTCAACTGGGAATGAACACTAGGGAAATTGCTGAGGTAATGGAAATTATGGAAGTGTCCTATATGTTGATAAGAGTATGGATTACATGAAGGTAAGCATTTGTCAAAACCCATCAAATCGTGCACTTAAGATTTGAACATGCAGGCCAGGCCTGGTGGCTCACACCTGTAATCCCAGCACTTTGGTTGGCCTAGGCAGGCAGATCACCCGAGGTCAGGAGTTTGAGACCAGCCTGGCCAGCATGGTGAAACCCCATCTCTACTAAAAAATACAAAAAATTGGCCGGGCGCAGTGGCTCACACCTGTAATCCCAACACTTTGGAAGGCCAAGGTGGGCGGATCACGAGGTCAGCAGTTTGAGACCAGCCTGGCCAATATGGTGAAACCCCGTCTCTACTAAAAAATACAAAAATGAGCCAGGCATGGTGGCATGCGCCTGTAGTCTCAGCTACTCAGGAGGCTGAGGCAGGAGAATTGCTGGAACCAGGGAGGTAGAGGTTGCAGTGGGCCAAGATCAAGCCACTGCACTCCAGCCTGGGCGACAGAGTGAGACTCCGTCTCAAAAAAAAAAAAAAAAAAAAAATTAGCAGGGCATGGTGGTGGGCACCTGTAATCCCAGCTACTTGGGAGGCTGAGGCAGGAGAATCGCTTGAACCTGGGAGGCAGAGGTTGCAGTGAGCCAAGATTGCGCCATTACACTCCAGCCTGAGCAACAGAGCAAGACAGAGCAAGACTCTGTCTCCGGAAAAAAAAAAAAAATTGTGCTGGTGCGGTAGCTCAAGCCTGTAATTTCAACATTTTGGGAGGCTGAGGAAGGAGGCTTGAGCCCAGGAGTTCCAGACCAGCAGCCTAGGCAACATAGTGAGACCCTGTCTCTACAAAAAAAAAATGTTTTAAAAATTAGCCAGGTGTGCTAGTGCATGTCTGTAGTCCCAGCTACTCAGGAGGCTGACCAGGGAGGGTCACTTGAGCACAGAAGGTTGAGGCTACAGTAAGTTGTGATCATGCCACTGCTTTCCATCCTGGATGACAGAGCAAGACCCTGACTCAAAAATAACCAAACCAAACCAAAATAAAATGTTACTGGAAAAAGGGTCCAGGTCCAGACCACAAGAGAGGTCTGGATCATGCACAGAAAGGGTTCAAGGTGAGTTGCAGAATGCAGTTAGAAGAGATGGTTTATTGACAACTACTGAGTTACAGCGTACAATGCCCTCAGAAAGCAGGAAGAGGAACTTCTGGTTTTAAACTTTTTTTTTTTTTTTTTGAGAAAGTCTCACTCTGTCACCCAGGCTGGAGTGCAGTGGCACTATCTTGGCTCACTGCAACCTCTGCCTCCCAGGTCCAAGCGATTCTCCCACCTCAGCCTCCTGAGTAGCTGGGATTACAGGCACCCGCCATCATGCCCGGCTAATTTTGGTATTTTTGTGGAGATGAGGTCTCACCATGTTGGCCAGGCTGGTCTTGAACTCCTGACCTCAGGTGATCCCCCCACCTCAGCCTCCCAAAGTGCTGGGATTACAGGTGTGAGCCACTGCACCCGGCCTAAACTTTTTTTTCTTTTTTTGGGACAGGGTTTTGCTCTGTCACCCAATCTGGAGTGCAGTGGTGCAATCACAGCTCACAGCAGCCTTGGCCTCCCAGGTCCAAGCAGTCTTCCCCCCTTAGCCTCCTGAGTGGCTAGGACTACAGGCACATGCCATCAATGCAGGAATTTTTTTCTTTTTCAGATGGAGTCTCACTCTGTTGCCCAGGCTGGAGTACAGTGGTGCCATCTCAACTCACTGCAACACCCGCCTCCCAGGTGCAAGCAATTCTCCTGCCTCAGCCTCTCAAGTAGCTGGGATTAGAGGTGCCCACCACCATGCCTGGCTAATTTTTTTTTTTTTTTTTTTTTTTTTTGAGAGGGAGTCTCACTCTGTAGCCCAGGCTGGAGTGCAGTGGCACAATCTCGGCTCACTGCAAGCTCCGCCTCCCGGGTTCACGCCATTCTCCTGCCTCAGCCTCTCTGAGTAGCTGGGACTACAGGCGCCCGCCACCACGCCCGGCTAATTTTTTGTATTTTTAGTAGAGACGGGGTTTCACCGTGGTCTCGATCTCCTGACCTCGTGATCCGCCCGCCTCGGCCTCCCAAAGTGCTGGGATTACAAGCGTGAGCCACCGCGCCCGGCCGCCTGGCTAATTTTTTTGTATTTTAGTAGAGACGGGGGTTTCACCATATTGGCCAGGCTGGTTTCAAACTCCTGACCTCAAGTGATCTGCCCCTCTCGAGCTCCTTAAGTGCTAGGATTACAGGCATGAGCCATTGCACCCGGCCTAGGAACTTTTTCTGGGTCACTCTGTAAGCCGGGGACCTCTGGCTGGCTATGCCCCGGCCAAGCCTTGCTTGGGCACGCTCCCTGCTGCAGGAGACAGCCCGCTCATTTGGCCCACCCAGGCCAGGTCTGGCTTGCACACTGGTTCCCAACTTCTTGTCATGCGCCCAAGAAGAATGAGGATGCGCTGACGATCAAAGAGTGAGCAAGGCGGGGAGTTTTATTGAGTGATGGAACAGCTTTCAGTGGAGAGGGGATGTGGGGGTGGTCCCCCTACCCAAAGGCAGGAAAATCCCCATGTAGCTGGGTCTGGGGCATTTTATGGACTTAGAATGGAAGTGCATGCTGATTGGTTTGTGAGCATGCAAAAAAGGTTAAAGTGAAGACACCACTCAAAGGTGGGCGTGACAATGTAGAAAACCAATTTGGAAAGGGTGGGTATATGTAAAATAGGTGAAGGGTGGAGGTCAATCAGAGGAAGGCACACCAAACTGGAAGACAAGCTCTCAATTTGGTCTGAGGATTTAACTTGTAGCTTGGCTTTCAGACTTTAAACTCTTCAGGTTGGAGGTAGGGTTTCACTGGGTATCTGCCCCTATCTGCCTAGGCATTTGGCTGCCTCTTGTTGCTATCACCACTGCACCTGGCTAATTTTTTTTTTTTTGTAAAGACGGGGTCTTGCCATTTTGCCTAAGCTGGTCTTGAACTCCTGGGCTCAAGAGAGCCTCCTGCCTTGGCCTCCCAAAGTGCTAAGATTACAGGTGTAAGCTACTGTGCCCGACCTATAATTTTATTTATTTATTTATTTATTTATTTATTTATTTATTTATTTTGAGACAGAGTCTCACTTTGTTGCCCAGGCTGGAGTGCAGTGGTGCGATCTTGGCTCACTGCAACCTCTGCCTCCCAGGTTCAAGAGATTCTCCTGCCTCAGCCTCCCGAGTAGCTGAGGATTACAGGCACCCTCCAGCATGCCCAGCTAATTTCTGTATTTTTAGTAGAGATGGGGTTTCACCATGTTGGCCAGGCTGGTCTTGAACGCCTGATCTCAGGTGATCCGCCTGCCTTGGCCTCCCAAAGTGCTTGGATTACAGGTGTCACCCACCGCACCAGGCCTATAATAATAATAATTATTATTATTGTTATTGAGATGGAGCCTTGCTCTGTCGCCCAGACTCGAGTGCAGTGGCGTGATCTCGGCTCACTGCAACCTCCACCTCCCGGGTTCATGCGATTCTCCTGCCTCAGCTTCCTGAGTGGCTGGGATTACAGGCGCCTGCCACCACGCCCGGCTAATTTGTATTTTTAGTAGAGACAGGGTTTCACCATTTGGTCAGGCTGGTCTTGAACTCCTGACCTCATGATCCACCCACCTCGGCCTCCCAAAGTGCTGGGATTACAGGCATCAGTCACCATAACCAGCGGATGGAGTCAGTTTTTAAAGTGGTGTCACCTTGGCTCTCCTATGCTCCTGCTTCCCTAACATAATCCAAAAAACTAAAAAGATTTCTCCACTTCATGTCCATCTGCCCCCACAAAAAGGCCCTGTAAATAAATATTGACTATAGTTGGTAGATTAGGCTTGAGTAAATGAGAAGACATACTGAAGGTAATGGAAACCAGTGTTCCTATTGTTGGAAAAGGAAGTTACAAAAATGGGGAGAAGGAAAGTACTATGTGACGCTGGATTAGACTCGGAGGTATCAGTATGAACTCTTGGCTTTATACAAACTTCCTGGCTTTGTCCACTGACAGAGCCTACAGAAGCAGCCACAGAGCATACCTAGCTCCCAGATCTTGGTTTCTGAATTCCATTTCCAACAAAAGGAACCAGGGCTTCTGGGAGAACAGACTGCTGCAGAGAAAGTGTAAGATGAACCTGAAATACCTTCTTATGCTACAAAGTAAGAAAATGCTCAAAGAATGTTGGAGATATATCAAAAGAACAAAGAAGCCAGTTTAAGGGGCTCCTGCTCGCCAAATCTGGGACAATCTGGCCATCAAAAATAAAAGACAATCCAAGGCCAGGTGCAGTGGCTCATGCATGTAATTCTAGCACTTTGGGAGGCCGAGGCAGGCAGATCACCTGAGGTCAGGAGTTCGTGACCAGCCTGGCCGGCCAACTTGGTGAAACCCTGTCTCTACAAAAATACAAAAATTAGCCAGGCATGGTGGCGGTTGCCTGTAATCCCAGCTACTCGGGAGGCTGAGGCAGGAGAATTGCTTGAACCCAGGAGGCAGAGGTTGCAGGGAGGCAGAGGTTGCAGTAAGCCAAGACTGCGCCATTGCACTCCAGTCTGGGTGACAGAGCAAGACTCCGTCTCAAAATGAATAAATAAATAAATAAACAAAATAAAAAAAAGACAAGTCCCTGCAGTGGTTCATACCTATAATCCTAGCACTTTGGGAGGCCAAGGTAGGAGAATCACTTGTGCCCATGAGTTCAAGATGAGCTCTGGCAACATAGCGAGATTTGCTCTGAATAAAAATTTTTAAAAGTTGACTGGGGCCGGGCGCGGTGGCTCACGCTTGTAATCCCAGCACTTTGGGAGGCCGAGGTGGGCGGATCACGAGGTCAGGAGATCGAGACCACGGTGAAACCCCGTCTCTACTAAAAATACAAAAAAATTAGCCGGGCGTGGTGGCGGGCGCCTGTAGTCCCAGCTACTCGGAGAGGCTGAGGCAGGAGAATGGCGTGAACCCGGGAGGTGGAGCTTGCAGTGAGCCGAGATTGTGCCACTGCACTCCAGCCTGGGCGACAGAGCGAGACTCCGTCTCAAAAAAAAAAAAAAAAAAAAGTTGACTGGGTGTGGTGGCACATACCTGTAGTCCTAGCTACTCAGGGCAGTTTGGGAGCTGGGTGAGATGAGGGATGACTTGAGCCAAAGAGGTCAAGACTGCAGTGAGCCATGATTGTGTTACTGCACTCCAGCCTGGGTGGCAGAGTGAGAACCCTGCCTCAAAAAAGTGAAAAATAAGGCCGGGCGCAGTGGCTCACGCCTGTAGTCCCAGCACTTTGGGAGGCTGAGGTGGGTGGATCACGAGGTCAAGAGATGAAGACCATCCTAGCTAACCTGGTGAAACCCATGTCTACTAAAAATACAAAAATTAGCTGGGCGTGGTCGTGTGTGCCTGTAGTCCCAGCTACTCGGGAGGCTGAGGCAGCAGAATCGCTTGAACCCAGGAGGCGGAGGTTGCAGTGAGCTGAGATCACACTACTGAACTCCAGACTGGCAACAGAGTGAAACTCTGTTTCAAAAAAGTAAATAAATAAAATAAAATAAAAATCAATAAAAGATGGTAGTGAATTACAACCCAATTAATAAAATATAGCTCTACAAATCTATTATGATATAAATAAACAAATTAATAAGTAAATAAATTGCGAAAAAGGAAAAGATCTTCCTTATGGTAGACTTACATCTACTAACTATAGAAAAAACAATGGAGTTAGAAAATCATCATGGAGGCCGGATTTGGTGGCTCATGTCTGTAATCCCACCACTTTGGGAGGCCAAGGCAGGCAGATCACCTGAGGCCAGGAGTTCGAGATCAGCCCGGCCAACATGGTGAAACTTCCGTCTCTACTGAAAGTACAAAAATTGGCCGGGCCTGATGGCACACACCTGTAGTCCCAGCTACTCAGGAGGCTGAGGCTCGAGAATCACTTGAACGGGGGAGGCAGAGATTGCAGTGAGCTGAGATCGCTCCACCGTACTCCAGTCTGGGTGACAGAGTCAGACTCTGCCTCAAAACAACAAAAAAGAAAAAATAATCATGGATGCTAAAACTCCATAATGAGGAACAGCCTCAAGGACTATCCCCACAAATTACTTATTTAATTATATAGAGGAAATTAATAACTTTACAGAGAGCAATCTGGTAGCTCTACCATTAATCAAGTGATTAAAATCAACTATCAATTTTAGAACAAACCAACTTTATATACCTCCTGAAATGATATTATAGTCCTGTATAACTGCATAATTTGAACCTAAGGATGAGGAAACATTAGCCAAACAAAAATGGAGTGACATTCTGCAAAATAAATAGCTGTACCTTTTTGTGGCAGGGTCTTGCTCTGTTGCCCATGCTGAGTGCAGTGGTATGATCATGGCTCACTGCAGCCTTTACCTCCTTGGCTCAAGCAGTTCTCCTACCTCAGCCTCCTGAGTAGCTGGGTCTACAGGTGCTCACCATCACACCCAGCTTTTTTTTTAGAGACGGGGGGGTCTCACTATGTTGCAGGTGGATCTTGAGTATTTTTAGTAGAGACAGGGGTTTCACCACATTGGCCAGGAATTCCTAGCCTCAGGTGATCCTCTCTCCTCAGCCTCCCAAAGTATTGTGATTACAGGAATGAGGCACCACACCTGGCCAATAGCTGTACTTTCCAAAAATGTCCAAGTCAAGAAAGACAAAGTAAGGCTAGAGAACTGTTCCAGATTAGATTAAAAACACATGATCCTGAATTGAAAAAATATGATCTGAATTGAAGATTATCTTGAGAACAGAAATGGGTTAAATGAATGCTATTTAGACAATTGCCAAAATTTGATTATGGACTATATTCGTTTCCTACGGCTGCTATGGTGAATTACCACAAATTTGGTGGCTTAAAATAACCCACATTTATTTTCTTATAACTCTGAAGGTCAGGAGGATGAAGCCGGTTTCACTGGGCTGAAATCATGATGTTAACAGGGTTGAACTCGCTGTGGACTGGTAAATCACACATTGTCTCCAGTTTACTCTTTTTGAGACGGAGTTTCACTCTTGTTGCCTAGGCTGGAGTGCAATGGCATGATCTTGGCTCACTGCAACCTCCGCCTCCCGGGTTCAATTGATTCTCCTGCCTCAGTCTCCCAAGTAGCTGGGATTACCGACATGTGCCACCACATCCAGCTAATTTTGTATTGTTAGTAGAGGCGGGTTTTCACCATGTGGATCATGCTGGTCTCTAACTCCTGACCTCAGGTGATCCACCCACCTCAGCCTCCCAAAGTGCTGGGATTACAGGTGTGAGTCACTGTGCCCAGCCACCAGTTTACTCTTGAATAATTCAGAAATACATACAAAATGGGTCACAATATAAACACGTGGGAAATCTAGGTAAAGGTACCATTTTTGCGACTCATCTGTAAGTTTGAGATTATGTTAAAATTTAAATGGATCAAAAGAATAAGTATTACCAATAATACAGGCAGGGATATAAGCATAAATTTTCATGTCAGTTCTAAAGTCAGTGGGATGAGTTCCTAACTAGAGTCAGAAAACTGTTAAATAATAACACTTCTTTGCATTTGGAGGATGCTTATTTTCCAAATCATTTCACAGCTATTGCCTTATTTGCTTCTTGCAATAACCACAGGAAGTCAGAAGAGCAGATATTTTTATTCCTATTGGACAAATGAAAAAAAATGAAGCATGAAAGAGTTAATTGAATCACCTAAGATTCCACACACATAAGTGGCAGAGTTCGAGATTAGAAACTCTCTTCTGATTCTCCTATGCTAGGTTTAAGAGTAGTCAAGAGTGGTTATAGGTACAGCTTGAGACAGACCTGTACTGAAATCCACTTGAGTCCTGGCTACAATTTGTCTAGCTCTATTACTCAGGGTAGGCAAGGTTATGTAGTGGTGACAAATAAACCCTGAAATATCAACAGCTTAACAGAACAAAAGTTTATTTGTTGTTCCCATTTACAGTGTAATGTGGGCCCATCAGCTTTTTTTTTTTTTTTTTTTTTTGACAGGGTCTCACTCTGTAGCTCAGGCTGGAATGCAGTGGCACGATCACAGCTCACTGCAGCCTCAACCTCTCAGGCTCAGGCAATCCTCCCACCTCAGCCTCCCAAATAGCTGGAACCACAGGTGCACACCACCTCAGCTGGCTGATTTTTGTATTTTTTGTAGAGATAGGGTCTCTCTGTGTTGACCAGGCGAGACAGTCAGCTCTCTTGAGTGGCTCTCCTCCAAGATTTAGGCTCTGTGCTTCGGAGGAGTGGCTGGGTTGGATCCTTTGTTTCCAGCTGTGCAGATAAGGAAGAGAAAGTGAAACTTGGTGTGGAATGTTTTAAACCTGGAAATGGGGCATAGCACATCTAAAATCTTTGGACCTGAATTCAGTCACAGGGGTCCACCTCCAAGCATGGAGTTCTGGGAAATGTAGTCTTTCTGTGTGCTCGGGGGAAAATAAAACAGTTCAGGCCAGGCGCAGTGGCTCATGCTTGTAATCCCAGCACTTTGGGAGGCCAAGGCGGGTGGATCACCTGAGATCAGGAGTTTGAGACCAGCCTGGCTAACATGGTGAAACCCCGTTTCTACTAAAAATACAAAAAAATTTGCTGGGTGTGGTAGCGCGTGCCTATAATCCCAGCTATTTGGGAGGCTGAGGCAGGAGAATCGCTTGAATCCAGGAGGCGGATGTTGCAGTGAGCTGAGATTGCACCATTGCACTCCAGCTTGGGCAACAACAGCGAAACTCCATCTCAAAAAAACAAAACAAAACAAAACAAAACAAAAAAACCCAGTTCAGCGCATACCTAAGTTTGACTCTGCCATACTAGCTATTGTAAACTTGAGTAATTTATTTAATCTCCTAAATATTCTCATTCATCAAATGCAGACAATAATACCACAGACAGTAGTTGTATTGAATGAAGGACAAAATGTACATGGCATGTATAGCACAGGCCTGGCACTGTAAATCATAAACGGGAGTTATTAGTTTCTGTTTGTTTGTTATTATTAAGACAGGCTCTCCCTCTGCCACACAGGCTGGAGTACAGTGGCACGATCACAGCTAACTGCAGCCTTGACCTCCCTGGCTCAAGTGATCCTCCCACCTCGGCCTCCTGAGCAGCTGGGACTTCAGGCACACTCCACTATGCCCAGCTAATTTTATTTATTTATGTATTTATTTATTTCTGTGGTGATGGGGTCTCACTATGTTGCCCAGGCTGGTCGTGAACTCCTGGGTTCAAGCCATTCTCCTGCCTCAGCTTCCCAAAATGGGGGAATTCAGGCATAAGCCACCAGAACCGGCCAGTTATTAGTATTATAGAATTTCTTATGTCTCTTGGAGTCCTGGTTATGTCAATTCCCTGGCCAGTAGTGGAGATGCCAAACTTTTCCACGTAGTATCCATTTGTTCCTTGCTCTCTGCCCACAATATAATGTACGTTGGTTTCATCAAAAAGAAAGATTAAGGACTTGGAGCAGGGCCCACTTGGCAGGATGTAATGTGAAGAGCAGTGGGTTACAAGTGTCATTTTGCAAGACATGCCCTAATGCAGAGGCTTGGGAACAGTGGAGGCACCCATGAACCCCCCAGGGGTGGCTGAGATGGCCCCTCTTGTTGTTCTTAACAACAGGTGTTGGCAGACTTCCAACAAAGCTGCCAAGGAGTCTATTCTCTCTGGAATTTAAAGGGAGAGGACAGGGTGGTGTCCACAGGAGGTGAGGGGCAGCAGCTGTCCAGAGCTTACAGCTTTCTCCATACTCAATGGCACTGTAATTTAAGTGGCTCAACTAAGGCCTGTCCAAAAAGGCCCACATAGGAACACCCTGCACCTCTCGAAAAACAGAACATGGAGATTCATGAGCAGGATGTAGGGTGGACTCCCTACAAAGAGTCATGCATGACCGTTTATTTTCTGCTGGGTAGAAATGTCCCTTTCAGTTTGGAAATGGAGACTGAGAGCCAGAATTTGGGAACCGAAGCCCTCATAGACTTTACCCCATTTCTGACACACAGACAAACCATGATTTGGCCCCCCAGCACAGAAGGCTGCTTAACTTTCTAGTTTGTGACCAGAGTTGAGAAGTTCAGCACATTTGGCAAACAATGTAATTCATGCTGGTGTAGCCAAATTAATCCTCTTTTAGGTTAGTAGATGTCCAAGTTTTCTTTGTTTTACATACTAGCAGATTTGGGCTGGGCGCAGTGGCTCGCGCCTGTAATTCCAGCACTTTGGGAGGCCGAGGCGGGCGGATCGTGAGATCAAGACCATCCTGGCCAGCATGGTAAAACCCCTTCTCTACTAAAAATACAAAAGTTAGCTGGGCGTGGTGGTGCACACCTGTAGTCCCAGCTACTTGGGAGGCTGAGGCAGGAGACTCGCTTGAACCCCAGAAGCAGAAAAACTAGCAGATTTGGGAACACAGTAAAGTAAAAACTCAAGACTCTAGATCCATTTTTAAAAATTAATTAATTAATTTATTTATTTATTTTTGAGATGGAGTATCGCTCTTGTCGCCCAGGCTGGAGTGCAATGGCACCATATCAGCTCACTGCAACCTCTGCCCCCCAGTTCAAGTGATTCTTCCACCTCGGCCTCCCCAGTAGCTGGGATTATAAGCGCCTGCCACCACACCTGGCTAATTTTCGTTTTGGTTTTTTTTTTTGACACTGAGTCTTACTTCGTTGCCCAGACTGGAGTGCAGTGGCATGATATCTTGGCTCACTGCAACCTCTGCCCCCCAGGTTCAAGCGATTCTCCCACCTCAGCCTCCTGAGTAGCTAAGATTACAGGCACGCGCCACCAGGCCCAGCCAATTTTTGTATTTTTAGTAGAGATGGGGTTTCACCATGTTGGCCAGGCTGGCCTCGAACTCCTGACCTCAAGTGATCCACCCGCCTCGGCCTCCAAAAGTGTTGGGATTACAGTACAAGCATGAGCCACTGCTCTCAGCCTTAATTTTTATGTCTAAGAAAAAAAAATCTTTTTTTTTTGAGACGGAGTTTGGCTCTGTTGCCCAGGCTGGAGTGCAGTGGCACGATCTCGGCTCACTGCAAGCTCCGCCTCCCGGGTTCACGCCATTCTCCTGCCTCAGCCTCTCCGAGTAGCTGGGACTACAGGCGCCCGCCACCACGCCCGGCTAATTTTTTGTATTTTTAGTAGAGACGGGGTTTCACCGTGTTAGCCAGGATGGTCTCGATCTCCTGACCTCGTGATCCACAAGCCTCGGCCTCCCAAAGTGCTGGGATTACAGGCGTGAGCCACCGCGCCCGGCCTAGAAAAAAATTTTTTTTCCATAGAGACAGTGTCTTGCTATGTTGCCCGGGCTAGTCTCAAACTCCTGGGCTCAAGCTATCCACCTGCCTCTGCCTCCCAAAATGCTGGGATTACAGGCATGAGCCACAGTGCCCAGACTGCCTAGCACTGTTTTTATATAAATAGTGTGTTTATTTGGAATGGCTTGCTGCATAGGTAGACTAAAGCTGTCTCCAAGTCACCCCATGGTGCCACTGCTACCACTCATGACCAGGCATGAAAATAAATGTGGGGAGAGCACTGGAAATCAAAGGTTGTGCTGGGCACGGTGGCTCACGGCTGTAATCTCAGCACTTTGGGAGGCCAAGGTGGATGGATCACTAGAGACCCGCCTGGGCAACATGGTGAAACCCCATCTACTAAAAATACAAAATTAGCTGGACGTGGTGGTGCATGCCTGTAATCCCAGTTACACCAGAGGCTGAGGCATGAGAATCTCTTGAGCTTGGGAGGAAGAAGTTGCAGTGAGCCGAGATCGTGTCACTGCCCTCCAGCCTGGGTGACAGAGAGACACTCTGCTAAAAAAAAAAAATAATAAAATAAAAAATTAAATCAAAAGTTGTGGCACACTGCAGTTACCACCAGCATTTTCTGAAGAGTCAAGAAGCGATATAGCAGAAGTTGAGACTACAAGGAAAGCGAGAAAAGTTAAGAAGAAAGAGGACTAACTTGCCAAAAGCAAATCTACATTTAAAGGCACTGAATCCCTCTCTACTGGTTCTGGGGAGATTGGCTAAAGAAATCCTATTGTTAAAAAGGCTTTTCTGGGAGAAATGTGCAACATGCGGCCATGAATCAAGTGACCCAACTTCACATTCTAAGACCTTCTAGTTCCATTTATGTAACTCTGAAAGTTTCCTTTTTTTTTTTTTTTTTCTTTGAGACAGAGTCTCACTCTGTCGCCCAGGCTGGAGTGCAGTGGCATGATCTCGGCTCACTGCAAGCTCCGCCTCCTGGGTTCAAGTGATTCTCCTGCTTCAGCCTCCCGAGTAGCTGGGACTACAGGCGCGTGCCACCATCCCTGGCTAATTTTTTGTATTTTTAGTAGAGACGGGGTTTCACTGTGTTAGCCAGGATGGTCTTGATCTCCTGATCTCATGATCCGCCCACCTCAGCCTCCCAAACTGCTGGGATTATAGGCATGAGCCATCGCACCCCGGCCTCCTATGAACATTTCTTAATAGTGACTCTCCTGATCTATCCATTAGGGCCAATGACCCAGACTACCTCACAGGGTTGTTGTGAGGTTCAAATGAGATAAGGATGTGAGTGTATAATAGGTGCTTTGGTTTAGTTTGGTATTTTAATTTCAGTTTACCTAAAAGCTTCTGAGCTTCTTGGAATTTCCGATAAAAAGTTTAGGGAAACTGACAATCATTTCAAATCCAACTTATTCCTTTCTAACCTCCCCTTCTTCTTCCCAACATATATCCCTGTCTAGAAAGTCCCTGTAAGTTCCCTCTTATAATACAAACGTCCCTGGTGAAAAGACAAGAGCTGACCTGTTTCCAGATAACACCTTAATGGTTTATATATGCTTCAGTTAAGAGCTGGAATGGCGTATGAGTTGGGCCCTTGAGAGGGAAGGGAGGACCCCGTGGAGGCTTAAACTCTGTAAAGAGATACAGAAAGCTGATGGCAGACTAAGCAGAAAGCAAACTTGGTTGGCTTCCCAATTTTTCTGAGGGAAAAACCTGACAGAACAGGGCCATATTTCAACAATTTTGTTGTATGTGCCAATTCCTATCTAAAGGGTTAGAATTGTTTATTTTCCTCTCTTGTAAGATATACATAATTTATAGATGTAAATGTATAAATTATTTTTAGGCTGGACATGGTGGCTCACCCCTGTAATCCCAGCACTCCGGGAGACTGAGACAAAAGGATCCCTTGAGCCCAGGAGTTTGAGACCAGCCTGGGCAATGTAGGGAGACCCCGTTTCTATAAAAAATACAAAAGTTAGCCGGGCATGATGGAGTGAACCTGTAATCCCAACTACTTGGGAGGCTGAGGTGGGAGGATAGCTTGAGCCCAGGAGGTCGAGGCAGCAGTGAACCAAGATCATGCCACTACACTCCAGCCTGGGTGGACAGAGTGAGACTCTATCTCAAAATAATAAATAAAAAATTTTTTAAAAATCAAAATCCAAAAGAAAAAAAAAGAAAGAAAGAAAAAAAGAAAAGAAAGCAAAGCAAGGGTGGATGATAATAGTCCCTCCCTAAAACTAACTCCCTCCTTGCTCAGGAATCAAAACCTAATTTTATAAGACTGATGAAAGGCCACAAGAATAGGATTATGGGAGGGGCCTGAACTCTGCTAAAATATAGGCACAGTTTCTATGAGCCCTTACTGCTCAGGGGTCATGTGGCCAGAGGTCACAAGATCTGTGACTTTCCCAATTGCTCCTATAGATAACATCACTATTGTAGAGCCTAAGATTTTTTTTTTTTTGAAATGTTTTTCAGACTGAACCTATCCAGAATTGTGATTCATAACTCACCAGATCCTGTGGCCCTCCATCCAGGGGTACACTCAGCACATGAGGACGCCTGTGATTCTGCCCCTATGAGTTCATCCCCAACCAGTCAGCAATACCCAATCCCTAACCCCCTGCCCACCAAATTGTCTGGGAGACTAATTTGAGTGATAACTCCAGTTCTCTTGTGTGGGCCAGCCATGTATCAATAAAACTCTTTCTCTACTGCAATGCCATGGTCTCAGTGGATTGATTTTGTCTGTATACTGGGGCAGGAAGAACCCATCAGGCGATTACAATAGTATTTTGATGAACTGCTTTTCTTAGTTTTAATATAGTCCAACCTATCAATTATTCTTTTTATACTTGGTATTTTTTTTTTTTTTTTTTTTTTTTTTGTTGAGACGGAGTCTCGCTCTGTCGCCCAGGCTGGAGTGCAGTGGTGTGATCTCGGCTCACTGCAAGCTCCGCCTCCTGGGTTCACGACATTCTCCTGCCTCAGCCTCTCCGAGTAGCTGGGACTACAGGCACCCGCCACCACACCCGGCTAATATTTTTTGTATTTTTAGTAGAGACGGGGTTTCACCGTGGTCTCGATCTCCTGACCTCGTGATCCGCCCACCTCGGCCTCCCAAAGTGCTGGGATTACAAGCGTGAGCCACCGCGCCCGGCCTTATACTTGGTATTTTTTGTGTCCTGTTTAAAAAAACTTTGGCCTATTCTCACTTTTTTTTTTTTTTTTTTTTTGAGACGGAGTTTCACTCTTGTTGCCTAGGCTGGAGTGCAATGGCACGATCTTGGCTCACTGCAACCTCTGCCTCCCAGTTTCAAGCAATTCTCCTGCCTCAGCCTCCCGAGTAGCTGGGATTACAGGCCTGGGCCACCACGCCTGGCTAATTTTGTATTTTTAGTAAAGACGTGGTTTCTCCGTGTTGGTCAGGCCAGTCTCGAACTCCCAACCTCAGGTGATCTGCCCGCCTCGGCCTCCCAAAGTGCTGGGATTATAGGCATGAACCTCCATGCCCAGCCTATTCTCGCTTTTTTAAAAATAGAAAATTATTCTTTTCCAAGGTAAATTGTACTTTGGTAGACCGAGGTGAAACAATTGCCTGAAGCCAGGGCAACATAGTGAGACAAAAAATAGTTCTACAAAAAATTTAAAAAATTAGTCAGATGTAGTGGCATGGGCCTCTGGTCCTAGCTACTTGGAAGGCTGAATTGGCAGGATCACTTGAGTTTGGTGGTTGAGACTGCAGTGAGCCATGATCATGCCACTGCATTTCAGCCTGGGTGACAGAGGGAGATCCTGGCAAAAAAACACAAAAAACAAAACAAAACAAAACAAAAAAAATGTAAAAAATGTAGGGCATGGCCTGGTGCCTCAATACCTGTAATCCCAGCACTTTGGGAGGCCGAGGTGGGAGGATCACCTGATCCCAGATGTTTGAGACCAGCCTGGGTAACATAGTGAGACCTTATGTCTTCTTACAAAAAATAAAACTTATAGACTTATAGATTATCAAAAAGAAGAAAAATAATCACCTATAATGCAACATCCAGAGACAGAAGCTTTATAAACATTTTGGTGCATATTCTAGTATTTATAAATGTTTATACACATACTTTATTTTTTCTCAAAAAAAAAAAACAAAAAACATGACCTCTAATCCCCAGCACTTTGGGAGACCAAGGTGGGAGGATCACTTGAGGCCAGAAGTTCAAGAACATCCTGGGCAACAAAGTGAAACCCTGTGTCTACAAAAATAAAAATGGAAAATTTGCCAGGTAAAATGGTGTGCACTTGTGGTCCAAGCTACTCAGGAAGCTGAAATGGGAAGACTGCTGGAACATAGGAATTAGTGGCTGCAATAAGTTGTGATCACACCACTGCACTCCAGCCTGGTAGACAGAACAAGACTCTGTCTCTTAAAAAGAAAAAAGAAAAAAAAAAAAGGATGATACTGTCCTTGCTTTCAGCAAACTTTTTTTTTAATCTTTAATTTAATTTTTTAAAAATGTTTATTTAGAGACAGAGTCTCACTCTGTCATCCAGGCTGGAGTGCAGTGGCGTGATCTTGGCTCACTGCAACCTCTGCCTCCCAGGTTAGCAATTCTCCTGCCTCAGCCTCCCAAGGAGCTGGGACTACAGGTACCCGCCACCACATCCGGCTAATTTTTGTATTTTTAGTAGAGAGGGGTTTTTGCCATGTTGGCCAGGTTGGTCTCGAACTCCTGACCTCAGGTGATCTGCCCTCCTTGGCCTCCCAAAGTGCTGGGATTACAGGCGTGAACCTCTGTGCCCAGCCAATTTTTTTTTTTTTTTTTTTAAATAATAGACACAATCTCACTATACTGCCCAGGCTGTTCTCCAACTCTTGGGCTCAAGTGATCCTCCCACCTCAGCCTTCCAAAGTGTTGGGATTATAAGCATGAGCCACTAGACCTGGCCTAGTTAATTGTTTAAAACTTAACATTTTATCTAAAAATACGTATCTTCATAAATTTCAATGGTTGTATAATATTCCATTATAGGGATATACCAAAAGTGTCAGGCCAGGTACTGTGGCTCACACCTGTAATCCCAGCACTTTGAGAAGCCAAGGTGGGTGGATCACCTGAGGTCAGTAGTTCAAGACCAGCCTGACCAACATGGCAAAACCTCGTCTCTACTAAGAAATACAAAAAATTAGCCGGGCCTGGTGGTGGCGTGGGCCTATAATCCTAGCAACTCGGGAGGCTGAGGCAGGAGAATCGCTTGAATCCAGGAGATGGAGGTTGCAGTGAGCCAAGATCACACCACTGCACTCCAGACTGGGCAACAGAGAGAGACTCCATCTCAAAACAAAACAAAACAGAAACAAAAACAAGAAATGCAGAAGTGTCCTTTTTAACTAGTAGATTTTACATAGTAAAATGTAAACAAGCAACATCAGTAACACTAAATGGAACTCTTTAGGAGTTTCCTTTGATTGAGGATCATTTGAGAAATCCACCAAGCCAGTTGTATATAGCGTCGGAATTTTAGGCTCAGTTATACTTCTGACTCCATGGCCACGGGAAAGTCACCTAATGTCGCTCTACCCTGGAATTCTCCATGTTAGAGAGGAGGTCTCAGAGCAAATAATCACTGAGGTTTGTTCCAACTCTGAATGTCTGAGGATTCACCCATAACTGAGGCTGTTGCAATGTGTCTTTTCCTTCTGTAGTGTTTTCGCTGACTCACTTGTGACCCAAATGCTCCATCAGGTCAGAGGAAACATGTATACATAAGAAAAACCCTTGGGAAACTCAGTGGCAAGGTAATCATGTCCTTGGAGCAGAATAAGTGCAAGGGATAAACAGCACAGCTTTGCTTAAAACCAGCTGCCCTTGTGTGACCTGAAGGGGCTTCCCTAGGGAGGAGCTAAGAGGTGAAGCTTTGCTTTTTGTCAGAAGAAAAGTGATTTGAAGAATTAAGGACTTTCAGGAGGGAAAATCACTGCTATGTTTAACTCTCAAAAGTTGAGGAGGCCAGATATAGTGGCTCATGCCTGTGATGCCAACAATTTGGGATGCCAAGGTGAGAGGATCGCTTGAAGTCAGGAGTTCAAGACCAGCCGGGACACATAGTGAGGCCTTGTCTTTACTAAAAACAAAAACAAAAACAGAAAAAAAAAAATCCACCAGCGGCAGAGGGTGGTGGTGGGGGGGGAAGAATCCCAAATTAAAAAACATGCCATAAAAGGTACAAGGGTAAGGCATTGCAAAGACCTATTATTAAGGGGGTTGAGGGCCGCACACAGTGGCTCATGCCTGTAATTCCACTTTGGGAGGCAGATCACTTGAGCCTAGGAGTTTCAGCCCACAGTGAGCTGTGATCGCGCCACTGCACTCTAACCTGGATTGCAGAGTGAGATTCCATTTCAAAAAAAAAAAAAAAGGAGTTGAGCAGAGGAAATACTAGGTGAACTCCACTCAGAAATGTCACCTTGAATTACCAGGATGATAGTCAAGGGTCTGTCTGATTTGGAAAGTGAGGGTCAGAAATCTGAATTTTGGTTGGTGTTTATTTGCTCACCACATTGCTGTGGACCAATCACCTCTTTGAGTCTGTGTCTCCATCTGTACCATCTGTAAAATGAAAAAATGATAGTATCACATAAGCTTGTCGAGATAATTATGGAGATAAGCGGCTTGAGGCAAGTAGAGTTCTTAGCCAGTCCTGGCATGTGGTAAGCGCTAAGGTTTTTTTTCTTTTGCAGTTAAAAACATTGAGGCCAGGTACAGTGGCTCATACCTGTAATCCCAACACTTAGGGAGTTCGAGGTGGAAGGACTGCTTGAGCCTAGGAGTTCAAGACCAGCCTGGGCAACACAGAGAGACCCCCCCGTCTCTAAAAAATAAATAAATAAAAATTATTTTAAAATTAAAATAAAATATCGAGATAAAATTCATAATCCAGACCAGGTGCGGTGGCTCAAGCCTGTAATCCCAGCACTTTGGGAGGCTGAGGTGGGCGGATCACAAGGTCAGGAGATCGAGACCATCCTGGCCAACATGGTGAAACACCATCTCTCTTAAAAATATAAAAATTAGCTGGGCGTGGTGGTGCGTGCCTGTAATCCCAGCTACTGGGGAGGCTGAGGCAGGAGAATTGCTTGAACCAGGGAGTCGGAGGTTGCAGTGAGCTGAGATTGTACCACTGCACTCCAGCCTGGGGACAGAGTGACACTCTGTCTCAAAAAAGAAAAAAAAATTCATACACCATAAAGTTCATCCTTTAAAACTGTGCAACTTAGTGATTTTTCATATATTCACAAGACTATGCAACCATCATCACTAACTAATTCCAGAACCACCCAATTTTCATCACCCCAAAAAAGACTCTGGGCCCATTAACAGTCATTATTCATTACCTTTGTTACCCCTAGCCCCTGGCAACCACTAATCTACTTTCTATCTTCATGAATTTCCCTATTCTGTATATTTCATATAAATGGAATCTACAACATGTGGTCTTTTGTAATGGGCATCTTCCATTACCATCAAATACTGGATATTGTTGTTGTAGTTATTCCTATTTCCTATATATTATTAAAAAAAAAATAGAGGCCAGGCGCGGTGGCTCATGCCTGTAATCCCAGCACTTTGGGAGGCCGAGGTGGGCAAATTACAAGGTCAGGAGTTCGAGACAAGCCTGGCCAACATGGTGAAACGCCATCTCTACTAAAAACATAAAAAATTAGCTGGGAGTAGTGGCGGGTGCCTGTAGTCCCAGCTACTTAGGAGGCTGAGGCAGGAGAATCATTGAACCGGGGAGGCAGAGGTTGCAGTGAGCCGACATCGCACCACTGCACTCCAGCCTGGGCGACAGACAGAGACTCCATCTCAAAAAAAAAACAAAAAACAAAAAACAAAAAACAAAACGTTGGGCCGGGCGCGGTGGCTCACATTTGTAATCCCAGCACTTTGGGAGGCCGAAGTGGGTGAATCACCTGAGGTCAGGAGTTCGAGACCAGCTTGGCCAATGTGGTGAAACCCGTCTCAACCAAAAATACAAAAATTAGCCGAGCATGGCAGTGGATGCCTGTAATCCTAGCTACTCGGGTGGCTGTGGCAGGAGAATCGCTTGAACCCAGGAGGTGGAGGCTGCCATCAGCTAAGATCACGACACTGCACTCCAGCCTGGGAGAGAGTGAAACTCCGTCTCAAAAAAAAAAAAAATTACTTTACTTTTTTTTTTTTTTTTTTTTTGAGACAGTCTCACTCTGTCGCCCAGGCTGAAGTGCAGTGGAATGATGTTGGCTCACTGCAGCCTCAACCTCCCCGACTTCAGCAATCCTCCCATCTCAGCCTCCTGAGTAGCTGGGACTACAGAGACGGGCGCCGCCACAGCCTGCTAATTTTTGTATTTTTTTTATAGTGAATCCTCATTTTTTTTATTAATTTTTTTTGCACACAAAACAATAAACATTTTCTAAAAATACATACAAACAAAAAGATGCATATCAAACATATTAGGAAGGTTGCACATGGGAAGACGGGGAATAGAAATGGGGAGTGGGAATTAAAGAAAATAAATGAGAGAGGGACTTTGTATGGATCAATGATAATAACTCAATCCTCTATTTGACAAAGAAGAAGGAAGAGGAAGAAAAAGAAAGTGGGATAAAGGATCAGAAAGGAAGGAAAACAGAAAAAATTAGAGTATGACTCCAGGGTAGACCTATTTTGTTGTTGCTGGGTTGGTTGGTTGGTTTGTCTGTTGTATTTTTCATATGTTTCACCATGTTGGCCAGGCTGGTCTCGAACTCCTAGCCTCAAGTGATCAACCCGCCTCGGCCTCCCAGAGTGCTGGGACAACAGGCGTGAGCCACCACCTCCAGCCCCCACATTGCTTCTGGCCTCCGTGGTAGACCTCCCAGACAGGGCGGCCGGGCAGAGGCGCTCCCCACATCCCAGATGGGGCGGCCGGGCAGAGGCGCTCCTCACTTCCCAGACGGGGCGGCCGGGCAGAGACGCTCCTCACTTCCCAGACGGGGTGGTGGCCGGGCAGAGGAGCTCCTCACTTCCCAGACGGGGCGGCCGGGCAGAGGCGCTCCTCACTTCCCAGACGGGGCGGCCGGACAGAGGCGCTCCTCACTTCTTCCCAGACGATGGGCGGCCGGGCAGAGGCGCTCCTCACATCCCAGACGATGGGCGGCCGGGCAGAGGCGCTCCTCACTTCCCAGACGATGGGCGGCCGGGCAGAGGCGCTCCTCACTTCCCAGACGATGGGCGGCCGGGCAGAGGCGCTCCTCACTTCCCAGACGATGGGCGGCCGGGCAGAGGCGCTCCTCACTTCCTAGACGGGGTGGCGGCTGGGCAGAGGAGCTCCTCACCTCCCAGACGGGGCGGCCGGGCAGAGGCGCTCCTCACATCCCAGACGATGGGCGGCCAGGCAGAGATGCTCCCCACCTCCCAGACGGGGCGGCGGACGGGCAGAGGCTGCAATCCCAGCACCCTGGGAGGCCAAGGAAGGCGGCTGGGTGGCGGAGACTGCAGCAAGCCAAGACCACGCCACCGCACTCCAGCAGGGGCAACACCGAGCACCGAGTGAGCGAGACTCCGTCTGCAGTCCCAGCACCTCGGGAGGCCGAGGCGGGCAGAGCACTCGGGGTCAGGAGCTGGAGACCAGCCCGGCCAAGATGGCGAAACCGCGCCTCCAGCCAAAGGAGAAAAAGCAGGCAGCGGTGGTGGCGCGCGTCGGCAATCCCAGGTAGCCCGCAGGCCGGGGCAGGAGAATCACGGGAGCCGGAGGCAGGGAGTCTGCAGCGAGCCGACGAGATTCCAGCCTGGGCCACAGAGGGAAGAAAAGAAAAGAAAAAAGAAAAAGAGAGGAAGGAAGGAAGGAAGGAAGGAGGGAAGGAGGGAAGGAGGGAAGGAGGGAGGGAGGGAGGGAGGGAGGGAGGGAGGGAGGGAAGGAAGGCAGGCAGGCAAATTTTTGTATTTTTGGTAGTGACAGGGTTTTGCCATGCTGCAGAGGCTGGTCTCAAAAAAAAAAAAAATTCACACGCCATAAAGTTCATCCTTTAAAACTGTACAACTTAGGGCTCAGGCCATCCACCTGCCTCGGCCTCCCAAAGTGCTAGGATTATAGGCGTGAACCGCCGTGCCTGGCCCCTACAAATCAAATAGCATAAACTTCAAATGATATAATAGATAAAAAACCTGCTTGTAAGGAAGAAATTGCTACGGAAATGTAAGAATTAATTTATCCATTGGGGAATTCACTCTTTTGTGGGACTGGAGAGGTGCCCGCAGGAACTCTCCAGAGGGAAGATAAAACCATAAAATTCAGAAATATGACAGGACTGAAAATATCCTACTATTATTCAAAAATAAATTACCCATTTTAAAAATGTTCAGTTGACTTTTCTCCAAAAGCTTTTTATTTGCTAGACTAAGTTCTCTTTGTCATGAGACCTGCCACTACCCTGTCCAAGTCGACAGTTTCCCCCAAACCTTGGAGCCATGCTGGGTCCGGATGTGAAACACAGAGGCAGAGCCATGGAGGACGGTAAAAGGAGGCCACCAGCCCCTCCCTCAGGCCCAGCCACCAACTGTGGTCTCTGACGTGCCCCAAAGACACACACTGAATCCACCAATAGATCTTCCGGAGGCAGATATTACATTTGATTTCTAGTCTTAATTTTGCTCTTTTGTAATATGGAAAGAGCAGAGTTAATTTTTATTTCGTGTGTGGGTTATGCCTCACTGGGGATTTGTCCATGCAAATGGTCCTGCCCAAATGTAGATAATAATTTAACAACAATCAAAACCCTCAGGATTATTAGCTCAGACTCTAAATGAAAAACTCTTCATTCATGGAAGTAATTATTCTCCTTTGCATTGACTTCCAGAGAATTTCTTAAAGACTTGAGTCTTCTCAGTTTGCTGTTTGATTTATCCTTCTCATCACAAGTCATGGATATGTATGACTCTCAGAAGCAAAAGAAGATTAGGAAAGATTGTTGAACTGCCTTTTCGGCATACAGCCTGTTTGATGCTAGGCAATTTTACCTCCCTGCTCAGTACTGCCCTCTCCTTATATTCTTAAAATTTTGAAATATTTGAAGAGGAAGTAGGATATGGTTGTTAAGAGATGAAACTCTTGTTCTGGGAGTTACCAGGGAGAAAAAGAAATAAAGTTAATAAGTAAAAGATTTTTAAAAATAAAAAAGAGAAAAATTATTATTATTGTTATCGTAAAAACAGGGTCTCACCATGTTGCCCAGGTTGGTCTCAAACTCTTGAGCTCAGTGATCCACCTGCCTCAGCCCCCCAAAGTGCTGGCATTACAGGCGTGAGCCACTGCACCCTGCCCAAAAAGAGAAAAATTTAAAAAAAATAAAAATAATAAAAAGAAAAGATCAGACTCTGAAGCCAGACCATCTTCAAATCCCAGGATCACCACTTACTAGATTTGTGACATTGAGCAAGTTTCTAATCTCTGTACTTCAGTTTTCTCATCTGTAAAACAGAGATAATCATAGTAACTGTAGGGTTGTAGGGTTGTTGAAATGATTACATTAGTTAATACACATAAAGAATCTAACAGTGCCTGTCACATAGTAAGCGTTTTCTGCTTATATACATATATATACATGTACATATACATATGTATGAAGAATAATATAACAAAATCTGAGTCCTTACACATAAATCCTAACATTAAGCCATATGTGCTTTAGCTATTTTTTAAATAACTAAAATATGGCCAACATGGTGAAACCCTGTCTCTACTAAAAATACAAAAATTAGCTGGGCTTGGTGGTGGATACCTGTAATCCCAGCTACTCTGAAGGCTGAGGAAGGAAAACCGTTTGAACCTGGGAGGCGGAGGTTGCATTGCAGTGAACCAAAATCGCACCATTGCACTCCAGCCCGTGTGACAGAGCAAGAATCTGTCTCAAAAAAAAAAAAAAAAAAGGAAATAAAATATTACAGAAACAATTACACCCTCCTAGTATCCCTCTTTTATTACATTTCTTCTTTTCTTTCCTGAGATAACCATTATCCTGAATATTGATTATCCTGAATGTATGATTTATTATGAATCTATTACTTATCTTTTTTTTGAGACAGAGACAAAGCAGTGTCATGGGTGTGTGCATATGTCCAAACTCATCAGAGTGTACATATTGAATATATGCAGGTTTTTGTATATCAGTTACACCTCCATAAAGCTATTAAAAAATAATGGTATCGCCACTGCACTCCAGCCTGGTGACAGAGTGAGACTCCATCTCAAAAAAAAAAAAGGTATCATATTGAGGGATCCTTTTGCCACCACTCTTTTCACTCAACTTTATTGTATTTACTCATGTTGCCACATGTAGCTACTTCAGCCAATTTAATTGGTGTAGGTGTTTCATTCATGACTATATCACAATTTATCTTCCTTGACTATATCACATTTTTTTTTTTTTTTTTTTTTTTTTGAGACGGAGTCTTGCTCTGTCACCCAGGCTGGAGTGCAATGGCGCGATCTCGGCTCACTGCAAGCTCCGCCTCCCGGGTTCACGCCATTCTCCTGCCTCAGCTTCTCCGAGTAGCTGGGACTACAGGCGCCCGCCACCACGCCCAGCTAAGTTTTTGTATTTTTAGTAGAGACGGGGTTTCACCGTGGTCTCGATCTCCTGACCTCGTGATCCGCCCGCCTCGGCCTCCCAAAGTGCTGGGATTACAAGCGTGAGCCACCGCGCCCGGCCACATTTTCTATACTATTGGACATTTAGACTGCTTCCTATTGTTTGCTCTCATAAGCATTGTTGCAGTGTACATATTTTTAATTTAAAATAAAAATTTTTTTGAGACAGAGTCTTGTCCTGTCACCCAGGCTGGAGTGTAGTGGTGCAACCACAGCTCACTGCAGCCTAAACCTCCTGGGCTCAAACGATTATCCTACCTCAGCCTCCTGAGTAGCTGGGACTACAGGTGCACACCACTATGCCTGGCTAATTTTTTTATTATTATTTTTTTTTGTAGAGGGGGGTCTCACTATGTTACCCAGGCTGATCTCAAACTCCTGGGATCAAATGGTCTTCCAGCCTTAGCCTTCCAAAGTTCTGGCATTAGAAGGGTGAGCCACCACACCTAGTTGCAATATACATTCTTATATGTCTTCTTGGGTACACGTGTGAGAGTTTTCTAGAGCATATACCTAGAAATAGAATTGCTGGGATGTAGGGAAAAACGCCTCTTCAACTTTCCTAGATACTGCCAAATTGTGGCTGTGCTTAGTGGTTGTCCCAATTTTCACTTTCCCAGTAGAAAATGAGCAGTTCTCTGTCTCTCCACTGTTAGCAATACTCATTAATGTTGTCAGTTTCTTCATCTGTCAAAGGGAAATCAATATCTATTTCTAAAGGTCTTCTATAAACAAATGGAACATCTGGTGAGATGTTGTTGCCCCCCCCCACCGCCGCCACTATGTGTTAGACATCATGCTAAGTGCTTTGCATACATTCTCTTATTTAAGTCTCTTTTTTTTTTTTCTTTCCGAGATGGAGTCTTACTCTGTCACCCAGGCTGGAGTGCAATGGCATGATCTTGGCTCACCTCCGCCTCCTGGGTTCAAGCGATTCTCCTGCTCAGCCTCCTGAGTAGCTGGGATTACAGGCACCTGCCACCATGCGTGGCTAATTTTTGTATTTTTAGTAGAGATGGGGTTTCACTATGTTGGCCAGGCTGATCTCGAACTCCTGACCTCAAATGATCCGCCTACCTCAGCCTCCCAAAGTGCTAGGATTACAGGCGTGAGCCACCACGCCTGGCCTAAGTCTCATGTTAACTATAGAAGGCAGCTATTAGGAAACAAGACTTAAAAGGAGTAATTAATTTATCTGATGTCACGTGACTGGTAGGTGACAGGGCAGGATTTGAACTCAAGTCTGTTGGACTTCAAGGGCCCTTTTGTTGCCCCAGTGCTGAGCTGCATACATAATCTGCAGAAATAGCACTACATCAACTTTTTGTTTTTGTTTTTTTTGGAGAGAAGCAAGAATATTATTAATATTATACTTTAATTTTACATCAACAATGACACTGTGTAACCAGTAGCACAAGGAAGTGGTAGTGGAGAGAGAAGATGGTCTGGCTTCCTGTTCCTTAACTAGCCTTGACTTTAACAGCAGAGCCCAAGCAACCTAGGAGCACCTCACCTAGCCTCTTAATGAAGTGGGAAGAGGTGGGAATTGGAAGTCAGAGGCTCAGAACTTAAAGAAGGTTGATGGCAAGCCTGGGGAGAGGCCTGGAAATGAGGGAGGGGCTTTGGGCTGTGAGGAATCCCCTAGCGTAGGTCTTTGGCAGAGAACATGCCCCTGGCCCTGCCCAGGATGGATTCCTTGGCAGTGTCATATGGGTGCTCCTTGGAGGGGATCTCCAGGCTGACTGGAATGGGGCACTGGTGGGTATCCAAGGCGTGCCGCACCATCTCTGTAATGTACTGGTTGATGAGGATGATGCCAATGTCGTCCCATTTAGAAACTGCCGGAAAGTGTCTTTGATCTCACTGATGGTTGTATGCTTCTCCACCACCAGGAAATTGGGGTGGTAGTTCTTGTTAAGCTCCCCTGTGCCGCCCCGCAGGAAAACAGTCACCATGTCCTGGTCTCCGAACTGTCTTTTTAGATGAGGAGTTGAGAACTGGAATGTACTTTTGTGTACATGAAAGTTATAGAGCTTGGCCGGGCACAGTGACTCACGCCTGTATTCCCAGCACTTTGGGAGGCCGAGGCGGGCAGATCACCTGAGGTCAGGAGTTTGAGACCAGCCTGTCCAACATGGTAAAACCCCGTCTCTACTAAAAATATAAAAATTATCTGGGCGTGGTGGTGCATGCCTGTAGTCTCAGCTACTTGGGAGGCTGAGGCAGGAGAATCACTTGAACCCAGGAGGTGGAGGTTGCAATGAGCCCAGATTGTGCCACTGCACTCCAGCCTGGGTGACAGAGCGACAGCCAATCTAAAAAAAAAAAAAAAGTTATAGAGCTCAACTAACAGTCTGGCTCTATGTTAATATGGGAGAGGTTGGGAGTGAGTGGGAGGTGTAGACAAAACAAGGTTGGCTGTCAGTTGATAATATTGAAGCTGGGTGACGCATACATGGGAGTGCATATACTATTCTATTCACTTTTTTGTTTGTTTCTTTGAGACAGGGCCTTGTTCTGTTCACCTGGACTGTAGAGCAGTGGTGTGATCACAGCTTGCTGCAGCATCAAATTCCCAGGTTCAAGCGATCCTCCCATCTCAGCCTCCTGAGTGGCTGGAACTACAGCTGCACACCACCACACCCAGCTAATTTTTTTTTCCTGTAAAGTTCTATTGAGTTAGTAAATTTTCCTTTTTCTTTTTTGTACAGATGAGGTTTCACCATGTTGCCCAAGCCAATCTTGAACTTCTGGCCTCAAGCAATCCGCCTGTCTTGGCCGCTCAAAGTGCTGGGATTACAGGCATAAGCCATTGCACCCAGCCTACTTTTTTTTATTTTAAATAGAGTTTCTCTCTGTGCTCAGGCTGGAGTGCAATAGCATGATCATACCTCACTGAAACTTTGAACTCCCAGGCTCAAATCGTCCCCCCGCATCAGCCTCCTGAGTACCTAGGATTACAGACATGTACCACCACAACTGGGTAATTTTTTAATTTTTTTTTTTTTTGGTAGAGAAAGGGTCTTTCAGCCAGGTGCGGTGGTTCACGCCTGTAATCCCAGCACTTTTGGAGACCGAGGCAGGTGGATCACCTGTGGTCAGGAGTTTGAGACCAGCCTGGCCAACATGGTGAAACTCCACTTCTACTAAAAATACAAAAATCAGCTGGATGTGGTGGTGCACACCTGTAATCCCAGCTACTTGGGAGGCTGAGGCAGGAGAACCACTTGAACCCCGGAGGCGAAGGTTGCAATGAGCCCAGATTGCGCCACTGTACTCCAGCCTGGGAAACAAGTGCTAAACTCTGTCTCAAAATAAATAAATAAATAAATAAATATTTCCATAATAAAAAGCGAAAAAATTTCCATAATAAAATAAAATTTCCATAATAAAATAAATAAATAAATAAATAAAATTTCCATAATAAAAAGGGAAAATATATTTTTAAAATATATATTTTTAAAATATAATTTTTTAAAAGGTCTGGCATCATGTTTAATTTTTTTTTTTTTTTTTTTGAGACGGACTCTCGCTCTGTCGCCCAGGCTGGAGTGCAGTGGCGCCATCTCAGCTCACTGCAAGCTCCGCCTCCCGGGTTCATGCCATTCTCCTGCCTCAGCCTCTCCAAGTAGCTGGGACTACAGGCGCCCACCACCACGCCCGGCTAATTTTTTGTGTTTTTAGTAGAGACGGGGTTTCACCGTGGTCTCGATCTCCTGACCTCGTGATCTGCCCGCCTCGGCCTCCCAAAGTGCTGGGATTACAAGCGTGAGCCACCTTGCCCGGCCTTAATTATATATTTGCAGATTTAGGTATTGAATGAATTTGGGTCTCTGATGTGAAAATCGAAACTTAGTAATACAACATATTTATAAAACACTTTATAGTTGGCAAAGTATTTCCAGACTTTATCTCACAACTACTCTCAGAGGTAGATGGAGAGTACCTCTGAGATTATAATACTCCATTTCAGAGAAAAGAAAAGAGAAGTTCAAAGCAGTAGATCTGGGACTTTAACCCAATTTTTAAACATGGAATTCAGTGATCTGCTCCTTTTATTCAAAACGGTTACAGCCCTATGCTTTTTCTGATTACAAAAATAAGCCTGGGAAACAGTGAGAACGTATCTCTACTTAAAAACAAACAAAAAATGTGGCTAGGCATGGTGGTCTGCCCCTGTAGTCCTAGCTACTCATGGGGTTGAGATGGGAGGATCTCTTGAGCCCAAGTGTTTGAGGTTACACTGAGCCGTGATCATGCCACTGCACTCCGGCCTGGGTGACGGAATGAGACCCTGTCTCTAAAATAATAATATATGTATATAATTTTAAAACAATTTAAACAAATTACAAAGAAGAAAAATGTGACCTCACCACACAGAGATAGTATTGTTAACATTTTGTATATTATTCTTCAAAATTTTGTTTTTAATTTTTTTTTTTTCTAGATGGAGTCTCTCTGTTGCCCATGCAATTCTTCTGCCTCAGCCTCCCAAGTAGCTGGGAATACAGGTGCACACCCCCACGCCGAGCTAAGTTTTGTTTTGGACAGAGTCTTGCACTGTTGCCAGGCTGGAGTGCAGTGGCACAATCTCGGCTCAATGCAACCTCTGCCTCCTGGGTTCAAGCGATTCTCCTGCCTTCGCTTCCCAAGTAGCGGGGACTACAGGCACAGGCCACCATGCCCAGCTAATTTTTTTTATTTTTAGTAGAGACAGGGTTTCACCATGTTGGCCAGGATGGTCTCTATCTCTCGTCCTCATGATCTGCCTGCCTTGGCCTCCCAAAGTGCTGGGATTACAGGTGTGAGCCACCATGCCCGGCCTGTTTTAAATTTCTTTTTACAAAAATAAACATATGACATAGTTTTGTAATCTTCTTTGTCTCTTGAACAATTGTAGTTTAAACATGTGCCCATGTCAATAAATTCAGATCTGCACTTATTATATGGTACTCTTGTAACTAATTTAACTGATCTCCTTTTGTTAAGCATTTAGATGGTTTCCAATTTTTCAAAATTATGAACAATAGCAAAGTAAACTTTCTTGTATCTTGGCTCATTCATTATTTCCTTAGGATTCATGACTGGGAGTGGAAAATCTGGGTCACAGCGTTTAGAAGAATTTTGCTACATAATGCCACCAATCTCAGAAATTTATGGATTTATATTCTCAACCATCCAGTTGGGTTTTTTTCCCCACCAATTGATAGTTGCTTTTATTGAGACAAACGGAATTCAAACACACCAGTGAAAATATAGAGTTTA
Source organism: Symphalangus syndactylus (assembly GCF_028878055.3). Classification (NCBI taxonomy): domain Eukaryota; kingdom Metazoa; phylum Chordata; class Mammalia; order Primates; family Hylobatidae; genus Symphalangus; species Symphalangus syndactylus. The sequence goes on from NC_072445.2 coordinate 36,961,958, forward strand.
ATTTGCTGACTTGTAATCAAGTTGAACCGTTGAGCAAACCATTAATAAACAATTAACTGTGTTTGCCTAAAGTAATGATCTTCTGCTGGGCTCAGTGGTTTATGCCTGTAATCCCAGCACTTTGGGAAGCTGAGGCAGGAGGATCGCTTGAGCTCAGGAGTTCAAAACTAGCCTGGACAACAAAGTGAGACCTTGTCTCTACCAAAAATCAAAAAATTAGCCGGACATGGTAGCACGCACCTGTGGTTCCAGCTACTTGAGTCCAGGAGGTGGAGGCTGCAGTGAGCTGAGATCATGCTTGCACCTCAGCCTGGGCGACAGAGTAAAAGCTTGTTTCAAAAAAAAAAAAAGAAAGAAAGAAAGAAAAGAGAAGAAAAGAAGTGGTAATGACCTTCAAGCTTTAAGGTACATTAGAATCACATGGTGATTCCTGGGCTCTATTTCAGACACACTGACTTATACTGTAGGGGTCTGGGACCCAAGAATGTGCTTTTTTTTTTTTTTTCGAGACAGAGCCTTGCTCTGTTACTCAGGCTGGAGTGTAGTGGCACACTCTCGGCTCACTGCAACCTTTGCCTCCCAGGTTCAAATGATTCTCGTGCCTCAGCCTCCCAAGTAGCTGGGATTACAGGTGCCCGCAACCGTGGCTCATTATTTTAATTTTAATTTTTAGTAGAGACGGGTTTTCAACCATATTAGCCAGGCTGGTCTCGAGCTCCTGGTCTCAAATGATCCACCCACCTCGGCCTCCCAAAGTGCTGGGATTATAGGCATGAGCCATTGTGTCCGGCCAAGAATGAGTTTATTTATTTATTTATTTATTTTTGAGACGGAGTTTCACTCTTGCTGCCCAGGCTGGAGTGCAGTGGTGCGATCTCAGTTCACTGCAAGCTCCGACTCCTGGGTTCACGCTATTCCCCTTCCTCAGCCTCCTGAGTAGCTGGTACTACAGGTGCCCGCCACCACACCTGAGTAATTTTTTTTTTGTATTTTTAGTAGAGACGGCTTTCACCATGTTAGCTAGGACAGTCTTGATCTCCTGACCTCGTGATCCGCCCACCTCAGCCTCCCAAAGTACTGGGATTACAGATGTGAGCCACCACGCCCGGCCAAGAATGGGCATTTTTAACAAGACCCACCTGCTCCCAAGTGACTGTGATTTAGGGAATTCGACTCTTGAGATACTAGCTTAAGGATACACACAAGGATAGGTCAATAGTGTGCTGATTATGGACCTGTTTAGCTTTTGGCCACATGAGGTCTGCTGAGAGAAAGGAAATATTCACTTATTCTCTCTAGTCTTGGCCTCTTCCACCTCATTCTGTCTCTGTCTCTCTGACACACAGACACACACAGAGACACACACACAGACGCACACACACACACTCTTTTGTGGAGGAAATGAGCATTTTACTTTTGGGGATGCCTTTACAGCAGGCTGCTATTGTCAGTTACAAAGAGTTGCTTTCTAGCGATTCCTGTTTAGGGCTTTCTGTTTTGTTCTGATTTGCTTTCTTTTTCAAGCAGGCATCTTCGATGTTCCTAACCAGTTAAGCACCTGACAGTCACTTGATTTTTCCTTTTCTGTAGAAACTCACTTTAAATCATCCCAGAAGTTCTGCAGTGTGAGATTCGAGGAGATTGGAGGCAAATGAGCCCAGTGAAATTCTACGGGGCCTCTGAGAGGAGGCCCCTGGGTTGTCATCGCTTGTTAGCATGGTCCTTCAAAATTCAAACTGGCTTTCCAGGCATTTTCCTTTCCAGGATAGCTCCCCTTTGCCTAGCTTTAGGAAACAGCTTTTAATTTTCTCCTTGAAGGTCTATTTTTGACACAAAGGCTTCATTTTTCATAGAACCCTGCAGCTTTTCTATGTTTGGAGGCCTGGCAAAGGTGTCAGACATGTGACCCTCCTAGGCAGGTCTGCCCTTGAAAAATGTATGCTAAGGGGAGGGCTGAGGCCTTCCTTGCTCCCTGAGGCCTTGCCCCTACCCAGATGCCTGCCTGGGCCCACTGCCGAGGGCCCCAGCCAACTGTCACATGTCCAGCCAGAGCAGCACTACCCACGCATGTAGAGCCGACCTGTGTTTCATCTTTCCAGCGTCAAGTTCATGCAGACAGTTTATTTTTCTGATAAGTGACTTCTATTACTGGGAAAGGACCAGATGACTGCCATTTATCCTTTAAAAAAAAAAAATATATATATATATATAAAATTATTCATTCACAGACATTTTCCATTTATGCCAAATGTTTATCTCTACCACATGCAGTATACTTCATGTTAACAGAACCAAAGGGCCAGGTAAAAAACAACTTTGTTGAAATATAATTTACATACAACAATGTTCACCCATTTAAAGTGTACAGTTTGGCAGGGCGTGGTGGCTCATGCCTGTAATCCCAGCACTTTGTGAGGCCGAGGTGGGTGGATCACTTGAAGTCAGGAATTCTAGACCAGCCTGGCCAACATGGCAAAATCCCATCTGTACTAAAAATACAAAAATTAGCCAGGCGTGGTGGTGTGCACCTGTAATCCCAGCTACTTGGGAGGCTGAGCCTGGACAGTCGCTTCAACCTGGGAGGTGGAGGTTGCAGTGAGCCAAGATTGCACCACTGCACTCCAGCCTGGGTGACAGAAGGAGACTCTGTCTCAAAAAAAAAAAAAAAAAAATGTACAGTTTGATGAGATTTGATAAATGCATATACCCATGTAACTGTTACTACAATTAAGATATAGAACAATTCCATTAACCCAACCCAAAAGATCTACTCATGCCCCTTCCCAGTCAATTCTCTGGGCCCCCTCCAAGCTTCCCTGCACCACAAGGCACCATTGGGGTCACTTCATCACTATAGCTCAGTTTTACCTATTCTTGAACTTCATATAAGTGGAATTACACAGTATATATTCCTTTGTGTCTGGCTTTTTTTGCTCAATATGTTTCTGAAATTCATCCGTGTTGCTGTACCTATCAATAGTTTACTCCTTTCGATTACTGAGTAGTATTCCATCGTACGGGCATATTACAATTTGTTTATCCATTTGCTTGTTGATGAACATTTAGGTTGCTTCCATTACTTGAATACTGCAAATAAAACTGGTATGAATGGGCCAGGCGCGATGGCTCACACCTGTAATCCCAGCACTTTGGGAGGCCAAGGCGGGCAGATCACCTGAGGTCAGGAGTTCAAGACCAGCCTGGCCAACATGGTGAAACCCCATCTCTACTAAAAATGCAAGATTAGCCGGGTGTGGTAGCACATGCCCATAGTTCCAGCTACTTGGGAGGCTGAGGCAGAAGAATTGCTTGAACCCAGGGGGCGGAAGTTGCACTGAGCTGAGATCGCACCACTGCACTCCAGCCTGGACAACAGAGCAAGACTCCATCTCAGAAAAAAAAAAAACCTGCTATGAATGTTCATGTATAAGTATTTGTATGGACATATCCTTTCATTTATTTTGAGTAAATAGATAGGAGCAGAATATCTGGGTTTTACAGTAAGCATAAGCATATGCTTAACTTTTAAAGAAATGGGGCATCAAAGCATGATGTAGACTGATTAAAAAGGAAATAAAAAGAAATGGGACAGTTAAAAACATCTCATTTTTTGTTGTCAATTCTATATTATATGTCAAGAATGTCAACTCCTATTATATGTCAAGAATTGCAGCTTTCTATTCTTGTGGTTCATTTGGAAAGAGAACTGTTTTGAGTCAGAAGTCTGGGCCAGGACCCCTTGACCTCAGGAGTTCAAGACCTGCCTGGGCAACATAGTGAGACCCCATCTTAAAAAAAAAAAAGAGTCAGAAATCTGGGGCTTGGCCCAAGTAGCTTAGTTCTAGACCTGGATTTTGGAAAGAGGGTCATTTAGCTTTTTCAGAGCTTCAATTCCCTAATCTTTAAATTAAGGCTAATAATTTCTTATGACAATCAGAAATTGGAAGTAGTCTCAAACTTCATCAACAGGTCACTGGTCAAGGGAAATGTATCCTTAAATTGGAATACTATACAATTATTAAAAATAATAATGGAGCTGGGTGCAGTGGCTCATGCCTGTAATCCCAGCACTTTGGGAAGCTGAGGCAGGAGGATTGTTTGAGCCTAGGAGTTAAAGACCAGTTTGAGCAACATAGTGAGATCTCATCTCTACAAAAAAATAAAAAATTAGCTGAGCTTGGTGGAGTGTGCCTGTAGTCCCAACTACTCTAGAGGCTGAGGTGGGAGGATGGCTTGAGCCCAGGAGGTCAAGGCTGCAGTGAGCCATGATTGTGCCACTGCACTCCAGCCTGGGTTCCGAGACCCTGTCTCAAAAGCAAAAACCAGAAAATAAACAAACAAAATTAAAATAAATATAAATAATGACATGCATATATATTTACTGATGTGGAAAGCTGTTGTCAGCATACTCTCAGTGAAAAAAAGCAGCCTAGAAAGGCAGAGTATGGGCCGGGCGCGGTGGCTCACGCTTGTAATCCCAGCACTTTAGGAGGCCGAGGCGGGCGGATCACGAGGTCGACAGATCGAGACCACGGTGAAACCCCGTCTCTACTAAAAATACAAAAAAAAAAAATTAGCCGGGCGTGGTGGCGGGCGCCTGTAGTCCCAGCTACTTGGAGAGGCTGAGGCAGGAGAATGGCATGAACCCGGGAGGCGGAGGTTGCAGTGAGCCGAGATTGTGCCACTGCACTCCAGCCTGGGCGACAGAGCAAGACTCCGTCTCAAAAAAAAAAAAAAAAAAAAAAAAAGAAAGGCAGAGTATGATCCCATTTAGTCACATTATACAAATGGAGAAGCAGATGAAAAACATATTTACTCAAATATTAACAGTGGTTATCTCTGAGTAGTGGGATTTAGGGTGATTTTTACTTTCTTTTTTTACAATTTCTATATTGCTTAATTTTAGTTGCAACAAGCATGTATGAGTCTTTCAAAAATAATAAAGCTATTAAAAAATAAGCCAGTGTAATTTGTTTTTCCTGAGAATGAGATAAGAGAATATATGGATATATTGAAGAACTGTAAGGTATTACTAGTGACATGGCCAAAGAAAATAAAACATTGAAAAAATAAGGAAGGCCAGGCATGGCAGCTCAAGCCTATAATCCCAGCACTTTGGGAGGCCTAGGTGGGCGGATCACTTTAGGTCAGGAGTTCGAGACTAGGCTGACCAACATGGAGAAACCCTGCCTCTACTAAAAATACAAAAATTAGCTGGGAGTGGTGGCACACGCCTGTAATACCAGCTACTCAGGAGGCTGAGGCAGCAGAATCACTTGAACCCAGGAGATGGAGGTTGCAGTGGGCCGAGATTGCACCATTGCATTCCAGCCTGGGCAACAAGGGCGAAATTCCATCTCAAAAAAAAAAAAAGAAAAAATAAGGAAAAAAGTAAACTGTCAAGTGTTACATAAATTTAAGGTATTGGCATTTTTTTGTTTTGTTTTGTTTTGTTTTATTTTGTTTTGTTTTATTTTGTTTTTTGAAACAGAGTCTCACTCTGTTGCCCAGGCTGGATAGTAGTAGCACTATCTTGGCTCACCGCAACCGCAACCTCCACCTCCCGGGTTCAAGCGATTCTCCTGCCTCAGCCTCCTGAGTAGCTGGTATTACAGGCGCATGCCACCACTCCCAGCTAATTTTTGTATTTTTAGTGGGGATGGGGTTTCGCCATGTTGGCCAGGCTGGCCTTGGCCTCCCAAAGTGCTGGGATTACAGGCATGAGCCACTGTGCCTGGCCAAGGTATTGGTATTAATATTAGTATTTATTAGCTTAGTCTCCTCTAAAAGGATCTTGAAAATCGACAAAGTAATCCCATAAAAGAAAGTAATGATGGCTCCTTACAAACACAAGTAGGCGAACACAGTGAAGATGTAAAATCCTTAGGATTGAAAGAGGCCGGGTGCAGTGGCTCACGTCTATAATCCCAACACTTTGGGAGGCTGAGGTATGAGGATTGCTTGAGGCCAGGAGTTCAAGGCCAACCTGGCCAACATAGCAAGACTCTGTCTCTAATATAAAAATAATAAAAATTTGAACACGGTATTTAAACTTTTAATTTCTATTTCCTGATCTGCAAATTGGAGTAATAATAATAATGATCTCATTTTGTTGTGAAAATGAAATGAACCAAAGTACTTAATGTGATGGACTCTGACACATTGGAGATTCATTAAATATTTGTTCCCTTTTTTCTCCTTTTCTTTCTTAACTTTACCTGAGATGCAGACAGCAAGATGTACACATTGGAACCCAGTTGGTAAAAAAAGAGTGAAGAGAATGATTATGATAGAATGGGAGAGGCTGTGGGTTTTTGTTTTTGTTTTTTTAACTTGAGGGAGAGATAAGGAGTTCATGTTTACTGGGAGGATGTTTGACTTGGCAAACTAAAGGGGCCAAGAAGAGAAGGGGGAAAAAAAAAAGAAAGGAAGAATGGACTACTTCTGGATGTATCTAGGCCAAGGGACGTGAGATAAAGACAGTCAGGTTTTCGTCTGCATTCTCCCATTCACCACAGTAGGAAAAAAGAGACCCAGGGTCTCAGATGCTTTGTCCAGAAGAAAAAATAGTACAATAGGATGGTGCCTCCCATTTGAGTATCTCTTGAGTAGGGTAGTAGGGTAGAAGAACTGGAAAAATCCCGAATGTGGGGGTCTGGTCCTTTCCCATCATGCTTTGGGAGGATATTGAAAGTGGAGGGCTGCTCTTCAACCTCACCTATTCACTTCCCAGAGAAAATATACCCCCCCAGGTAGAACTTAGATTGCATTTCCTTTTCCTGGAGTGACTTCTAGGTATGTTTTTGTGTTCAGTACAGAAAACATGAAGCAGCAAAAAGAGCCAGGTCTTGACTGGGCACAGTGGCTCACTCCTGCAATCCCAGCACTTTGGGAGGCCGAGGCAGATGGATCACCTGAGGTCAGGAGTTCGAGACCAGCCTGGACAACATAGTGAAACCCTGTCTCTACTAAAAATACAAAAATTAGTCAGGTGTGGTGGCGGGTGCCTGTAATCCCAGCTACTTGGGAGGCTGAGGCAAGAGAGTCGCTTGAACCCGGGAGGCAGAGGTTGCAGTGAACCAAGATCACACCACTGCACTCCAGCCTAGGCAGCAGAGTGAGACTCTGTCTCAAAATAAGTAAATAAGTAAATAAGAACCAGGGTCTTGGAGCGGTTCAAAGCTTCTAAATGACTTTGTCATAATGCATTCCCTTACTAGCCTGTTCCTCAAACTCTGTGGAGAATCATCCAGGCCTCCTGGGTCATCTGGAAGGCATCTCTGGGCACCCCAACCTACCCTTTACTCTTCCTCCCAAGTCCTACAGCCTCGTTGTCTACTTCCCATTTGGCACTTGAACATATGCAGCTTTGCACAGTTGCCTGCCTTTATATAGTTATTTATAGAAATGTATGTCCTTGTCTCTCCCAATGTCATATAAAACTTTAATATTTTACATTTACAAGTGCTTATGCCTACCTCATTTAAACCTCCATTCCTGGGAAACAAACACAGAATGGAAATTTTGGCTTGTGCTAGTCGTAGCCATACATTACATTCCAAACTTTTTTTTTTTTTGAGATGGAGTCTCACTCTGTTTCCAGGCTGGAGTGCAGAGGCACGACCTCGGCTCACTGCAACCTCCAACTCCCTGGTTCAAGCGATTCTGCCTCAGCCTCCTGAGTAGCTGGGATTACAGGCATGTGCCACCGTGCCCAGCTAATTTTTGGATTTTTAGTAGAGACGGGGTTTCACCATGTTGGCGAGGATGGTCTGGATTTCCTGACCTCGTGATCCACCCGCCTTGGCCTCCCACAGTGCTGGGATTACAGGTGTGAGCCACTGTGCCCCGACCAAATTCCAAACATCTTTTTGGTTTTGTTTGACTTATTCTTTTGAAATTTTTACAGCATTCCCTGTATAAAGATGAGGAAACTAAGGTCTAGAGTGAAGCTGTATAATTTGGTCACAGTCACACAGCAAAAGAATAAGGGTTCTCAGGCCGGGCGCGGTGGCTCACGCTTGTAATCCCAGCACTTTGGGAGGCCGAGGCGGGCGGATCACGAGGTCAGGAGTTCGAGACCACGGTGAAACCCCGTCTCTACTAAAAATACAAAAAATTAGCCAGGCGTGGTGGCGGGCGCCTGTAGTCCCAGCTACTTGGAGAGGCTGAGGCAGGAGAATGGCGTGAACCCGGGAGGCGGAGCTTGCAGTGAGCCGAGATTGTGCCACTGCACTCCAGCCTGGGCGACAGAGCGAGACTCCATCTCAAAAAAAAAAAAAAAGAATAAGGGTTCTCTTTCCGGGCCACTGTCCCCAACTCAGCCTTTCTCATAGTAAGCCCGCAGCCATTTGCTTGCTCAACTGAATACCCCATCTGATTGTTAGCTGCTTCCTTGGCTTTGCAGCTTTTGAGGTTTCTCTCTTGACAGGGAAACTAATAAAGAATTAAAATGAACTGATGTTTGAAAAGCTCCCCAGGCCATCCAATTTTCTTTTCTTCAAAATGAAGTGTCTCTTTATGTTTTATTACATGATCATTAAAAAAGTACAGTAAAAAAGTATCAAAATATCCATCATTTTCCGTACCTAGAGATTGTCATTGTTATACCTTGGAGTATATCCTTCCAGACATCTCTCTCACACTTATTCATGAACCTTAGAAACTGAATCATATGTAATACTACTGCTTTGTTAGATCTTTTTTTTTTTTTTTTTTTTAAGACAGAGTTTTGCTCTTGTTGCCAGGCTGCAGTGCAATGGCACAATCTTGGTTCATTGCAGCCTCCATCTCCCAGGTTCAAGTGATTCTCTTGCCTCAGCCTCCTGAGTAGCTGGGATTACAGGCGCACGCCACCACGCCCTGCTACTTTTGTATTTTTAGTTAAGACGGGGTTTCACCATATTAGTCAGTCTGGTCTCGAACACCTGACCTCAGGTGATCTGCCTGCCTTGGCCTCCTAAAGTGCTGGGATTATGGGCATGAGCCACTGCGCCCGGTTGGGTATCTTTTATCATTTAAGAATACATTGTGAGGCTGAGTACGGTGGCTGATGCCTATAATACCAGCACTCTGGGAGGCTGAGGCAGCAGGACTGCTCAAGCCCAGGAATTCCAGGCTGGAGTGAGTTATTTTGCCACTGCATTTCAGTCTTGGTGGAAAAGCAAGACCCCAACTGTTTAAAAAAATTGACATGTAATTCTTGCTTCCCAAATAAAAGCTTTAAAGATCATCCATGTTAACAGAGATAATAGAGATAATTCTGTCTCATTATTCTTTATTTTTTTTTTTTGAGATAGAGTCTCAGTCTGTCTCCCAGGCTGGAGTGCAGTGGCACAATCTTGGCTCACTGCAACCTCTACCTCCCGGGTTCAAGCGATCCTCCTACCTCAGCCTCCCGAGTAGCTGGAATTACAGGTGTGCAGCACCACACCCAGCTAATTTTTGTATTTTTAGTAGAGACGAGGTTTTGCCATGTGGGCCAGGCTGGTCTCAAACTGCTGACCTCAGGTGATCTGCCTGCCTTGGCCTCCTACAGTGCTGGCATTACAGGCGTGAGCCACTGCGCTCGGCCTCTGTCTCATGATTCTTAGTGGACTAGCCAGTTGAAACTTTTTAAATATTTATTTTATTTTATTTTGAGATAGGGTCTTGCTCCATTGCTCCAGGCTGGAGTGCAGTGGCACAATCTCTGCTCACTGCAGCCTTGACCTCCTCTGTTCAAGAGAACCTCCCACCTCAACCTCCCGAGTAGCTGGGATTACAGGCGTGCACACCGCCCCCAGTTAGTTGTTCTTATGTTTTATTTTTGTCTCGCTATGTTGACAGGGCTGGTCTTGAGCTCCTGAGCTCAAGTGATCCTACTGTCTTGGCATCCCAAAGTGCTGGGATTATAGGCGTGAGCCACCTTGCCCGGTCCTATTTATGTATTTGGAGATGGAGTCTCCCTCTGTTGCCCAGGCTGGAATGTAATAGTAGGTTCTCAGCTCACTACAATCTCCGCCTCCTGGGTTCAAGTGATTTTCCTGCTTCAGCCTCCTGAGTAGCTGGAATTACAGGCATGCACCACCACACCTGGTTAATTTTTGTATTTTTAGTAGAGACTAGGTTTCACCATCTTGGCCAGGCTGGTCTCAAACTCCTAACCTCAGGTGATCTGCCTGCCTGGGTCTTCCAAAGTGCTGGGATTACAGGCGTGAGCCACTGCACGTGGCCATATTTATTTATTTAAATACAGGAAAGTATAAAAAAGAAAAGTAAAATTATTATTATCTATTAATATTTCCAATATTTTGCTATGTGGATAAGTTCATATAGTACATTAAATGACATACTGTTTTATTCACTTAACGTAGCATAGGCAAATCGTATGGTAAAAATTCTTCAATACATGCTTATTGTCAAAACTTGGAAAATGTAAAACAAACAAACAAACAGGGCCAGGTGCAGTGGCTCACACCTGTAATACCAGCACTTTGGGAGGTCGAGGCAGGAGGATAGCTGAACCCAGGAGTTCAAGACCAGCCTGAAGAACATGGCAAAACCTTGTCTTTACAAAAAATACAAAAATTAGCTGGGTGTGGTGGCATGCACCTGTAGTCTCTGCTACTCTGGAGGCTGAGGTGGTAGGATTGCTTGAGCCCAGGAGGTAGAGGTTGCAGTGAGCCGAGATTGCACTGTTGCACACTGCACACTCCAGCCTGGGCAACAGAGCTAGACGAAAAGAAAAAAAGAAAGAGACAGAGAAAAAGAGAAAGACAGAGAGAAACAAAAGGGAGATAGAGAGAGAGGGAAAGAAGAAGGAAGGCAGGCAGGCAGGCAGGCGGGCAGGCGGGCAGGCAGGCGGGCGGGCCGGGTGCAGAGGCTCTGTAATCCCAGCACCTTGGGAGGCCGAGGCGGGCGGCAGATCACTTGAGATCAGGAATTGGAGACCAGCCTGGCCAACATGGCGAAACCCACCTCTACAAAAAATATAAAAAGATTAGCCAGGCATGGTGGCTAATGCCTGTAATCCCAGCTACTCAGGAGGCTGAGTGAGGCAGGAGAATCGCTTGAACCTGGGAGGCGGAGGTTGCAGTGAGTGCAGATCTTGTGCCATTGCACTCCAGCCTTGGCAACAGAATAAGACTCTGTCTCAGAAAAAAATAAAAAATAAAATAATAGTAAATAATAATAAGGCCGGGGCTGGTGGCTCACGTCTGTAATCCTAGCACTTTGGGAGGACGATGCGGGTGGATCACCGGAGGTCGGGAGTTCGAGACCAGCCTGGCCAACATGGTGAAACCCCGTTTCTACCAAAAATACAAAAAATTTAGCCAGGCATGGCGGCAGGCACCTGTAATCACAGCTACTCTGGAGGCTGAGGTGGGAGAATCGCTTGAACCTGGGAGGCAGAGGTTGCAGTGAGCCCAGATTGGGCCACTGCTCTCCAGCCTGGGCAATGGAGCGAGACTCTGTCTCAAAATAAATAAATAAAAATAACATTTATTATTATTTTTTGAGACAGTCTCTCTCTGTCACCCAGGCTGAAGTGCAATGGCAGGATCTCAGCTCACTGTGACCTCCACCTTTTGGGTTCCAGCGATGATTCTCCTGCTGCAGCCTCTTGAGTAGCTGGGATTACAGGCGCCTACCACCACGCCTGGCTAATTTTTTTTTTTTTTTTTTTTTTTTTTGAGAGCGAGTTTCGCTCTTGTTGCCCAGGCTGGAGTGCAATGGCGCGATCTCAGCTCATTGCAACCTCTGCCTTCTGGGTTCAAGCGATTCTCCTGCCTCAGCCTCCTAAATAGCTGGGATTACAGGCATGCACCACCACGCCAGGCTAATTTTGTATTTTTAGTTGAGACGGAGTTTCTCCATGTTGGTCGGGCTGGTCTCGAACTCCCGACCCCAAGTGATCTGCCCGCCTCAGCCTCCCAAAGTACTGGGATTACAGGCGTGAGCCACCACGCCTGACCAATTTTTTGTATTTTTAGTAGAGATGGGGTTTCACCATGTTGGCCAGGCTGGTCTTGAACTCCTGACCTCAGGTGATTCATCCACCTCAACCTCCCTAAGTGCTAGGATTACAGGCATGAGCCACCATGCTTGGCCAATAGCTATATACTTTTACCTCACCAATAACATTTAAAAAAAATCATTGAAAATTTTATCCTTAAAAAAAAAGACTTCTTTCATGGGGACAAAAAATAAAAATAAAAATAAAAAAATAAAAAGGGCCAGGCGCGGTGGCTCGCGCTTGTAATCCCAGCACTTTGGGAGGCCGAGGCGGGCGGATCACGAGGTCAGGAGATCGAGACCACAGTGAAACCCCGTCTCTACTAAAAAATACAAAAAATTAGCCAGGCGTGGTGGCGGGCGCCTGTAGTCCCAGCTACTCAGGAGGCTGAGGCAGGAGAATGGCGTGAACCCGGGAGGCAGAGCTTGCAGTGAGCCGAGATTGCGCCACTGCACTCCAGCCTGGGCGACACAGCGAGACTCCGTCTCAAAAAAAAAAAAAAAAAAAATATATATATATATATATATATATAAATAAAATAAAAAAAAACTACCAAGTTAATACATACTCACTGTAAACATTCAAGCAGTATAGAAACTTAACATAAAAGTAAACATTCTCAATAGTTTGGGTTGCCAGAGTTAGCAAATAAAAATAGAGGACACCTAGTTAATGTATGGGACGTATTTATACTAAAAATACCCTGTTTATGTAAAAATGTAAAAATATGTAAGAATGATAATGTATCTTTGTTTTAATTTGCATTTCTTAATTATTCATGAAGTTTAAAATATGTTCATTCATTTTCAAGCCTTTAATATATATATTTTTAAGAGACAGAGTCTTCGCTGGGCAAGGTGACTCATGCCTGTAATCCCAGCACTTTGGGAGGCCGATGGCAGATCACTTGAAGTCAGGAGTTTCAGACCAGCCTGGCCAACATTGGTGAAAATCCGTCACCACCAAAAAATACAAAAATTAGCTGGGCATGGTGGTGAACACATGTAGTCCCTGCTACTTGTGAGGCTGAGGCGTGAGAATTGCTTGAACCTGGGAGGCAGAGGTTGCAGTGAGCCGAGATCTTGCCACTGCACTCCAGCCTGGGCGACAGAGTAAGACTCTGCCTAAAAAAAAAAAGGGAGACTGAGTCTTGCTCAGATGTCTAGGCCCCAGTGCAGTGGCACGATCACAGCTCACTGCAGCCTCAAACTCCTAGGCGCAAGCTATCTTCCTGCTTCAACCACCTGGAGCAGGTGGGACTACAGGTGCCTACCAGTTAACCCAGCTATTTTTAAAAATTTTTGGTAGAGATAGGGTCTTGCTAAACTGCCTGCCCAGGCTGGTCTCAAACTATTGGCCTCAAGTGATCCTCCCATTATTGATCTTTTTATTTTTATTGTAAATTTTATTTTACAATAAAATAAAATTTTATGGATCTTTTTATTTTTATATGTAAATTTTTTTAATTTTTTTTTTTTTTGAGACAGCATCTCCTGTCACCCAGGCTAGAGTGCAGTGGCAGGAACATGGCTCATTGTAGCCTCAACCTCCTGGGCTCAAATGATCCTCGCTCCTCAGCCTCCCATGTAGCTGGGACCATGGGTGAGCAATACCATGTGTGATCAGTTTTTAAATTTTTTGTGGCGTGGTGGTCCCACCATGTTGCTTATGCTGGTCTCGAATTCCTGGGCTCAAGCTATCCTCCCACCTCCTCATTGACCTTAATAGCTTTTTACTTATTACATAAAAATATTAGGGCACAGTGGCTCATGCCTGTAATCCCAACACTTTGGGAGGCCAAGGCAGGAGGATCTCTCAAGCCCAGAAGTTTGAGATCAGCCCGGGCAACACAGTGAGACCCTGTCTCTAAAGAAAGTTGAAAAAAAAAACCATTAGCCGGGCATGGTGGCGCCCACCTGCAGTTTCGCCTTCCTGGGGGGCTGAGGTGGGAGGACTGCTTGATCCCAGGAGTTCAAGTCTGCAGTGAGCCGTGATCCTGCCATTGCACTCCAGCATGGGCAACAGGACAAGATCTTGTCTCAAAAAAAAAAGAAAAATTGAATTATGTAGAGCGTTTAGGTGTGGGCTAAGACCTTAGTACTGTATGGGATTGACCGAGAGTTTTGAATTTTTCCCTGAATCAGCATTCTGATGGAGTCACCAGGTTCCAATAATATCTTCTTTTGGATCCTTGGTCAACACAATTTTCATCCATGGATACTGCAAGTTAAAACATATTCTAGAAGTCTATGGTCCTAACATCAAATTAGTTCTTGGGTCAAATTTTTAATTTTTGTGTAAGGCCCCAATTGAACTTAATGTAGAAAGGGAATGTAGCAGGGTATAGTAAATGGAGTGCTAAACTGGGAGTTTGGAACCCCCTTTCCAGCTGTGTAATCTTGGGTGAGTCATTTCCCCTCTCTCCATTTCAATGTCTTCATCTGTAGAATGGGGAGGTTGGACTCGACAGTCTCAGTTTCTTTCAGTTATTACATTGAGATTTTTATAATCTTTCTGTCTCTATTGCATTATCCAAAAGATTGGGACAAAACATGTTCACCTCTCAGTCCCAAATATGCATGGCTCCAGAACCTAGGCTTTTTTTTTTTTTTTTTTTTTGAGACAGAGTCTCGCTCCATCGCCCAGGCTGGTGTGCAGTGGCGCAATCTCGGCTCACTGCAAGCTCCGCCTCCCGGGTTCACGCCATTCTCCTGCCTCAGCCTCCTGAGTAGCTGGGACTACAGGCGCCAGCCACCACGCCCGGCTAATTTTTTGTATTTTTAGTAGAGACGGGGTTTCATCGTGGTCTCGATCTCCTAACCTCGTGATCCGCCCGCCACCGCGCCCGGCCAGAACCTAGGCTTTTTAAGCCACTGTAGTTTACTCTCTTTTGGTAGTGGGACAGAGGAGGTAGAATGCGCTCCCTTTCCAAAACATCCTGGCCCCCGACACATTACTACTTATTCCAGCTGTTACTGAAATTGTGGAAAACACACTTCATAAGGAACCAGAAATCTGGGTTCTAGTTTTGCTGCTCTGTATTTTTTGGACAACGCACGTAAGCTTACTTCCCTTATTTGCAAAATAGGGGGCTACTTGAAGGCAGAAGACCGTTTCTCACTCATCCCCCCCCAACCCCTCCCCGCCTTGGATCTAGCAGTGCTGGGCAATTCGCGATGTTTCAAAAACATTTTCTAACAGAAGAGGGTAGACAAGATAGTCTCTACGCTTCCTTTCTCTTTCTTTGACAGACCTTGACCAGGAAGGTGTACAATATATACAGAAATACTTTGTCTTCTATTTTAAACACAGAACAACGAATGCGAAATTCTCATGACTTTATTTTGATAGGGTTGTTCCTGACGGAGTGGGTGGAAGGTTATGGATGTTTGTATCGAGACCTTTTTTATCTTCCGGAGACACGATGCTACCGCTGCATAACACAAACAGCACCGATAAAGTGTAGTAATAGGAAAGAGTGCCAGGGAATCAAGACTTTAAGGCAGCATCCCTTTGGGAAAGCGGCTCTTCAAACACGTCCTTCAAGCGCCAGTGGCAGACTCCTTGCTGGGAGGACTGAGTGCACTTTGCTACTTGACCTTGCCACTGTCTCTGCCTCTCCCGGGACTTCAGCTTCCTCACCTGCAAACTGGTAGAGTTGTCATAAACGAAAGTCCCTCAACTTCTCCCGCAGCCCCAGGCTTTAACGGCTCTCCTTGAGGGTGGGGACGGGGCGGAGTAATGGTCTGGCCAGAAGCCTCCCCCGCCCCCCATGGCTGGACCATGTCTTTCCTCCTTCCTACTTTTCGCTCCATCGCCCCGCCGCGGTGAGGTCACGCGGGGACGTCACGAGTTTGTGACGACACTAAGAGGCGGGCCTCCGGGAGAGGAAGGGGCGGGGCCTAGGCGGGCGACGCTTGCGCAGTGGGCGCGGCGCGGGAGGAGGCGGAGGCGGCGGGGTGGCGAGAGGCTAGAGGCGGCAGAGGCGGCGGTGCTGGGGGGGGTGGGAGGGGGGGAGAGTGAGTGAGTGGCAGAGTGAGTTTACCCCTATGAGACTCTGAGAGGCCCGGGGCCTACCTCAAAGGAGCGGGGTCACGACGCTAGCTAGCAGCGGGCCCCCTCCAGGTCCCCGGGCCCGGCGGCGCGGCGGCGGCTCGGTTGTGAAGAGGCGGGGAAGCGGGTGTCCGGTCCCCGCCATGGAGGGCATGGACGTGGACCTGGACCCGGAGCTGATGCAGAAGTTCAGCTGCCTGGGCACCACCGACAAGGACGTGCTCATCTCCGAGTTTCAGAGGCTGCTCGGCTTCCAGCTCAATCCTGCCGGTTGCGCCTTCTTCCTGGACATGACCAACTGGTGAGCCGGCCCTGCCGTGCCAGCGCTGGCAGCGGCCTCGGGGCCCCGAGGGGAAGGGAAGGGACACTTGAGCTTCGCGGCAGGGCGAGCCAGACGGGTACTGAGGGCCACCCCTTCCCGGGACGGGGAGGACGAGTCGGGGAGCCCCGGGGGCATAGGGAGAATTTGGGGGCTGAGCAGGGCTAAAGGAGAGTTAGGGGCCCCGGAGGCAGGAGGGGCGGAAGGGAGATGGTGGGGGCGAGCTCCTAAGGTTTTTCTAGGATTAGGGGCCAAGGGACGTGGGATGAGGGGAAAAGACTTCGGCATCCAGGCATAGTGGGTAGACTTGGGAGGAAAAGGGTTATGGTATTGGCTGAGAGTAAAAAGCACAGGAGATCTGGGTTTGGGGAGTGGGGAAAAAGGTTGGGGTTTGGAGTGAGGGGCTGAGGATGCCAGGATTGGGCGGAAACTATAGGGGAGGATTAGGTGCTGTGGAACAACCTGAGCACTGGAGAAGCTTGGGAGTTAGGAGCTGAGAACAGATTAATTTATGTGTCTGTCTCTTTCCATCTGACGATAGATAGGGAAAAGGGGGTGATATTATGGGGGAAGACAAGGGGGTATGGTGAGGGAGATGACTTTCTTAAGAGTTATGCCAGGGAGGAGTAGGATCTACTAGTAAATCGACACATGGAGGACCTGGAGTGTTAGACTTGGGACAGGGCCTGGGAACCACCTTAGGAAAAGTGGGGGAAATGAGATGATCCTGGGGGAAGGAACTTTCTGAAGGGACAGGACTCCTGGCAGAGGGTTCATCTGGGGCCACCAGAATGCTGGGAATGGAGAGGGGCTTCTGTGAAAGAATGCTAAGTTGACAGATGTTTGGGAAAATGGAGAACTTAGGCTGGGAGCCAAGTTCTTTTGGCTTCACCTCGTAGAAGACTGAATTGGGGCAGAAGACTACCCTATGTAAAGGAGTGTTTCTTGGCTTTGGAAGTAGCAGTTGCTGTTGTTGATAAGCAAGGCTTCCCCTTGTACTCTGAATAGAGGTTGTTGGATTCACTCAGAGGCAGAGTTGGAGTGGAGACGATTATACTTTCTTTGAAAGGATTTCAGGTGAAGCAACTAATATTTCTTTGGGCAAAAGGCAAAAGGTTCAGTGCCCTTTGCTCTGTTGGGCATTCAGTCTCCTGACATGTGGAATCTTGTTTCTCTTGGCATCACTTGCACACCCAACCTCTCTTTTATTCCTTATCCACTGAATGCCTCAAGCAACGCTGGAAAAGAGGCTGTAAGTCTGCTTTTTATCCCACTCCTAACCTAGTTCTACCCTGGATGATGCTCATCTATTAGTAGGAGCCTTGTAGCCGTGGCTGCACCAAAGGTAATGTGTAAATTTTTTTTTTTTTTTTTTTTTTTTGAGACGGAGTCTCACTCTGTCGCTCAGGCTGGAGTGCAGTGATGCAACCTCGGTTCACTGCAACCTCTGCCTCCCCAGCAGCAATTCTCCTGTTCAAGCAATTCTCCTGTCTCAGCCTCCCCACCAGCTGGGACTACAGGCGCACACCACCTCACTCGGCTAATTTTTTTGTATTTTTAGTAGAGATGGGGTTTCACCATATTGGTCAGGCTGATCTTGAACTCCTGACCTCGGGTGATCCACCCGCCTTGGCCTCCCAAAGTGCTGGGAACAGGTGTGAGCCACTATGCCCCGCCATTTTGTTTTTTTTCTGTGCATCATCTTTGATGGGTCCTACTATTTTATCTTTAAGGTCAATTATTACAGCAAGAGCAGGTTTAAATTTTTAGATGTTTAGAAAACTCTTTGACTGGATGCAGGAGATAGTCTTTAGAATTAATCATTTGTAATCTCCATTTGTATCTGTTACTTCTGATGATCTCAAGCAGGGAATATAGCCTACTGTAGTTTTCTGACAGCTAACCTGTGGTGTTTAGTCAGAGAGACATGGGTTATTGAACACACTGAGAAGAGCTATTACTCTGGTGAAATTTAGAAGTAAAGTTATATCTTGAAGAGAGTTGTTCTCTTGCCTGACTGCTTCCCACCTCCGGCTCTTTTTCTTCCTCGTTTACTCTAGTTCAGCATAGGAAACTTGGCATATTGTTGCTGCTAGTTTGGTAGGAGACGATCATTATTTCTCCCAACCCCTTGTGAATTGGACCATTTAAACACTACCCTAATAAGTTTTAAGTTCTTTAGAGTCAGTCTTTATTAGTATAATTATTATGGCTACAAAAGCAGTGTAATGAATTTTATATGTTTGAGGTATGTATTTAATGTCTAAGATTTTTCTTAGTTGTTGTGGAAAGTGAATAGGTGAGGCCCAGTGTGGATAAGAAAAAAATAACTTAAAAGGCTGCACGCCTATAATCCCAGCACTTTGGGAGGCCAGGTGAGGCAGGAGGATCACTTGAGTCCAGGAGTTTGAGACCAGCCTGGGTGACATAGTGAGATCCTGTCTCTACAAAAAATACAACAAAATGAGCCGGGCATAATGATGTGCGCCTGTAGTCCCAGCTACTTGGGAGGCTGAAGTGGGAGGATCACCCTGGGAAGCTGAGGCTGCAGTGAGCTGAAATCGCACCATTGCACTCTAGCCTGGGTGACAGAGTGGTGAGATGCTGTCTCAAAAAAAAAATTAAAAATATAGTTGGATTATGAAACTTGTATTTGAGGGAGGCTGAGGCAGGAGAATGGCGTGAACCCAGGAGCTTGCAGTGAGCCGAGATTGTGCCACTGCACTCCAGCCTGGGCAACAGACTGAGACTGTCTCAAAAAAATAAATAAATAAATAAATAAAACTTCTATCTGAGTTTTTATATAAAAAACTTAAGCTCAAAGCCATGGAGTAGCATATATGTTGATGACATGTTATTTCTGTATAAAAACAAGTTACATATATGAGCAAAGGAGTGAGCCGTTAAGAAAATGTGTTCTGGGCCAGGTGTGGTGGTGCGTGCGTGTAGTCCCAGCTACCTGGGTGCCTGAGGTAGGGAGATCACCTGAGCCCAGGAGGTCGAGGCTGCAGTGAGCCGTGATCATGCCACTGCACTCCAGCCTGGGCGACAGAATGAGACTCTGTCTGGAAAAAAAAATGTGTTCTGGCTTTAGAGAAATTGAGAAGTTGGAAGTCAGTAGCTTCTTAGAAATCCATGCAGTTAAGTGATAATTCAACTTTAAGTCACATTACCTTATTTTTTGGCCATATAAGGCATGTTCTTTATTTCCTTTGATTATAAAATGAAAAATCATTTGTGAACTAAAAGCAGGAAGGCTTTTCATTTTTTTCTTTCCTATGAAAGATAGTGCCATAATCTAATACTGTATTTTTTGATTCCTATGTTTACCTAATTCATCTTGACAGATTTTTTTATTTTTTTGAGACAGGGTCTCATTCTGTCTCCCAGGCTGAAGTGCAGTGGCACAACCGTGGCTCACTACAGCCTCAACCTCCCAGATTCAAGCAATCCTCCCACCTCAGCCTCTTGAGTAGCTGGGACTACAGATGCGTGCCACCATGACTGGCTAATTTTTTTATTTTATTTATTTTATTTTATTTTTTTTTTTTGAGACGGAGTCTCGCTCTGTCGCCCAGGCTGGAGTGCAGTGGCGCGATCTCGGCTCACTGCAAGCTCCGCCTCCCGGGTTCACGCCATTCTCCTGCCTCAGCCTCTCCGAGTAGCTGGGACTACAGGCGCCCGCCACCACGCCCGGCTAATTTTTTGTATTTTTAGTAGAGACGGGGTTTCACCGTGGTCTCGATCTCCTGACCTCGTGATCCGCCCGCCTCGGCCTCCCAAAGTGCTGGGATTACAAGCGTGAGCCACTGCGCCCGGCCCAATTTTTTTATTTTTTTACTTTTTATTTAATTTAATTTTTTTCCTTTTTCTCATGTCAGGTGGGTAATGTGCACATGTTATATAACAAGATTCAAGGTTGACATGTCTCATACATGCATGTAAACACCCAATCATCATGCATATGAATTACAAAAGGATCAATTTAAAAATTTTTTTAGAGATGAGTCACACTGTGTTGCCAGACCTAGTCTTGAACTCTTGGGCTCACCTTGCCTTAGTCTCCCAAAGTGTTGGGATTATAGACATGAGCCACTGTGTCCAGCCAAGATTTTTTTTTCAAACAAACATCCATCATAATTAATAAAATCTAGGTAAATACATATACACATAATGTGCATGCATGCATACTTAATCACAGTATTTGTGTGTGTTGCTCAAGTAAAAATCTAAAGTCTAGACGTGTTGTTTTAAGCATCATTTAATTTCTAACTGGGCAACTGTTGACATAGTCCTAATACAGGTTGACAAGAAAATCTGTCAACTTGCTCTGATGATTAACCTGTTGAATTGAAGATGATTAATCTTCCTGTGACTTCATAAGTGCCAGCTTTGGGTTGTAATAAATACCATTCAGTTGTCTATTCAAAAATAGTGTGGTAAATTAAAAATCATGATTGAAAAGCGAAGACCCTGAGTCTTCTAAAATTAAACCTGTCTGAGTGCAGTAGCTCACGCCTATAATCCCAGCACTTTGGGAGGCCAGGGCAGTAGGATTGCTTGAACCCAGGAGTTTGAGACCAGCATAGGCAAGATAGGGAGACCTCCATCTCTACAAAAACAAAAAAATAGCTGGGCATGGTGGCGCTTACCTGTAGTCCCAGCTAAGTGGGAGGCTGAGGTGGGAAGATCAGTTGAGCCTGGGAGGTGAAGGGTGCAGTGAGCTGTGATTGTGCTGCTGCACTCCTGCCCGGGTAGCAGAGTGAGACCCTGTCTCAAAAATAAAATAAAAATAAAACCTGAGTTGGAAAGGTTATGCTTTTGTGATCAAAGGTAAGAATTTATTTTGTCATTGTTGAAAAACTGACTAAATGGAATGTTTTGGCCTTGTAAGTCTTCTACCCTGTTAACACATATTTTTTTTTTGGTCTTAGGTTGACAAAATTGTGTAGATATTTCTTTTTTTTTTTTTTTTTTTGAGACAGTCTTGCTCTGTCGCCCAGGCTGGAGTGCAGTGGTGCGATCTTGGCTTACTGCAGCCTCTGCCTCCCAGGTTCAAGAGGTTCTCCTGCCTCAGCCTCCCGAGTAGCTGGGACTATGGGCGCCCACCACCACACCTGGCTAATTTTTGTATTTTTGGTAGAGACAGGGTTTCACCATGTTTGGCCAGGCTGGTCTCGAACCCCTGACCTCAAATGATCCACCCACCTTGGCCTCCCAAAGTGCTAGGATTATAGGCGTGGGCCACTGCACCTGGCCTCTATTTGTTAAATTTAGAACCAAATATTGTTTTCAGTTGAGCATGTTTGTAGCATTTATACCTGAGCTGGCAGCCATGCTGCTGGAGAATGATGGAACTGTCTGTTAACAGAGGTAGTCAATTTTCAGTTCCTAAGTGAGTATGTAAAGTGAATAAATGATATGGTGAAAGTAAACCCAATATCTAAAACCAAATTGAAATGACTCGTAGATTAATATCTGCAGTGTTCTATAGGTGGAATGTCTTTCAGAGATACTATTGGGCTGTGAATACAGAACTTGGAATTCTAAAACTGGAAACTGACAAGAGATTCTTTAGTTTAGGCCAGGCACGGTGGCTCACGCCTATAATCCCAGCACTTTGGGAGGCCGAGGTGAGCGGATCATGAGGTCAGGAGATTGAGACCATCCTGGCTAACATGGTGGAACGCCGTCTCTACCAAAAATACAAAAAAAAAATTAGCCAGCCGTGGTGACGGGCACCTGTAGTCCCAGCTACTCGGGAGGCTGAGGCAGGAGAATGGCGTGAACCCAGGAGGTGGAGCTTGCGGTGAGCTGAGATCACGCCACTGCACTCCAGCCTAGTTTATTCCAAGTGTTCTGCAGATTTGCATCCAGCCCTTCTAAGATAGCCATCTGTCCTATTCTTGTATCCCTACGGGCAGAGATCTGCATGATACCTTATTATAATGTTTAATTACTTTCTGGTTAGAATTATGTTAAATTCTACATACTTGCTACAATTTAAGCCTTTTTTGTTTGTGTATGTCCTCCTTGGAGATGGAGGATATCTAATAAACACTCTGTTAAGAGGTCAGAAAGCTTCTATTAATTGAAATTACTGGAAGTTTTCAACTATGTAAAATTTAAACATGTTCAATTTAATGGGTTCATATTTTTTGATGTAGTCTAATTGCCTTTTTTTTATGGGAAACCAACAAGATTCAGAGGAGAGCTTACCTCACTTTTTAAGTATTTGTGGTAAAATATATATAACAAAATTTAACCTTTTAATCAATTTATTTATTTATTTTTAATTTTTTTTGAGACAGTTTCACTCTGTCGCCCAGGCTGGAGTGCAGTGGCACAATCTTGGCTCACTGCAACCTCTGCCTCCTGGGTTCATGCGATTCTTGTGCCTCAGCCTCCCAAGTAACTGGGATTACAGGTGTGGGCCACCACGCCTGGCTAATTTTTGTAGCATTAGTAGAGTCAAGGTTTTGCCATGTTGGCCAGGCTGGTCTCAAACTCCTGACCTCAGGTGATCTGCCTGCCTCGGCCTCCCAAAGTGCTGGGATTACAGGTGTGAGCCACCATGCCCGGCCCGAATTTTAATCATTTTAAGGTGTACAGTTGAGTGTTACATTAGGTGTTCATTGTAAGTTGTTGTTTAGCATTAGTGACAAGAGTCAAATAACTCTTCTAGATTTTTATACATTAACTTAGGAGTTAGTACTGGCCTTATTTCTCAGTATAGCAGTAGATAAAATATCTTTTAATAGTATATAGACAATGTTTCTCTACCTCCTATTAGGCTAGTGCTGTGCAGTTGTGGTATTGCAACATCCTAGGTTGCCTGCAGGTATCTTCAGGGAGCAGTGTGTATGTTTTGGAATTCTACTTGCATCCACCATGGATGGAACAGATGTTTTCTAGAAAAGTAACTTGGGAAAAATATTTCTGTAAAATATGATGTCCTATTAACTTTCTCAACATTGTCAGAAACACCCTACTAGATAAAGATATAACCACAAATCAATGAAATTAGAATCTAAATATGAAAATCAGTTGTACCTCTTACCTGATCACATATTACCTTCTTTGCCTTGTTAATCCATTTCTCAGTCACCCGTGCTAAATGAGTTTTTCATCTACGCTGTGGTTTATATGTATAAATCTAGGAAAAAGTTCCTTTATGATGGAGATAATACTTCTATTAATACTGGTTTCCTTAAATAAATGTGTGTCAAATAGTAGTTTTAGGAAGAGGTTAAGGAAGGGCTACATAACAGCGATAGAGTATTATGTACTCTATTGCATTTTTTAAAAGGTTTTTATTTTTGATTTGGAATATTGTTGATTTTTAAAATAAGATTGTGAAATTGATGCCATGTAAAATTAACTTTTATTTTTATTTATTTAATTTTAATTTTTTTAGAGGCGTCTCACCATGTTGCCCAGGCTGGAGTGCAATGGCTATTTACAGGCATGATCATGTAGCACACTACAGCCTTGAACTCTGAGGCTCAAGTGATTCTCCCACCTCAGCAACCTGAGTAGTGGGATTACATGTGTGCAGTACTGTGCCTGGCAAAATTAACTGTTTTAAAGTGAACAATTCAGTGGTGTTTAGCGCATTCACAGTGTTGTGCAACCACCACCTCTCTCTTTCTTTCTAAACTTTTTCATAACCCCAGAATGAAACTTTACACCCATTAAGCCGGTGTAAAGGACTATTCTCTCCTCAGCCATTGGCAACCAGCAGTCTGAGTTCTGTCTCTATGTATGTACCTATTCTGGATCTTTTCTTTTTTGAGACGGGGTTTCACTCTTGTTGCCCAGGCTGGAGTGAAATGACATGATCTTGGCTCACTGTAACCTCTGCCTCCCAGGTTCAAGTGATTCTCCTGCCTCAGCCTCCCGTGGATATTTCATGTAAATAGAATTGTACGATATTTGTCCTTTTGTGTCTGCATCTTGTTGTTGTTGTTGTTGTCGTCCAGGCTGGAGTACAGTGGCGTGATCTCGGCTCACTACAACCTCTGCCTCCCTGGTTCAAGCGATTCTCCTACCTTAGCGTCCCAAGTAGCTGGGATTACAGGCGTGCAAGATCACGCCTTGCTAATTTTTGTATTTTTTGTATAGACAGGGTTTCGCCATGTTGGCCAGGCTGGTCTTGAACTTCTGACCTCAAGTGATCCATCTGCCTTGGCCTCCCAAAGTGCTGGGATTACAGACATGAGCCACTGTGCCTAGCCTTTTTTTTGGTTTCTTTTAATGAAGCCTATAAGTTTCTTGCCATGGCATCTTTCATTTAGCATAATGTTTTCAGGGTTCATCCATGTTGTAGTATGTATCAGTACTTCATTTTTTTTTTTTTTTTCTTGAGACAGGGTCTCATTCTGTTGCCCAGGCTGGAGTGCACTGGCGCTATCATGGCTAACCTTAGCTTCGACTCCTGAGCTCAATCTATCCTCCCACCTCAGTCTCCCAAGTAGCTGGGATATAGGCATGAGCCACCATGTCCAGCCAATTTTTGTGTTTTTTGTACAGACAGGATTTTGCCATGTTGCCCAGGCTTCTTTAGAACTCCTGGGCTTAACGGATCCACCTGCACTGGCCTCCCAAAGTATTGGGATTACAGGCATGAGCCACCCCCCAACCTCCACCCCAGCCTCACTCTTTTTTTATGGCTTGATAGTATTCCATTGTATATGCATATCACAATTTGTTTTATCTATTCATTCGTTGGTAGACATTTGGGGTGTTTCTGTCTTTTGACTATTCTGAGTAGTAAAGTTTTGAATATGTGCATGTATCTGTATTTGTTTGAGTACCTTTTTTTTAGTTCCTTTGGGTATGTATCTAGGAATGGAAATTTTGGGTCATATGGTCATTCTGTTTTTGAGGAATCACCAAACTCTTTTCCACAGTGGCTGAATCATTTTACATTCCCAACTGCAATGTATGAGTTGGTCCCAATTTCTCCACATCCTTTTCAACACTTGTTATTTTTCTTTCTTCTTTTAAACTTCCAGTTTAATGGAATATATATTTTATATACATATATATATATTTTATTTATTTTTTTTTTTTGGAGATGGAGTCTTGCTCTGTTGCCCAGGCTGGAGTGCAGTGGCGTGATCTCGGCTCACTGCAACCTCCACCTCCTGGGTTCAAGTGATTCTCCTGCCCCAGCCTCCCGAGTAGCTGGGACTACAGGTGTGTGCCACCATGCCCTGCTAATTGTTTTTGTATTTTTAGTAGAGACGGGGTTTCACCTTATTGACCAGGCTGGTCTCAAATTCCTGACCTTAGGTGACCCGCCCGCTTTGGCCTCCCAAAGTGCTTGGATTACAGGCGTGAGCCACCACGCCCAGCCAATATTTTTCTTTTTAAAACTATAGCCATCCTAGTGGGTATGGATTGGTACCTTATTATGATTTTGATTCTTATTTTTCTAATTACTAATTATATGAACATATTTTTATGTGCTTGTTGGCCATTTGTGTATCTTCTTTGGAGAAATAACCATTTAAGTCCTTTGCCCATTTTCTTTCCCCCACCCCCTGAGGAATTTTGTTGATGGCTCTAGTTTATTCCCTCCCAAAGACCAATAGCAACCAGATGAAGTGAAGTTAACTTCAGGATTTTATTGTTTTCATAATAAAATAAAAGATGACATTTAGAACTGTATCACTTGGTCCTTTCTCGTCTTATCTCCTCCCAGTTCAAAATGCTTGCATGTCTTAAAAGCTAGCATTCTTTTACATCTGCAGTTGGGTTCCATGAACTCTAGCCTCAGCACAATCTTCTTTATAGTTTTAACCTTTTTCTGGGAAATTGGCTTAGTCTGCCCACCATAGCTACCCTGCTTCCTGTCATAATGCTGCTTTCTCTGGGCATTCAGAGAATTCTTGCCTTTCTTATACTGTGTCACTTTGTGGGGTTGGTGTTTGCCATACTTCTAATAGAAAGTCTGGTGGCTTTTAGGAATGTTCATTATGTTTGCTGGAGCACTGTCAGCACAAAAAGGCTTTGCCCATTTTTAAATTGGGTTGTCTTTTTGTTGTTCAGTTGTAAGAAGTCTTTTTTTTTTTTTTTTTGAGACGGAGTCTCACTCTGTTGCCCAGGCCGGAGTGCAGTGGCGCAATCTCAGCTCACCGCAAGCTCCGCCTCCTGGGTTCACGCCATTCTCCTACCTCAGCCTCCCGAGTAGCTGGGACTACAGGCGCCTGCCACCGTGCCCTGCTAATTTTTTTGTATTTTTGTAGAGACAGGGTTTCACTGTGTTAGCCAGGATGGTCTCGATCTCCTGACCTCATGATCCGCCCGCCTTGGCCTCCCAAAGTGCTGGGATTACAGGCGTGAGCCACCGCACCTGGCCTGTAAGAAGTCTTTATATATTCTAGATATGAAACCCTTATTGGGTATATAAATTGCACTATTTTCTCCCATTCTGTAGGCTGTCTTTTCACTCTCTTGACAATGTCCTGTGAGTCACAAATGTTTCTAATGTGCTGAGGTCCATATCAATTCTTTTTTTCTTCACTTGTGTTTTTGATGTCATATCTTAGAATTCATTACCAAATCCAAGGTCATGAAGATTTATCCCTTTGTTTTCTTCTAAGAGTTTTATAGTTTTAGTTCTTTATATTTAGGTTGTTGGTCCATTTTGTATATGGATATCCATTTTGTATAATTAATTTTTGTGTATGGTATGAGGTGGGAACCAGCTTGATTCTGTGGAGCTTAATTTTGATCATGTTTCTGCTCTGGGATGGGCTTCTCATTAGCTCTGTATTAAATATATCCTTTACTTTTAGTAAATATATATTTTATTCTCTTCAGCCATCACTAAAAGTTGGGCCAGAAAAAAAGTGTGCAGGATTTTCTGCTTGGGGCAGAAAACTTATGAATGTTCTATTGACATTCAAAACTAGATGTGTTTAAAAGGTCAATTTGCCAGGTGTGGTGGTGCACGCTTGTAGTCTTAGCTACTTGGGATGCTGAGGCGGGAGGATTGCTTGAGCCCAGGAGTTCTGGGCTGTAGTGCGCTATGGCATTTGGGTGTCCGTACTAAGTTCGGTATCAGTATGGTGATCTCCCGGGAGCGGGAGACCACCAGGTTGCCTAAGGAGGAGGTGAGCCAGCCCAGGTCAGAAATGGAGCAGGTCAAAAGTCCCGTGCTGATCAATAGTGGGATTATATCTGTGAATAGCCACTGCACTCCATAGCAAGACCCAGTCTTTAAAAAAATGAAAAATCAAAAAAATTAAAAAATAAAAATAATAAAAGGTCAATTTATCCTTTTCCTTACTCCAGCCAGTTTTTGGTCTCCCAGAAATTAGACTTGAACTGAGTTATCTTTAAGGCCCTCTCTTTCCTGGACACCCCAGTTCATTTGCCAAATCCAGTTAATTTCCACCTGGATTTGGCAGTGTACTTCCCAAATGTCTTTTTTTCCATTCCCACTGCCACCGCTTTAGTTTGCAGATTATGTTACTAGTTTAACAAAGTAACATAGGCATAGTCCAAATCGGGTTTTCTACACGTGGCTTTCTTCCTTCCAGTCTATTTTGTGGACATACCACTGCTAGATCAATCTTTCTAAATCACAGCTTCAATATAGACCCTTCTTAGAAATCTCTAACAGGGCCTTGTTGCTTACCAGATACAGAACAGCAAGCTTTAGCTTGACATTCATTCAGGACCCTGCAAAGACTGGTCTCAGTTTACCTACTTCTACCTTGCCTGGCATATCTTTGTAGTGAATATTCTGCTTTTCTCTGCTCTGTTCAAACTAGGCTGCTGCTCATTCCCACATAAACTTTTGCTCTCCCAATTTTAAACTTGTTTCTCCTACTTAGAATGCTATTCTTTCCTTTCTACCTGAAGAAGTCCTATCGTTTTTCTGAAATTGACATACTGATCCTGTTCTTAGCCGTGTACTCTTCTTTGAACTCCACTCTTTCCTTTTTTATAGTGTTTATTATGTATAGAAACACACTTTTAAGAGGACAGTGCCCCCAATAGCCTTTGTTTCTCCCTAAGCCTCTTATGCACTGCTTTGTACATAGGTGCTCAGTAAACATTTGTTGAAGTAATATGTAAGGGTAGATGGGAGAAAAGGCTTAATTTTTTTCTTATGCCTGTGTTACTCAGTAATTTAGATGTGAATGGACAAAAATATTTTGTAAGCTCTCTAAAGTTCTCTTAGATCATTGCCATTGTGTTTCCATTGAGGAAAAACTTTAAAAAGTCATATAAGCGCATATTAAGTTCAAATAGTTTAGAATAGTTTAAACAGGGGTTGCAAACTAAAATATGTTTAGGTGCCAAATGGGTAACAATTGAAGGTGTGTGAACTGGAAAGCCTTGCCTTTTTTTTTTTGAAACGGAGTCTCGCTCTGTCGCCCAGGCTGGAGTGCAGTGGCGCGATCTCGGCTCACTGCAAGCTCTGCTTCCTGGGTTCACGCCATTCTCCTGCCTCAGCCTCCTGAGTAGCTGGGACTACAGGCGCCCGCCACCACGCCCGGCTAATTTTTTTTTTTTTTGTATTTTTAGTAGAGACGGGGTTTCACTGTGGTCTCGATCTCCTGACCTCGTGATCCGCCTGCCTCGGCCTCCCAAAGTGCTGGGATTACAAGCGTGAGCCACCGCGCCCGGCCAGCCTTGCCTTTATAAAGAGCATGTTTGATACTTGCCTTAAATATTGCCCTGCTAGAATGGGGGCCCAGTGTTAGATTTTTCTATTTTTTTCAAGAGGAGTCAAAAATATAGGTTTTTATAGGAAATGCCCTGGTTTTGTTGTTTTTTTGGGGGGTGGGGTACAGAGTCTCGCTCTGTCACCCAGGCTGGAGTGCATTGGTAGGATCGCTGCTCGCTGCAACCTCCGCTCCCCCATATGCCTCCCTGGGCTCTAAGTGATCCTCCCACCTCAGCCTCCCAAGTAGCTGGGACCACAGGCACCTGCCACCATGGCCGGTTATGTTTTTGCATTTTTAGTAGAGACAGGGTCTTGCCGTGTTGCGCAGGCTGGTCTCAAACTCCAGAGCTCAAACTGTCTGCCCACCTTGTCCTCCCAAAGTGCTGGGATTACAGGCATGAGCCACTGTGACCGGCTGAAATATCCTGATTTTTAAATGTTGGCAATTAATTCAAGTATTTTAAAAACACTGAAGACCAAATATAAAGCACATCTGTAGGCAGAATGTAGCCCTTGGGCTACTCATTTGTAACCCCTGTACTAAAGATTGGAAGCATAAACCCCTCCTGTTTCCAGATATAGCCACTGCTAACAATTTCTTCTGACCTTTCTGTGCATTATATTCGGAGCTGAGATTGCCCCATTGCACAGAATATTCTGTGCTATATATATATATATATATATATATATATATATATATGTGCGTATATATAACATAGAATTTTCTATGCATGTATATGTATGTAAAATTATATATATAAACTTTTTAAACAGCTGTGGTTATTGCTGTTGATTGTCTTTACTCTTCAGAGTAGTAGATAACAAGGCCCTTATACCCACATTGTTTGAGTGGGAACTGAATTTAGTTGTCAAAGTACTTGGATAGGCTGATCATGTATACATATATATACACATACACATATATACAAATACACATAAACACACATATGTGTATATTTATGTGTGTGTGTGTATATATATATATATTTTTTTTTTTTTTTTTTTTTGAGACAGGGTCAAAAAGGTAGGTTTTTATAGGCAAGGTCCTGATTTTGTTTTTTTTTGTTGAGGTAACAGGTCTTGCTCTGTCACCCAGGCTGGAGTGCAGTGACATGATCATGGCTCACTGCAGCCTCGACTTCCTCGGCTCCAGCAATCCTCCCATCTCAACCTCCCGAATAGCTGGGACTACAGATGTGTGCCACCATGCCTGGCTAATTTTTAAAATTTTTTGTAGAGATGGGGTCTCCCTGTGTTGCTCTGACTGGATTTTTTTTTTTAACTTTATTTTTTTCACATCAGAGAAATAATGTGCCAATGTCATAACAAGGTTTGAGGGAGGGCACATGTCTCACATAAGTGTGAACACCCAATCATCACGCTTATGAACTACAAAAGGATAGATATTTTAAAGAATTAACAATGTGCTGGGTGTGGTGGCTCATGTCTGTAATCCCAGCACTTTGGGAGGCTGAGGCAGGCAAATTGTGTGAGTCTAGGAGTTTGAGACTAGCCTAGGCCACATAGGGAGACCCCAACTCTACGAAAAATACAAAAATTAGCTGGGTATGGTGGCATGCACTTGTAGTCCCAGCTACTTGGGAGGCTGAGATGAGAGGATCACTTCAGAAGACAGAGATTGGCCGGGCATGGTGGCCCACCCCTGTAATCCCAGCACTTTGGGAGGCTGAGGTGGGCGGATCACAAGGTCAGGAGATCGAGACCATCCTGGCTAACATGTTGAAACCCTGTCTCTACTAAAAATACAAAAAAATTAGCTGGGCCTGGTGGCGGGCACCTGTAGTCCCAGCTACTCAGGAGGCTGAGGCAGGAGAATGGCGTGAACCCGGGAGGTGGAGCTTGCAGTGAGCCAAGATCGTGCCACTGCACTCCAGCCTGGGCGACAGAGCGAGACTCCGTCTCAAAAAAAAAAAAAAAAAAAAAAAGACGGAGGTTGCAGCGAGCTGAGATTACCCCATTGCACTCCAGCTTGGGTGACAGAGCAAGACCTTGTCTTAAAACAGACAAGGCTGGGCGTGGTGGCTCATGCCTGTAATCCCAGCACTTTGGGAGGCCATGGTGGGCGGATCATGAGGTCAGGAGTTCGAGACCAGCCTGGCCAACATGGTGAAACCTCGTCTCTAGAAAAAATAAATTTAAAAAAAGCAAAATAAAAATATAAGAATTAGTGGGGCTTGGTGGTGTGCACCTGTAATCCCAGCTACTCGGGAGGCTGAGTCAGGAGAATCGCTTGAACGTGGGAGGCAGAGTTGCAGTGAGCCGAGGTCGCACCGCCGCACTCTAGCCTGGAAGACAGAGCAAGACTCTGTCTCAAAAAAAAAAAACTGTAGTGGTGGGCTTTGGTCATTTGAAATATAGTAAAATCCTTTCTCATTAAGCAACAAATTCTTATCCAGTAATTATGTATAATTTTATTAAAACTTAGTTTTGCTTTGTTAAGAAGTAAACTAGTAGTAAGCTCATCTGACAATATTATTTACAATATTGTTTGAGAACAAGAAACCCAAAATGCAACAGGACTAAAACTGAAAAGGTTTAACTCTTTATTTTTATTTTTTTTATTTTTAAAATGAGACAGGGTCTTGCTATGTTGGCAGGCTGGTCTCAAACTCCTGAGCTCAAGCAATTCTCCTGCCTTGGCCTCCCAAAGTGCTGGGATTTCAGGCGTGAGCCGCCACACCCAGTGAAAGGGTTTAACTCTTTCTAAATCACCTTGTGCAGAGAAGACGAATACGTTTTTCACTTGTTGGAAGGGTAATTGATTTAGTAAATGGTGTTCTCATTTGCCAAAGTTAATGTTTGTTTTGGGAGGGAGAGCAGTTTATTCCCAAATATAGAGGATCAGCCCCACTATGTACTGAGGTTTAAAAAACCCACCTTTTACAATGAATGGTTGTGCTTTTTTTAGTGTGTTTTGAGCCTGAGGTCTGTCAAGTGTTTCTGAGGGTTCACACTTGAATTATTGTGCTTGAGGTCAGTGATTCATAAGAGGTCAGCCTCTTATGAAGCAACTACCTTCTAATGGTTGATTGAATGATACATGATGTGCTTCTAAAGTGCTTTCTGGTCAGCATTTTATTTTCTAAAGTAAATTTTATTTTTTA
This sequence comes from Symphalangus syndactylus, assembly GCF_028878055.3. NCBI lineage: Eukaryota > Metazoa > Chordata > Mammalia > Primates > Hylobatidae > Symphalangus > Symphalangus syndactylus. The sequence goes on from NC_072445.2 coordinate 36,994,141, forward strand.
CTTTTTTTTTTTTAACCCTTTGGTAACAGGCCTTGAGAAGAGTGGAAACCACTGGCTGGGGGTTGGGGTTTGCATACAACTGTGACAGGGAAGCCCTACCTTATTTTTAAATTTTTAAAATGATTGTATTTTGTTATGACATAAACAGCACTTGTCTTTCAAGTTGCCTGCTTGGGTCTCTTCCAGGTGTACTTTTTCTTTCTTTCCTGTTCTAAAGCCTTTTAAAATAAACTTCCACTCCTGCTGTGAAGAAAAAAAATTGTTAGGATCTGAATGTTGGCAAAAAGTTAAAAAAAAAAAAAAAGAGTTAAAAAAATAGAAAGAAAGAAAAATATAAAAATAAAAAATAGGCCGGTCACGATGGCTCACACCTTTGGGAGGCAGAGGCGGGCAGATCACTTGAGGTCAGGAGTTCGAGACCAGCCTGGCCAACATGGTGAAACCCCGTCTCTATTAAAAATACAAAATTCACTTTGGGAGGCCGAGGCGGGCGGATCACAAGGTCAGGAGATCGAGACCACGGTGAAACCCCGTCTCTACTAAAAATACAAAAAATTAGCCGGGCGTGGTGGCGGGCGCCTGTAGTCCCAGCTACTCGGAGAGGCTGAGGCAGGAGAATGGTGTGAACCCGGGAGGTGGAGCTTGCAGTGAGCCAAGATCGCGCCACTGCACTCCAGCCTGGGCGACAGAGCGAGACTCCGTCTCAAAAAAAAAAAAAAAAAAAAAAAAAAACAAAATTTAGCCAGGTGCCTGTAATCCCAGCTACTCAGGAGGCTGAGGCAGGAGAATCACTTGAGCCTAGGAGGCAGAGGTTTCAGTGAGCTGAGATGGCGCCACTGCACTCCAGCCTGGGCAGCAGAGCAAGACTCTGTCTCCAAAAAAAAAAAAAAAAAAAAAAAAAAAGACATGATTTATGTTCATTGCAGATAGATTAGAAAGAACTGGTAAACAAAACAAACAAAAAAAAAGCGATAATAATGGGACCCAGAGATAAAAATGTTAACCTTTTGATATATGTATATTCTAATAACATATTGTGTGTGTGTGTTGTACCTGTGATTGCTTTATAAAAGTGGGGCATTTACTATATTCTAGATACTGTTTTAAGTGATTTATATTTAATATATAATTTAATACAATAATTCTAGGAAATGAATATTGTTATCCTCATTTTTTACAAAAGGAAAAGAGAGAGAGGTTAAATAACCTAAAGTCACATGGGTGGAAATGGAATTCAAACATAAGTAGCCTGTGCTTCCGATTACTGTGTTTCACACATTGTATGAGTTTCCTAGTGTTGCTTAAGAAACAACACAAACTGGGTGGCTTAAACCTACAGAAATTAACTTCCTTATAGTTTGAGAAACTAGAAGTTCCAAATTGAGAGTGTTAGCAGGTCCATCATCCCTCTGAAGTTTCTAGGGCAGCATCCCTTCTTGCCTCTTTTTAGCTTTTGGTGGCTCCTTCCAATCTTTGGCCTTCCTTGGCTTGTAGCTGTATCACTCTAGTGTCTGCCTTATTAGTCAGATGGCTTTCCTTGTGTGTCTCCAAATCTCCTTCCCCTTATAAGGATACCAGTCAGTTGGATTTAAGGCCCACCCTAATCTTATATGACCTCATCTTAACTGATTACATCTGCAAAGACCCTGTTTCCAAATAAGGTCACATTCTGAGGTTCTGGAAGGACGTGAATTTTGGGGAGATACTGTTTAACCTATTGCCCACCTTGTTGTGTAATCTGTTCTTCACTGAATGATATAACCATTTTCCCAGTCTTAATAAATACAATTCAACACTTACCTTTAAAGGTTTTGTAGTATTCTATTACATAGATATGATTAATAATCTTTTTGTTGGATATCTAGATTGTTTAAAATTTTTTTCAATATAAATTCAGTATTGAACATTTCTTGTAGTTAAATCTTTGCTTGCATCCCTATTTCCTTACAATTTATTCCTAGAATTAGATTGCTGGGCTGAGGATTGCTGGGCTAAATATAAACATGGCTTTTAATGCTCTTAATACTTAATTGCCAAATTGTCTTACACCTCATAAAGATTGGATGCATTTGTATTTCTGCCATTACCGTAACGAGTATTTCTTTGACCATCTCATCAGTGTAGCGCATAATATATTTTTTTTCCAATTTCATAGGTAAAAAATGTGATCCTGTTTTAATTTGTATTTTGCCATTTCTTTTTTTTTCTTCCTCCCAACTTTTATTTTAGATTCGGAGGTACACGTGCAGGTTTGTTATATGGATAAATTGCGGGTCATGGGGTTGGTGTACAGATTGTTGCCCAGGTAATAAGCATAGTACCTGACAAGTAGTTTTTTGATCCTCACCCTCCCACCCTGTTTTGTCATTTCTCATGAGTACTTTCATGTGCTAAAGGTCTGTTTTATTTATCTTATGAATTTACTGAACTTGCACTTTTGTCTTTTTTCCATGAAGAGCTTTACCTTCTTGGGAAATGAAATTTCTTTTTTTTTTTTTTTTTTTTTTTTTTTGAGACGGAGTCTGGAGTGCAGTGGTGTGATCTAGGCTCACTGCAAGCTCTGCCTCCCGAGTTCTCGCCATTCTGCCTCAGCCTCCCGAGTAGCTGGGACTACAGGTGCCCACCACCACACCCAGCTAATTTTTTGTATTTTTGTATTTTTAGTAGAGACGGGGTTTCACCATGTTAGCCAGGATGGTCTCGATCTCCTGACCTCGTGATCCACCTGCCTCGGCCTCCCAAAGTGCTGGGATTACAGGCATGAGCCACCTCGCCTGGCCGAAATTTCTTTTTTTATACTCAATTGTAAAAGTAATAATGCTGGATATAAAAACCCAACAAATTCAGAATGAAGCCCTATCGGATAGTACTATGCTCATTTTCTGAGTGATGAAATCATTTGTATACCAAACCCCAGTGACATGCAATTTACCCATGTAACAAACCTGCACATGTTTGTACTCCCTGAACCTAAAATAAGAGTTGAAAAATAAAAATAAATTAGAGCCGGGTGCGGTGGCTCATGCCTGATATCCCAGCACTTTGGGAGGCCAAGACGGGTGGATCACCCGAGGTCAGGAGTTCAAGACCAGCTTGACCAACATGGTGAAACCCCGTCTCTACTAAAAAATACAAAAATTAGCCGGGCGTGGTGGTGGGCACCTGTAATCCCAGCTACTCGGAAGGCTGAAGCAGGAGAATCTCTTGAACTCAGGAGGCGGAGGTTGCAGTGAGCTGAGATTGCAGCACTGCACTCCAGCCTGGGTGACAGAGCAAGACTCCATCTCAAAAAAAAAAAAAAAATTAAATGTGAAATTAGGTAATATTAAATATGTCAATTCTCAGGCCGGACACAGTGGTGCATACCTGTAATCGCAACACTTTTTTTTTTTTTTTTTTTTTTTTTTTGAGACAGGATCTCACTGTTGCTCACGCTGGAGTGCAGTGGTGTGATCACAGCTCACTGCAGCCTCGACCTCCTGGGCTTAAGTGATCCTTTGACCTCAGCCTGTCAAGTAGCTGGGATTAAAGGCATGTGCCACCACACCTGGCTAATTTTTGTGTTTTTTGTACTTTTTGTACATAGGGGGTTTGTCATATTGTCCAGACTGGCCTCGAACTCCTGGGTGCAAGCAATCTTCCCACCTCAGCATCCCAAAGTTTTGGGATTACAGGCATGAGCCGTGGTGACCGGCCCTGTTTCGTTTTTAATAAATGGCATTATACTTTGGGGAACAACAACAAAAAAAAACAGTAAAGCTGCTTGTAATACTAAAAGCTAATAACTTGTCAGTGTGTGTTCATATACATACATATATAGCTACTCATATGCCTATTATATATTTCAAATTGGAATATAACCATGTATACATACTGCGTTATAGCCTACTTTTTAACTTATAGTTATCTTTCCATATCTGTTTTTCATGACTCCTAGCGTCCCATTATTTGAGTATTCTGTAACTTCATCAGTCATTTATTGATTTTTTTCACTATTATAAATATTTCTGTTCACTTGCTTAATTATTTTCATCTCTCTCTCAATTCTTTTTTTTTTCCTTTGAGACAGTCTCCCTCTGTCACCTAGGCTGGAGTGCAGTGGCGTGATCTCGGCTCACTGCAGCCTCTGCCTCCTGGGTTCAAGTAACTTTCCTGCTTCATCCTCCCTGGTACCTGGGATTACAGGCATACACCACCATGCCTGGCTAATTTTTGTATTTTTAGTAAAGATGGGGTTTCGCCATCTTGGCTAGGCTGGTCTTGAACTCCTGACCTTAGGTGATCTGCCCACCTCGGCCTCCCAAAGTGCTAGGATTACAGACGTGAGCCCCTGTGCCCAGCCTTCAATTCTTTTTTTTTTTTATTGTGACATAAAACCCATGTATTTATTTAGGGCAAATTCTGAGAAGCAGAATTGGCAGGTCAAGGTATGCCCTTTTGAAGGTTCTTGATAAACATTGCCAGATTGCCTCCAAGAAGTATGTACCAATTAATTTTAACAGGCAGTAGAAAGCCTGATTTTGGATAATTATGTTTTTATCTTTACCAGGTAGATTTATCTGATAGATAAAAGGTGTTACTTGTTTTATTTTGTGTTTCCTTGATTGCTGGTGAAGTCTTAATTCTTTTGTATGTGTGATGGCTATATTTTATATATGTACGGAAATTTTTATTTTCAAAGAAAGTATGTTTAGCTGGGCAAGGTGGTGCATGCCTGTAGTCCCAGCTACTTGGGAGGCTGAGGCAGTTGGATCACTTGAGCCCAGGAGGTCGAGGCTGCAGTGAGCTGAGATCGTGCCACTGCACTGGAGCCTGGGTGACAAAGTGAGACCTTGTCTTTAAAAAAATCTCTCTCTCTCTTTCCATATCTATTTCTCTCTCTCTCTCCATATATATATATGGAGAGAGAGAAAGGGTCTTGCTCGGTTGCCCAGGCTAGAGTGCAGTCCTAGAATCATGGCTCACTGCAGCCTCAACCTCCCAGACTCAAATGATCCTCCTGCCTTATCCTCCCTAGTAGCTGGGACTACAGGAATGTGCTGCCACGCCCAGCATTTTTTTTTGTAGAGACAATGTCTTGCTATGTTACCCAGGCTGGTCTGGAACTCCTGGGTGATCCTCCACCTCAGCCTCTCAACATGCCCCATGGGGTTACTGGGATGAGCCACCTGTGCCCAGCTCTATATATACTGTTCTCAAACTTGATTTTTAAATTTCACAGTATGTTATGGACAGCATGTTTTTTGTTTTCTGTTTTTGTTTTTTGAATGGATGCATTGTATGTCCATTGTCGTTGGTCATATTTTATTTAACCACTATTTTGTTGATGGACAAGAGTTTTGCTACACTCTTAACCAACTGAAGAGTTATCTGTATCTTTACCTTGTTGCTGGCCTGGTGGGTTAAAATGTATTCATTTTAATTTGTTTTTCTGTAATTATGAATGAGGTTGGATATCTTTCCATATCTTTATTGGCCTTTTGTATTTTTCTGTGACTTGTGTATTTTCCTCTCTACCTTTCTCAGATTGTCGTTCTTTTCTTCATTGATTTATGTGAGCTGTTTGCATATTAAGGAAAATAGCTTATTAGATTCTTTTTTTTTTTTTTTTTTTTTTTGAGACAGAGTCTTTTTCTGTGCCCCAGGCTGGAGTGCAGTGGCGCGATCTCGGCTCACTGCAAGCTCCACCTCCCGGGTTCACGCCATTCTCCTGCCTCAGCCTCCCGAGTAGCTGGGACTACAGGCGCCCGCCAACACGCCCGGCTAATTTTTTGTATGTTTAGTAGAGACGGGGTTTCACCATGTTAGCCAGGATTGTCTAGATCTCCTGACCTCGTGATCCTCCCGCCTCGGCCTCCCAAAGTGCTGGGATTACAGGCTTGAGCCACCGCGCCTGGCTAGATTCTTTTTTTTTTTTTTTTGAGGTGGAGTCTCGCTCTGTCGCCCAGGCTGGAGTGCAGTGGCGCAATCTCGGCTCACTGCAAGCTGCGCCTCCCGGGTTCACGCCATTTTCCTGCCTCAGCCTCTCCGAGTAGCTGGGACTACAGGCGCCCGCCACCACGGCCGGCTAATTTTTTGTATTTTTAGTAGAGACGGGGTTTCACCGTGGTCTCGATCTCCTGACCTCGTGATCCACCCGCCTCGGCCTCCCAAAGTGCTGGGATTACAAGCGTGAGCCACCGCGCCCGGCCAATAGCTTATTAGATTCTTATGGTTCCTCCAGTTTGTCTCACTTGGTTTATAATGTTTTTTACTATGTGGCACTTTTTGGGTGAATTTTTATGACATTGACTCCAGCAGTCTTTTCCTTTTTGATATCTGCTTTAAAGTGCGGCGGCGGTGTGTCGGGGAGGGGCGGTGGGAGGGGGAGAAATCTTTCCTTATTATATAAAATTCACTTCTGTTTTATTTATGACTGCACAGTTTACTTATAAATATTCTATATAGCTGAATTTTTTTCAATGTTAGTACCTTAACATGTTTTCCAGATGATTAGTCAGTTTTCCCATTCATTGAAAAATGTACATTTCCCTGATGATTTGAAATGCCATCTTTATCATATATCAAATGCTTATATATATTTGGGCTTGTTTTGCACCTTTTTTGTTGTTGTTTTGCTTTTTATTTTTTTGAGATGGAGTCTCACTTTGTCACCCAGGCTGGAGTGTAGTGGCACCATCTCAGCTCACTGCAACCTCTGCCTCCCAGGTTCATGTGATTCTCCTGCCTTAGCTTCCTGAGTAGCTGGAATGACAGGTACCCACTACCACGCCTGGCTGGTTTTTGCATTTTTAGTAGAGACAGAGTTTCACCATGTTAGCCAGGCTGGTTTTGAACTCTTAACCTCAGGTGATTAGCCCACCTGGGCCTCCGAAAGTGCTGGGATTACTTGCGTGAGCCACTGCACTTGGCCTGTTTTTGCACTTTTTCTTGAGTTGCATTGGTGCGCATGTCCAGTTTTTCAGGGCCTCAGTCAGAGTTTAATAAAAAAAATTTTTGTGTGTGTATGTGTGTGGAGATGGGGGTCTTGCCAACTTGCTCATGCTGGTTGTGAACTCCTGGGCTCAACTGATCCTCCTGCATGGCCTCCCAAAGTGCTGGGCTTACAGGTGTAAGCTACTGTACCCAGCTGAAAGTCAGAGTTTTAATGTGTACTTAAAGGTGTTTTTAAAGGGGAAGTACATTTCCTTATTTAATTTTCATTTTATCCAGATTACAAATGTATGGTTTAAAGACTAAAGTAGTTCTGTTGGCTTGTTAAAAGCAACAAGGGGTTCTAGACCTTTTTCTTCCTTCCTTGACTCCCCAGAGGCAATTCTGTTTCATCCTTTCAACTGATTTTTGGGTTTTTACCTCTCTCTCAAATTTTTTTAACCTTTAATCATTATCTGTTGACTTTACACAGGGAGATAAGGATTTTGCTTTGTGATAGCCAATGTAGTGGTGAAGAGCAAAGTTCAAAGCCTCTGCTGTGTGACATATGGCAAGTTACTGTCTCTGTGCCTCAGTTTTCTCATATATAACATAAGGGCACCAGTTGTTAAATTGGAATTAGGTAAATTGATAGTATAAAGATTTGGGGGCCGGGCGCGGTGACTCACGCCTGTAATCCCAGCACTTTGGGAGGCTGAGGCAGGCAAATCACCTGAGGTCAGAAGTTCGAGATCAGCCTGGCCAACATGGTGAAAGCCCGTGTTTACTAAAAATACAAAAATTAGCTGGGCGTGGTGGTGTGTGCCTGTAATCCCAGCTACTCCGGAGGCTGAGGCAGGAGAATTGCTTGAACCCGGGAGGCGGAGGTTGCGGTGAGTCATGATCGCACCATTGCCCTCCAGCGTGGGCGACAGAGCAAGACTCTGTTTCAAAAAAATAAATAAATAAAAAGATTTGGACCTCTGCCTGACCCATAGTAATTGTTAGTTTCATTCACCCCATTTCCTGTTCTCCCATTTTAGTTATTTGTAATTTGGCTAAATGAATTTTCATTTGTGTGTGTGTATGTGGTTGTTACTGTTCTTGAGACAGGATTTCTCTGTCACCCAGTGGCGCGATCACAGCTCACTGTAGCCTTGACCTCCTGGGCACAAATGATCCTCTCACCTAAGCCACTCTAGTACCTGGAACTACAGGCATGTGCCACCACACTCAGCATTGCACTGTGTTGCCCAGGCTAGTCTTGAACCCCTGAGCTCAAACCATCCTCTTGCCTTGGGCTCCCAAAGTGCTGGCATTACCGGCTTGAGTCACCAATCTTACTGTTTATCTCATTATAATGTTTAAATGTTTATCAACACTTGAGCCATTAGTGTGCTTGGATTACTTTTCTTTCTCAGCACAATATTTTGCTGCCCTGAGGGTGATAATTGTCTTGATTTTTGGTCTGTTCAGTCTTTCTTTTACTATCCTCAAACTCCTTACTGACTATATATATATAAAATTTATTCTCAGTAGTAGATTCTGACACTGTAAGTGTTCTGTCGGTTTTATCTTTTTGAAGAATTCTTTTCTAGAACGTTGGACCTACTCTGATCTGGACTGGTTGAGCTCTAGGTCTGCACACATCTCATCCCTGGGGTTTCTTTTAGCCCTTCTTTGTTGGAACCTCTGTTTCCTGGACCCCATTTTTTTTTTTTTTTGAGACGGAGTCTTGCTCTGTCGCCCAGGCTGGAGCGCAGTGGCATGATCTCGGCTCACTGCAAGCTCCGCCTCCAGGGTTCACACCATTCTCCTGCCTCAGCCTCCCGAGTAGCTGGGACTACAGGCGCCTGCCACTACGCCCGGCTAATTTTTTTGTATTTTCAGTAGAGACGGGGTTTCACCGTGTTAGCCAGGATGATCTCGATCTCCTGACCTCGTGATCCACCTGTCTCGGCCTCCCAAAGTGCTGGGATTACAGGTGTGAGCCACTGCACCTGGCCCCTGGACCCCATTTTTTTTAAAGCTTCCTGAAAGTGCAAGAGAGATAAAATTTGAAACTTTTGCATTCTGAAATTTTTCTTGCCTTGATACTTAGCTGATATCCCAGGTTTTGCTGGGGAGCAGTTTTTTAAGGTTGAGAATATTTTTCTCAGGTTTTGAAGGCACTGATCCTTTGTCTTGTGTTTTCAGTGGTAATGTTGAAATATTCTGATTCTTTGTTCTTTGAATGAATCCTGTTTTCTCCCCTCTCTGAAAACTTTTGGTAACTTTGCTGTGTCCCTAGTGTCCTGAAATTTGATGATGATGCATTTCAGCATTCATTTTCTTATATTTTGTTCAGCTTTGGTGTGCCCTTTCAGTCTGGAAACTCCCTTCTCTTGTTATTGGAAAATTTCTTGAATTGATCCTTTAATTTCCTCTCCTTCCCTTTCTCTGTTCTCCTTTATTGGAGCTCCTGTTTTTCAGATATTGGACTTTCTGGTCTGGTTCTGTAATTATGTTTTCTTTTTACCTTTTGACAAAATGTTTGCTTTGTTTTCTGGGTGATCTCAGCCTTGTTTCCTTCAAGTTGTGTTTTTTTTATTTATTTACTTTAGTTTTGTTTATTTCATATTAGATGCTTTACCATAAATATATTGTGGTTCTTGACTACATACACCTATTTAAAAAAATTTTTTTTTAAAGAGACAGGTTTTCTCTTTGTTGCCCAGAGTGGTCTTGAACTCCTGGGCTCATGAGATCCTCCCACCTCAGCCTCCCAAAATGCTGGGATTAGAGGTGAGCCACCACACCCGGCCCATAACATACTCCTATTTACGAGTGGAACACAAAAAGAGGATTTGGGTTGGGCACAGTGGCTCACACCTGTAATCCCAGCACTTTGAGAGGTGAGTGGCTCACTTGAGGTCAGGAGTTCGAGACCAGCCTGGGCAATGTGGCAAAACCTCCATCTCTACTAAAATTACAAAAATTAGCCATGTGTGGTGGCGCACAGCTGTAGTCCCAAGTACTCGGGAGGCTGAGGCAGGAGAACCCAGGAGGCGAAGTTTGAAATGAGCTGACATTGTGCCACTGCACTCCAGCCTGAACGACAGAGCGAGACTCCATCTCAAAAAAAAAGGGGTGGAAGCTATGGGCATGACTATGACTATAGTGTGTAACTGTGGGCTTGACAGCCCCACCCATTTCCTCCAGGGTGGGGCAGTCCCTGAGCTATGCAGTGTTGTGACTACATTAGGGGATCTGAGACCTAACTAGTGGGTTTAAGCAGATGTATAACCTCTCCTGTTTTTGTACATGTGTTTATTCCTGAACTGTTTTGGGATACTCATTGTTAACCAGGTTGCTACTCTACTTTTCCCACTGCTGGCTAAGGAAGATTCAACTTTTTCAGGTTGGCTAAGTCATTTTCCACTTGTCTGCTTCCCAGTTCCCTTAAGTTGCCTCACTTGTTCATTTTGTCCTAGTGAATTCACGCCTTTTTCCCCCATCCCTGTATTTTAGGAGGGCTTAGGAAGGGAGCTGAGGCTAATGCAATGCATTCAGCCTTCAGTCTTTAACTGGAAACTGAAAGGAAGTACTGGATTTGCATCTAAAAGTTTTTATTCTGCCTTTCATTCTTATGATTTATATGGTTTTTTGGATATGATGTAACATTTTGGTATGCCAGTTGAATGATCCATTAAGTTTTAACAGTGTTATTGCCACATATATTATACAGATAACTTTCTTTCTCCAAATAGAATGAAAGGCTAAAGAACAAACTGTAGATGGTTATCTCTGGTTAATGGGATTAGTTGTTTTTCAGTTTCTTTGTGCTTTTACTTTATTTTTGCTTTTTTTGGGACAGGGTCTTGATCCTCACCCAGGCTTTAGCGCAGTGGCGCGATCACGGATCACTGCAGTCTCAACCTCCCAGACTCAGTTGATACCCCCACGTCAGCCTCTTGAGTAGCTGGGACTATAGGTGCATGCCAGCACACCTGGCTACTTTGTGTATTTTTTGTTGCCCAGGCTGGTTTTGAACTCCTGGGCTTAAGTGATCTGCCCACCTCAGCCTCCCAAAGTGGTGGGATTACATGCCCGGACCCCGGCCTCTGTGCTTTCACTTTAATTCATAAGTTTTTCTATATTGAATATGTGTTACTTGTATAATTGGGAAAAATAGTATTTAAGTAGAGAAAAAAATTGCTAATTAATCAAATCCTTGGATGAAAGTTGGCTTTAGGGATCAATGTGCTCCTCTGTTACTTAATCCTAAATATCTCAAGAGTTGTGCTGTGTCTTTTACCTCTTCTAGGTAATCTGCAATTAGAAGCACTAATTTTAGGGGGTATGTATATCATTTCTCCTTTTTTTTCTTTTCTTTTTTTTTTTTTGAGACGGGGTCTCACTCTGTCACCCAGGCTAGAGTGCAGTGGCTCACTGCTACCTCTGCCTCCTGGGTTCAAGTGATTCTCCCACCTCAGCCTCCTGAGTAGCTGGGACTACAGGCACATGCCACCACACCTGGCTAATTTTTGTATTTTTTTTTTTAGTAGAGACAGGGTTTCACCATGTTGGCCAAGCTGGTCTTGAACTCCTGACTTCAAGTGATCTGCCCGCCTCAGCCTTCCAAAGTGCTGGGATTACAGTTGTGAGCCACTGCACCCGGCCCTATCCTCATCTTTTAATTTTGAAGATTTTCAAACCAAAGAAAAGTTGAGATACTAACACGGTGATTCTGTATACTCTTCACATAGATTCGCTGGTTATCGCCATTTTGCCACATTTGCTTTATCTTTTAAGTACCTTTACTGAAGTATAATTTGCATACCATAAGTTAACCCATTTTAAATGTATAATTCAGTGATTTTTAGTAAGTTTATCCGTCTGCAACCATCACCCCAATCCAGTTTTAGAACACTTTCATTACTCCGGTAAGATTTTTTTCTGCTACAGTTAATCCATACCCACCACCCAGCCTTAGGCAACCACTAATCTTTTTTGTTTCTAAAGATTTGCATTTTTGGCCAGGCGGGGTGGCTCATGCCCATAATCCCAGCACTTTGGGAGGCCGAGGTGGGTGGGTTGCCCGAGGTCAGAAGTTTGAGACCAGCCTGGCCAACATGGTGAAACCCTGTCTCTACTAAAAATACAAAAAATTAGCTGAGCGTGGTGGTGGGTGCCTGTAATCCCAGCTACTTGGGAGACTGAGGCAGGAGAATCGCTTGAACCCGGGAGGCAGAGGTTTCAGTGAGCCGAGATTGCGCCATTACACTCCAGCCTGGGCAACAAGAGCAAAACTCCATCTCAAAAAAAAAAAATAAGAGTTGCCTTTTCTCCACATTTTTTTTAAGTGGAAATCATGTACTATGTAGTCATGTATCTGGCTTGTTTCACTTAGCACAGTGTTTATGATGTTCATTTGTGCTTTAGCATATATCAGTATATCATTCATTTTTATTGTTGAGATGTGGTATGGATATACCACATTTTGTTTACTTATGTTAATTAGTTTTGTATCATCTAGGTGTGTTAACTCTGAAGTCAGATGACTCAGTAGTCAATTTTATGTATGTTTGAATTTATGGTTAATTGTGAGGCCTTCACACGTAATTATTCGTGTAATTAATATTTAATACACAGGCAGTAATAAAAGTAACAACCACATTGATGGTTCCGGAGACCAATGTACAAGTCGTGTGGTTGTGGAAGTCTTTTGGCTGGCAATTGGTGGGAGGGGTGTTTGTCGCTGTTTCTCTTGGGCAGAGCCTCCACAACAGCTGCCTTGTCAAAAGAAGGCTTCAGGCTGGGCATGGTGGCTCACGCCTTTAATTCCAGCGCTTTGGGAGGCCAAGATGGGAGGATCACTTGAGCCCAGGAGTTTGAGACCAGCCTGGGCAATAAAGTGAGACCCTTTCTCTACCAAAAAAAAAAAAAAAAATAGCTGTGTGTGATGGTACATACCTTTAGTCCCAGCTACCCGCAGGCTGAGGCAGGAGGCTCACTCGAGCCCAGGAAGTTGAGGCTGCAGTGAACTATAATCATGCCACTGCCTTCCAGCCTGGGCAACAGAATGAGACTGTCTCATAAAAACAAAAGACTCATGCCTGTAATCCCAGCACTTTGGGAGGCCGAGACAGGTGGATCACCTGAGGTCAGGAATTCAAGACCAGCCTGGCCAACATGGTGAAACCTTGCCTCTACTAAAAATACAAAAAATTAGCCAGATGTGGTGGCGGGCACCTGTAATCCCAGCTACTCAGGAGGCTGAGGCAGGAAAATCATTTGAATTCGGGAGACGGAGGTTGCAGTGAGCCAAGATTACACCATTGCACTCCAGCCTGGCGACAAGAGCGAAACTCCATCTCCAAAAAAAACAAAAAACAAAAAACAAAAAATTAGCCAGGCATTAATTTTTTTAAATAGTAGTCCCAGCTACTTGGGAGGCTGAGATGAGAGGATTGCTTGAGTGCAGGAGTTCTAGGCTGCAAAGAGCTAAAATCCTGCCACTGCACTCCAGCCTGGGTGGCAGAGTGAGACTGTCTCCAAAAAAAGAAAAGAAGGTTTCAGAGTTCTTATAGGTAGCCTCTGAAGGCGCCTTGGATAAGGCTCGGTCTTGACTGTTTTTGTGATCTTTTGTAGATGGGCCTATTATTGTTATTTTAGCCACTTTTTACTTTTTATCAGTTTATTTTAGGTCTTGGGTGGCACCATGTAACAAGTAAAGTAGGTGTTATCATCTCAGTCTTTTATGCATGTGTTAATCGATTTGAGGGGTGAACATCACTGTGGGCTGAATGTTACTTGATGTGAGGGACTATTTTGAGACATTAGGATCACAGATCATTATATCAATGTATAAGTTGATGTACATTTGCATTTTTACTTACTGACTCTATTATGAATAAAGCTGCCGTGAACATTTCACTTGTGAGACTGTGTGGACATATTTTTAAATTTATCTTGGGTAGATACATAGGAAGGGAATTGTTAATTTGTATGGTAAAGTTATGTGTAGCTTTTTAAGAATCTGCTAAACTGTTTTCCAAAGTAATTACCATTCTACATTCTTAGCAGCATTGTATGAGAGTTCTCTCAAGCTTTTATACTTTTTTTTTCCTGAACCATTTGAGATAACTTGCAAGGATTGTGAGATTTCACCTTTAAGCCCTTCAGCAAATATATCCTGGGAGAACAAGAGCATCATTCTACATGACTACAGTACCATTGTCACTCTGAAGGAATTTAACATGGAAACAGAAGTTTTATCTAATATATAGCCCATCTCTAAATTTGTCCCCAGAATGCCCTTTACAACCTTCCTTTTTTTAATGCAGGATCTTCTCAGGGATCTTATGTTATCTTTGGTTATCGTGTCTCTTTAGACTTCTATCTAGAACAGTTCCCTCGCCTTTCGTGGGTATTCTATGACACTGACATTTTTAGAGTTCATGCCAGTCGGAGTGTCCTATGTTGTTGGTCAGTCGTGATTAGAATCGGATTATTTTGTTGGAAATAATACATAGATGATGCTGTGTCTTCTATTGCATCACATCAGGAGGCATATTATGTTAGTTTGTCCTATTATTGACTATGCTAAAATTGAATATTTGGTTAAGATAGTGTCCACCTGTTTTTCTCCTCTATAATTAATAAGTAATCTGTGGGGATGACTCTCAGACTGGGACTATCCTGTTTTCCCAACGGTCTTTCTCTCTACTATTTTAGTATCTATTGATGATCCTTGACTGAGTTGATACTGCATAGGTGGTTGCAAAAAGGTTATTATCTAATTTTGTTGTTCCATCTTCGTTTATTGTTTGGCATTCTTCTGTAAATATATTAATTTTTAAATACAACATATCAAATTAGACTCATGAAAGGAATTCATGGTGAATAAAGCCAAATTTTGGTCGTGTTTTTGTTTAACATTGTGAGCCTAAGTGTATTTGCCTTACCTTCAGCCATACAGGATCCAGAGAAGGGGTATTGAGAAAGATCTCCTTGACCTTTGTAAAGCTTGAACTACATAAACACCTTCATTCACTATGTTTACATTATTTGGGGATGTGTGCTGCTTTTCTGTCTTTGAGAGACCAAACTTTCTTTAAGGAAGAAGCAGAATAAACTATAGATAGATTTTTTTTCTCTCAGTTTTTAGTATCTTTTTCTTTGTAAACCAGATTGGATAGTTTTTTTTCATGTATATTTGGGTGGCTTTATGATTTCTTGATGGAGGGGAAGGCTAGTAATTTTACGGGTGATAATTATGCAGTGTCATGTAAAGAAGCTATTTTTAAAAGTCTTTTTATTCTGGAATGCATAAGAAATGCCATAGTTGGATGGGCTGTCTTAAACCTGCTTGGTTGTCATCTGAAGAGTTGGTTTCCCAGAACATGAAAACATTAACAGAATACGTGAGATTGTTTGCAAGTACAACAGGACTTTTACAGGATATATTCTTTAAGTGTTGTATCCCTTGTTTGTGCTGATTAGTTATTAAAAATGATAGCATTCTCTTACATATCCCATATTTATACTGTCATTAGTTTGTAAAAGAAAAGGAGGCCTGTTACTCTGAGGCCTGTGAATTATCATAAAGTTTGTTTTTATTCTTTTTCCAAGTTCCATCTAGTTTTAGCCCCCTATTTGTAAGTATATAGCTTTTTTTTTTTTTTTTTTGAGACAGAGTTTCGCTCTGATTGCCCAGGCTGGAGTGCAGTGGCGCGATCTTGGCTCACTGCAACCTCTGCCTCCCGGGTTCAAGCGATTCTCCTGCCTCAGCCTGGCGAGTATCTGGGATTACAGGCATGCAACACCACGCCTGGCTAATTTTATATTTTTAAGTAGAGATGGGGTTTCTCCGTGTTGGTCAGGCTGGTCTCGAACTCCCGACCTGAGGTGATCCGCCTGCCTTGGCCTCCCAAAGTGCTGGGATTACAGGCATGAGCCACCATGCCCGGCCAAGTATATAGCTTTTTAAAGGTACCTGTATACCAGAAAGCAGCCAAATATGTCCACAGAGTACTTGGAGATACTGGCTGCAGAATGAGTAGAGTTGGGGGTCAGAGTTTAAATGCCATGTGGCATTCTTTGGTCGTATTAGGTAACATGACATTGTCTTTGCCCATCATATATTAGAATTTGGCTAAGGTTTATTTACGTTTTTGCTCTTGTGAAGAGAATAAGATAGCATAGGGCTATAGATTTTCTCTTAGATGTATATCCTAGGGTGCATTTTTCTGGGTGAAGTATGTTGATGGTATGGCCAGCATTTTTTTTTTTTTTTTTAAGCAGAGATGAAACTAAAGGTACTTTGGAGCACACTGTCAGGAAATCTCAAAGGCAAGAATTATTAGACAGTTGTAAAGTATTTTAATCAAAGGTGTATGCAAAAGTGTGGCATTTCTTTTTAAAGCCTATGCATTTTTCACTGTATGCAGAAACAAGAGGATGGAATGTTGGTTCATAATTTTGGTTTTTTGGCAATTTTTTCCTTTTTAATAAATGAAGGCTGGGCGTAGTGGCTCATGCCTGTAATCCCAGCAGTTTGGGAAGCTAAGGTTGGAGGATTGCTTGAGGCCAGGAGTTCGAAACTAGCCTGTGAAATGTAACAAGACCCTATCTCTATTATAATTAAAAAATGTATTAAAAAAATCAAAAACAGCTGGTCATGGTGGCTCACGCCTACTATAATCCCAACACTTTGGGAAGCTGAGGTGGGAGGATTACTTGAGGCCCAGCGTTTGAGACCTGTGTGGGCAACATAATGAGACCCCCATATCTCTCCTTCTCTCTCTGTCTCTTTTTTTGAGACAGCGTCTTGTCGCCCAGGGTGGAGTGCAGTGGTACAATAACAGCTTGCTGCATTCTTGACCTTGTGGGGTCAGGCGTCCCGAGTAGCTGGGACTACAGGTGTGTGCCACCAAGTCTGGCTAATGTTTTTATTTTTTTGTAGAAAAGGGGTCTCCCTGTGTTGCCCAGGCTGGTCTTGAACTCCTGGGCTCCAATGATCCTGTCTCAGCCTCCCAGAGTGCTGGGATTATAGGTGGTGAGCTACCATGCCTAGCTTGAGACCCGCATCTCTACCAAAAAAAAAAAAAAGATAATAAGATGAACCAGATGTTGTGGTGTGCACCTGTACTTCTACTTGGGAGGTTGAGGCAGGACGATTGCCTGAGTCCAGGAGTTCGAACCTGCAGTCAGCTGTGAGTGTGCCACTGCACTCTCCAGCCTGGGTGACAGCACAAGACCCTGTCTATCTCAAAAAACAAAACAAAACAAAAAATTGCTGGTATTTTTTAGAAAATAGCTCTCTGACCAGGATGAGATACATTTGACTGCTACTGGTTTATGGTAAGTTCCCTGTTAGGTAACAAACTTTTGAAAGCCATACTTCATTATAGATTTATCTGATCATTTCGTAACTGCTATTTTAAACCATTTCCTAAAGTTTCACGAGGAACAATAAACCGTAGACATTTTGTCTATAAAGATAGCTTTTTCTCAATCACATTTTGTTTGTCATTCTGGGACTTTTTGGGTATCATATATTTTCATGTCTCTCCTGGGCCAGTGTTCCAGCATTTTCAAAAATTACAGTTAACACTGAACCTAGTGATTGTTTCCCATTTCGGGAAGTATCCATGACAGTTTAGTTCAGGGGGCAACAAGAATGGGAGTTATTTCTAAATATGTATCTTTGATGGCAAATTGAGTTCTTGGAAGCAGAGTTATTATGAAGGAAATGACTCAGCAAAAAAACAGCACCATTTTGATCCCGGTGCTGTGCCATGCCCCTGTAATCATAGCTACTCAGGAGGCTGAGGCTAGAGGAACCCTTGAACAGGAGTTTGAGACCAGCCTGGGCAACATAACAAGAGCCTGTCGCCAAAAAACCCACAAAACCCCACCATTTTCATTGCAGTCTTTATTCTGCTTTCATATTCATAGTTTTTTCTTGTTATGATAAACATTTTCAAATATACAGTAAAGTAGAATAATACAATGTGTAACCATTATATTAGTTTTTGGTGCTGTGATACATTACCACAAACTATGTGACTTAAAAACACATTTATAATTTTAGCAGTTCTGGAGGTCACAAGTTCAAATGGTCTCTGCACTAAAATCATGGCGTCATCGGCACTCTGTTCCTTTTGAAGAACCTTTTCTTGCCTTTTCCTGCTTCCAGAGGCCACAGGCATTCCTTAGCTCATGGCCCTGTTTCTCCTTCTTCAAAGCTGAGTCCTTCTTACACTGCTGTTCCTCGGTTCTCTCTTTAAATTCCCTCTTCCACTCTTAAAGAAGTGATTGCATTGGTTTCATCTGGATAATTCTGGATAATCTCCCTATTTTAAGGTCAGCTGATTAACACCCTTAATTCCTCTTTGCAATATAACAACATATTCATAGGTTCCAGGGACTGGGACATTATTAGGATGATGAAAATGTTCTGAAACATGATATTCTAAACATGGCGATGGTTGTACAATTCTGTAAATTTACTAAAAATCATTGAATTGTACAGTTGAAATGGGTGGATTTTATGCTGCATAAATTATACCTCAGTAAAATTGCTTTTTAAAGAGACCTTAGCTGGACGGGGTGGCTCATGCCTATATTCCCAGCACTTTGGGAGGCCAAGGCAGGAGGATTGCTTGGAGTTCAAAACCAGTCTGGGCAACATAGTGAGACCCTGTCTCTCTCTCTGTCTTTTTTTTTAAGTTTAAAATTTTAAAGACAAAAATTTTAGAAACCTTTAGGTGCTCTCCTTTCATTTTAGGAGTAAATCCAAATTTCGTTTTCTTTTTTGAGACAGGGTCTCATGCTGTCACCCAGGCTGGGGTACAGTGGTATGACAATAGCTCACTGCAGCCTCAACTTCCTGGGCTCAAGTGATCTTTCCACTTCAGCCTTCTGAGTAGCTGGGACTATAGGCACGGGCCACTATACCCAGATAATTTTTCAATTTTTTTGTAGAGACGGAGTCTCACTTTTTTTCGCAGGCTGGTCTTGAACTCCTGGCATTAAGTACTCCTCTTGCCTCAGCCACCCAAAGTGCTGGGATTCCAGGCATGAGCCGTCATGATCCTTTAGTGGTAAAACATACTTAACACTTCCTATCTTAACTCTTTTTTTTTTGAGACAGGATCTCACTCTGTCACCCAGGCTAGTGTGGAGTGGCATCATTAGGGATCACTGTAGCCTTGAACTCCTGGGCTCAAGGGAACCTCCCACTGCAGCCTCCCAAGTAGCTGTGACTATAGGTGCACACCACCCTGTGTAGTCCCAGCTCGGCTAATTTTTAATTTTCTTTTAAATTTTATAGAGACAAGGTCTCACTCTGTTGCCCAGGCTGGACCAATCTTGGGCTCAAGCAGTCTTCCTGCCTTGGCCTCCCAAAGTGCTGGGATTACAGGCGTGAGCCACGATGCCTGGCCCATCTCACCCATTTTTAAGTGTACTGTTCCGTAGGGTGTTACGTATATTTACATCATTTTGCAACCAATCTCCAGGATTCTTTCATCTTGCAAAACAGAAACTATGTACTCATTAAACAACTACCCACTTTCCATATAAGTATTTGACCTTTGTGACGGACTTATTTCACTCAGCATAAAATCTTCAAGTTTCATCCATGTTATGTGTTTCAGAATTTTCTTCCTTTTTAAGGCTAAATAATATCCCATTACATGTATAAATCACATACTGTTTATTTGTTCGTTGGTCAGTGGACACTTGGGTTGCTTTCACCATTTGACTGTTATGAATAATGCTGCTCTGAACATGCATATTCTTTTTTAGAACTGCTTTCAGTTCTCTTAGATACCCAGAAGTGGAATTGCTAGATCTGAGTAAGTTTTAACTTCATGCTCCAGCTTCTCTTCTATGTCTTTTTCTTTTTCTTTTTTTTTTTTTTTTGAGATGGGGTCTTGCTCTGTCGCCCAGGCTGGAGTGCAGTGGCACGATCTCGGCTCACTGAAAGCTCTGCCTCCCGGGTTCATGCCATTCTCCTGCCTCAGCCTCCCGAGTAGCTGGGACTACAGGTGCCCGTCACCACACCCAGCTAATTTTTTATATTTTTAATAAAGACGGGGTTTCGCTGTTTTAGCCAAGATGGTCTCGATCTCCTGACCTTGTGATCCGCCCGCCTCGGCCTCCCAAACTGCTGGGATTACAGGCGTGAGCCACCGCGCCTGGCCTCTTCTATGTCTTTTAATTGGCTTTGTACTTTCCATTCAAACTCTCTCTAGAAGCCATTATACAATTTTGAACTAATTTGGACCTATTATGTTGAAAATAACAAACTTACTTTAAACTAGATAATGATAAAAGGGTTTATTTAAGGATATTTTTATGTTACACAGAACCCAAAGACAGAAATGTGTTTGTGCTTCAGGAACAACTAGACTCAAGGACTTGAAATACCTTTAGGTTTCTTTCTCTGTGTGTTTTATCTAGATATTTGCAGTGGTCTTTTATCTCTGTTGAAGAGAGCCATGACTGTCCAGAGCTCTCAAATGCATAGTTTATAGACCAGATACTATGAGAGAAACTTTCTTAGTTCCAGTTCTAAATTTCTCAGTACCCCCACCTCCATGAGCCACCGTGCCCGGCCCTCACAGAACATTTTAAAGAGTTGTAGAGTGTATAGCCTTGTGCCTACCACCTAGATTCCACAATGGGTAACATTTTTGCCATATTTGCTTTCTTTATGTAAGATTTTTAAAAAATCATTTGAAAGTTGTAGACATTATGTGACCCTTGATCTTTAAATGTTTCTGCATGTATCTTTTTTTTGTTTCTGCATGTATCTTTTAAAAACAAGGATATTCTCATACATAACTATGTACTATTACCTAATACAATAATAAAACAATGCCACCACTTCCTTTCTTTTTTGTGGCAGAGTACTTATTTTTTATTTTCTACTTGGAAAATGGTATAGCTGCTGAAGACACAAGGACCAGTTCTAAAAAGTAATAAAATTAATGGATCAATAAATAGCTAGGAAAAGAAGAGAGGAGAAACAATTTTAGACGCCATAGGGCTCTAAGAAGTGGGTAAAATGTTGATATTAACTTTGTCCCTCCTCTGAATGTAATTTTCCACAAATTCTTTTTACTAGTTGTCTTCACATATTAAAGAGTATCTATGAGTACATTTTTAGGTTGACAGTATTGACCGTTGCCTTTAGCCCAACTCCAATTCCCTATTTGCAGTCATCTTTCTGTTTCAATGAAAGTCTTAGTTTCTTTCCAGGCTTTAAAATTCATAGTAGTTACAAGTATGTAATGTTTGGCCCCTCTTTTTGGTATTCCATGTTAGAGTCCTCTCACATTGATGTTGGAAGGCCCTGGTTAAGAACATCTATTTTGCCGAGCCTTTTTCCGACCAAATTACCTTTTTGGTCATTCAGAGATAGTAAAGTCTTCTTGATTCTTGGTGGGTACATGGCTTTAGTAGCAATATTATTGGCATACCCCAGATGAAGAAAACCTCTTGTGGTTCGGGATAACTATCTCTTGAAGCCCTAAGATGCTGTTGTTCATGCCTGATAACATGGGTTCATTATTCTGTTTCCCATTTTAATTTGTGTCCAAATAAGGTTGGTAGTTTTCTTTTTCTCATAAATAATTTGTGTTCTTTTGAGTTTCTCACTTGTTCAGAGAATGGAAAGAAAAGGTATCTAGTTTTTTTTTTTTTTTTTCCTTGAGAATCTGAGCTAATGGCATTCCTTCTCTATTTCTGATTTTCTTTATTTTTTTGATAGGGTCTCACTCTGTTGCCCAGGCTGGAGTGCAGTGGTGCAATCTCAGCTCACTGCAGCCTCACCCTCCTGGGATCAAGTGATCTCCCACTTCAGCCCCCTGAATGGCTGGGACTGTAGGTGTACGCCACCATGCCTGGCTGATTTTTTTTTTTTTTTTTTTTGAAGAGATGGGGTTTCGCCATGTTACCTAGGCTAGTCTCGAACTTCTAGGCTGAAGTGATCTACCTGCCTCTGCGCCTCCCAGAGTGCTGGGATTATAGGCATGAGCCACCACACCTGGCCTGGTTTTAACTGTTTTCTACTGCCATATTTTTGAATGTTTCTGGCCTCATATAAATATATAGATGATTTTTCTTCCTAAGACGGCCTTATGGGCTGGGCGTGGTGGGTCACACCTGTAATCCCAGCACTTTGGGAGGCCGAAGCGGGTGAATCACCTGAAGTTGGGAGTTCGAGACCAGCCTGACCAACATGGAGAAACCCTGTCTCTACTAAAAATACAAAATTAGCCAAGCGTGGTGGCGCATGCCTGTAATCCCAGCTACTCCAGAGGCTGAGGCAGGAGAATCGCTTGAACCCGGGAGGTGGAGGTTGCAGTGAGCCGAGATAGCACCACTGCACTCCAGCCTGGGGACAGAGTGAGACTCCGCTAAAAAAAAAAAAAAAAAAAAAAAAACAACGACTGCCTTATGTATGTGTATATACAACAAAAATAACTGTTCTATGTTTGTGAATATATGCAAGATCAATTCTTTAAAGAATTCAGTTTAATGGGGGTTACAATTCATTTATAGAATTCATAATGCTAATTAGTATGTTAAGAAAATCAGATGTTCAGAGTGTTATATAATTGGAAAATTCTGGGTAGGTTAAAACTTTTGAATAGGTGTGGCTCTGAATTCTAATAATTACCTAGCCTAGGGCAAATTAACCTCACCTGTCAGTGCCTCAGTAGTCTCATCTATAAAATGAAGGTTGGACAGAGTTGTATTTTATCAGGAAACTTGTTAGTGTTACCAAATTCTTCTCTAGTTCAGGTTAACTTCATTGTCTGTGCAGTTGAAACTGTGCTGTGTACCAAGCCCATCTTTCACCCTAAGCAGGAAAAGCTGCTTTGGGCCCATAGCCTCTGTGCGAGAGGCATTTGGAGTTACCTTTGTTTGAATGTCCCTGGTTAGCTATAGCCTATAAACACTGAAGGCAAGGGCCATGCCTGTCTTGCAATCTGCTGTATCCCTAATGCTCCAGGCCAGGTGCCTGGCACAAGGGTAAATGCTCGTTCATTAAATATTTGTTGAATGAATGACTGCCAACCAGGACATTTGCATACATTGCCTCTGCAATCTTCACAGCCAACATTATAATGAGATAGGTAGTATCAACCCAGTTTTGCAGATGAGTAAAACTGATGGGGAAAGGCTTTAAGGCTGCTTGTTCAAAACCCCACAGCCAAGAGTTGGAGCTGACTCTAAAGATCACAGTCTTTTTTTTCTTGAGTTGGAGTCTTGCCCTGTTGCCCAGGCTGGAGTGCAGTGGCGCAATCTCAGCTCACTGCAAACTCTGCCTTCTGAGGTTCAAGCAATTCTCCTGACTCAGCCTCCACAGGCACCCACCACCATGCCCAGCTAATTTTTGTATTTTTAGTAGAGACAAGGTTTCCCCATGTTGGCCAGGCTGGTCTCCAACTCCTGACCTCAGGCAATCTGCCCTCCTTGGCCTCCCAAAGTGCTGGGATTATAGGTGTGAGCCACTGTGTCCGGCCTAAAGACCATACTCTTTAAAAAAAAAAAAAAAAAAAAAAAAATTATTTCATTGTAATAAAATCTGCATGACATGAAATTTACCATTTTAACCATTTTAAGTATACAGTTCTGTGGCATTAACTATATTGGCAGTGTGCGACTATTACCATCATCCATCTTTTTTTTTTTTTTTTTTTTTTTTGAGACAGAGTCTCACTCTGTTGCCCAGGTCAGAGTGAGTGCAGTGGCACAATTTCGGCTCATTGCAACCTCTGCCTCCTGGGTTCAAGCAATTCGCCTATCTCATCCTCCCAAGTAGCTCATTACAGGCATGCGCTACGCCCAGCTAATTTTTGTATTTTTTGTAGAGATGAGGTTTCACCATGTTGGCCAGGCTGGTCTTGAACTCCTGACCTCAAGTGATCTGCCCGCCTCTGCCTCCCAAAGTGTTGGGATTACAGGCATGAGTCACCACATCTGGCACCAGCATCCATCTTAATCTGTGCTTTTTTTCACTGTTAACGTTGCCTCTGTTTGTTCTTCAGGGTACTCTTAACCATCTGAAATTAGATTTAAAACTTTTTTGAGCAGAAACACCGAAGGAATCTGGAGGTTTAAACTTTCAGACTGCACTGAATGCTGGGTCAGTGTTTTCCCTTTCCCATCATCTCAGCCAGCTCCATTTCATGAAGAATTTCTTGTTGGCTAATAATAGCTGAGTATGTTGTTTTGAACAAGAATACCTGCTATCATGTCTACTTTCTGACACTGAATTGGAGCTGTTTGGTCTATGCCTGCTGTTGCTCAGCCTAGTGGGCCAGTAATTTAAATGCTCTGAATTCTGAGAAGCTGTGTACCCCACATTTGTAGCTGTGTACCTGCTTGATGGATTAGATCACTTGGGCTAAAGTCCACTTTCTGCCTTGTACTTGGGAAATGAATTTGCTTTGTCATCCTCTCCAGCTTCCTGCCAGGATTCCAGTTCGCTGCTTTCAGTTTCAGTTTGGGGTTTAAAAATGTTTCTTAATCTTTCTCTGGCTGAATTACCTGTATAATACACATACAAATAAGCTTTGACTGTGGGATAAGTTGGAAATGTGTGAAAGGAGATTTGAGGGTAGGAATGGATCTGCCTAAGTTGGGTAGCTTGACTTTCCCACTTACTAGTGTTCCTACTGCAGTGGTCTTGAAGTCCTGTCCTGATGGCAGAGCCAAAGGGTGAAATATGACACAGGCTGAGGATGAGAATTGGCAATTGTCCTGAGTGCACAAATAGTTTCTTCCCTCCAAAACATATTTTGCAGCCAAGTGAACAGAAAACAATTTTCAGCAGGCTACTTACTGAAGACCTGCTGCAAAAAAATTCTCTTTTCAAAAAGGTAGACATACAGCTTTTCCAAAATGTTTTCAAAAGAGCAAATTGCAAACTAGGCTTATTTTTCTCCCATATTCTCCCTGATCCCTAAGTGTAATGCTAATTCCAGATATACTTCTAAGCCTGTTTGTGGATGGTAGGGGCTGGATTTCCCCAAGTTTGACCAGTCACAAACATCCTTCACTTTAGATCACTGTCAGCTAGACAGGAAACTGCTGAGAAGACTCAAGTCCAAGCTTTGTATTGAATAGTCAAGCAAACAGGTGCAGTTTGGCCCCAGCCCAGCTCTCTTTATGTAAATATTATCAAGCACATATACCATAGGCAGGCCATTGGTATTGTAATTTCAGTCATTACTGACTAATATGACAGGCCACCAATGCATGAGGCTTGACCTCAGGTACCTGCTCTAAATATAGCCTTCCTTTCTGGCAGCTGCAAGCACCTGGAGGAGCAGGCAGGCCCCCAGCAGAAAATTGTTTGCTGTTATTAGCATTTCTGTTGATCAGTTGTATACTGTCAGAGCTTGTTTCATGCTATGTTTATGTATAATTAAAAACAACTCAGTGGATTCGTTGGTTTATGGTTGGATTATGTTTAGAAACATGCTGTTTGGATTGTTATATAGTGTGGGAAGTGGAGATGATGTCATTGGTTTGAGTAAGACCAGAAGAGAAGCAGTTAATGTAATTACCAATAATTTCCTTGATCTCTGTAATGAACACAGCTTACTGAAACCCTTTAGTGGCCCTTGGTTTCTGGCACTGATAACCAAGCTGACAATCACGCGCTTCTGCTCAATTGGGAACTCTGGCTTATGTGCTTGGTAGTTCCTTCTGATGAAAGGGGATTTGTGAGTAATTAAAAAGAACATCAACATTTACAAAATGATACTTCCAAAAAAGAAACTACAAATGGCTCTTTTTTGTTTTGTTTTGTTTTTTTTGAGACGGAGTCTGGCACTGTTGCCCGGGCTGGAGTGCAATGGTGCTATCTCGGCTCACTGCAACCTCCACCTCCCGGGTTCAAGCGATTCTACTGCCTCAGCCTCCCAAGTAGCTGGGATTACAGGCGCCTGCCACTGTGCCCGGCTAATTTTTTGTACTGTTTTTAGTAGAGACGGGTTTCACTATGTTGGCCAGGCTGATCTTGAACTCCTGACCCCGTGATCTGCCCACCTCGGCCTTCCAAAGTACTGGGATTACAGGTGTGAGCCACTGAGCCCAGCCTTTACAAATGGCTCTTAAACCTGTAAAAAGATACTCAGCCTCTCAAGATCTCACTGAGATGTATTTTTTTTAACCTGTTAGATGGGAAAATCCAAAATGTTAGAGAAACACCACTGATGAGCAAGTGGGGAAAATAGGCATACTCTTATATTCTTGGTGGGACCATTAGCGTACAACTTTTGTTGAGGGAAGTTTGGATATATTTATTAAAACCACAAACTCTGGCACAGCAGTATCACTTAATAGGAATTTATCTCACAGATTGTATACACTTGCATGTATACAAAACTGTGTGCTTAAGCTTACTTATGGAAGAGTTAATGACTGGAAACAAACTCAAAAGTCGACTGGTTAAATGATCCATCTGTATAGTGGTTACAGCTGTAAAAAACAATGAGGATGCTCTTTATATACTAACAGAGATGTTTTCAAGATATAGTATTAAGAGAATAAAGCAAAGGGCATTGTATATTATGCTACCATTTGTATAAAAAAGGGGGAAAATAAGATTGTATATCATGTTTGCTTGAATGTGTATAAGAAAGTTCTGGAAGGATATTTAAGAAAGTAATATGAACAGTTATATCTGTGTGTATGTTGGGGAAAAAGAACATGGTTTTCTGTATTATGTGCACATATTAACTTTATTTTAAAAAGTGAAGCTTCTGGCTGGGCTCAGTGGCTCATGCCTATAATCCTAACACTTTGGGAAGCTGAGATGGATGGATCGCTTGAGCTCAGGAGTTCAAGACTAGCCTGGGCAACATGGCGAAACCCTGTCTCTCTCTTTTTTAATATTAAAAAATAATAATAATACAAAATAAAAAGTAGTGCTTCTTTGAATTCTGTAGTTATAGAGCTCTCTTTTAATTGATTTCTTTACCCATTCTTGTTTTCCTGTGGGTAACAAGGGAGATTTCCTCATACTGTTGCTGATGGTACTAATGTTTGTTACTTTCTATGTGGGAAGAAAGTAATACACAAATTTGTTGGTCCTGGTGTTTTTCCTATTGTTCCTTAGCCAGAATAGAAGGCTTTAAAGACTTGTATACCAGGAGCCTCAGGTTCTGTGACAAACCCTAAGAATCAGGCTTTTTCCTTTTGTTTAACAATTAGGATAATATCATCTGGACAGTACTGAAGTCTGTTGCCTTTTCTCTTTTTCTGTAGGAACCTACAAGCAGCAATCGGCGCCTATTATGACTTTGAGAGCCCAAACATCAGTGTGCCCTCTATGTCCTTTGTTGAAGATGTCACCATAGGAGAAGGGGAGTCAATACCTCCGGATACTCAGTTTGTAAAAACATGGCGGATCCAGAATTCTGGTAAGTACATAATGGGCAATCCTCGCTTGCCTAGTTTTCATTTTCTTAATAGTTAAATAAGAAGGAAATGTTTTAGCTTATGTATGTGATTGTGTAACTACGAGCTTTCTCTTACACATGATATGTAGCATTTTCTTGTACTGATGTGATGACCAAACATTAGTGAAATATCTTCTGCTCTAAAGTAGGAAGAAGAATTTATGTCTCATGCTTCTAAGCCACCTATAACTTAATAGCATCTAAACACAATCCAATATTGGTTTTGTTACTAGGAACTAGACTTGTATATGATGGGGTATTGTCTCTATCTGTACAGTTTTACTTCATCACTTTATTTCTGCTCTAATTAATCTTCCAGTCATTTCCAGCAGGCTAGAGGAGGTATATCCTTGAATAGAACAAGGTAGTTGGAAAGAGCTGTGAGCATCTGCTCTTTTGAAAGCTCTTTTTTTTTTTTTTCAACCACAAGGATGATTGTCTCTGAAACTTCATTAGGATATCTGAGACATTAATACCACTTTGAAAAATAGGGTAGGAAATATGGGAATTTGCTCAAAATGGGAGACAGAGAAATTGTTGGTTAAAGAAAAAAATACAGATCGGGTGTGGTAGCTCACACACAGAATCCCAGCACTTTTTTTTTTTTTTGAGACAGCATCTCGCTCTGTTGCCCAGTTTGGAGTGCAGTGTTGTGATCATGGCTCACTATAGCCTTAACCTCTTAGGCTCAGGCGATCCTCCTGCCTCAGCCTCTCCCAAGTAGCTGGGTCTGCAGGCGTGCACTACTGTGCCGAGCTAATTTTTTAATTGTAGAGATGGAGTCTTCCTGTGTTGCCCAGGCTGATCTCGAACTCTTGGGCTCAAGCTATCCTCTCACTTGGATAGCTGAGATTACATATGTGTACACTGCACATAGCCTCCCAGCACTTTTACAGGTCAAGGCAGGAGGATCACTTGAGCCCAGGAGTTTAAGACCAGCTTTGGCAATGTAGCGAGATCCTGTCTCTACAAACACTGAAAAGAAAAAAATACAAGAAAAACATTGTTTTGATGTACTGCAGCCTCTTTTAAGACAAACTAGAAATAAGTTAACCATAGGCTGAGCGTGGTGGCTCCTGCCTGTAATCCCAGCTTTGGGAGGCCGAGGTGGGAGGATCACTTGAGATGAGGAGTTGGAGACCAGTTGGGCCACCATGATGAAACCCCATCTAAAAATACAAAAATTAGCTGGGTATGGTGTTGGGCACCTTTAATCCCAGCTACTTGGGAGGCTGAGGCAGGAGAATTGTTTGAACCCAGGAGGTGGAGGTTGCAGTGAGCTGAAATCATGCCACTGCACTCCAGGCTGGGTGACAGAGTGAGACTCCATCTCAAAAAAAAATTAAATAAAAATAAATAAGTAAGTTAACCATAGTTCTTTGAAAATGGTGTGTATGTGTCTAAATTTCTTTCTTTCTTTCTCTTTCTTCCTCTTTCTTTCTTTCTTTCTTTCTTTCTTTCTTTCTTTCTTTCTTTCTTTCTTTCTTTTTCTCTTTCTTCCTCTTTCTTTCTTTCTCTCCCTCTCTCTTTCTTTCCTTTCTTTCTTTCCTTCTTTTTCTTTCTTTCTCTCTCCTTCCTTCCTTCCTTCCTTCCTTCCGTCCATCCGTCCATCTGTCCTTCCTTCCTTCCTTCCTTCCTACCTTTCTTTTTTATGTAAGACAAGGTCTCACTCTGTCACCCAGGCTGGGAGTGCTGTGGCGCAATCTTGGCCTCCTGGGCTCAAATGATCCTCTTGCCTTGGCCTCCTGAGTAGTTGGGATTACAGATGTGAGCCGCTGCACCATGCCTGGCTAATTTTTTAAAGTTTTTGTAGAAATAGGGTTTCATTGTGTTGCTCAGGCTGTTCTCAAACTCCTGGGCTCACACGATCCTCCCATCTTGGCCTTCTAAAATGCTGGGATTACAGGCATGAACCACTGCACCTGGCCTTAAATTATTTTCTAATGACTTTTGGGGGCAGGGGTTGGGTTTTGTATTTCATGTCACATCTAATGACAATTTATGTTGACTGGTTGAGGGTGTTTTAACTTTCTTATTATTAATGAGAACTTCAGAGAAAAATTCTGAGAGATGGAAAACTAGGCTAAAAATATGTGTTTGTGGGGGTGCCCTATCTAGCCAGTTAATTTTATATGAGATGATTTAAAACTCTGAGGACTCAAATAAACCTATAAAAGTGACCTTTTATTGATTTGGTTTACTTTTCAGTTCTTTACAATTCAGTTCTTTATGATAGGGAAAGACTGGCTAGACCAGCCTTTTATGTAAGAATATACCAAATTGAATTGTTATTCTTAGTTTTTCTGGCATATTTAGAAGTAACTCTCCTTTGGAGGAAAGTTCAGTGTGTCATTGACCAAACACATAGTTTGGACTGACCCAATGTTGTGGATGACTCAGGACACCTGTGGCTTTGTAAAATTTAATTTGCCCCCTTTCCTTTTTAGTTATAACAGTTAGTTATAACAGTTAGTTTGGGAGGTACATGGTAACAGAGGAAAATAGCCATATTTTCTATTTTTCTTGAAATTCTTACTTGTTCAAAGTCTAATTTACTTTACTTTGCCTAATTTCTTCCTCACCTTGCTTGATTTTGCCTGCTTTTAAGAAAATATCAAGACAGTTTCTTCATTTTATAATAGCTTTTATTCGTCATGTTTTTATTCTGAATTTAAAACCTGCTGTGTTACTGATCAAAAATGCTTTCAGAGGCTGGCTGCAGTGGCTCACACCTGTAATCCCAGCACTTTGGGAGGCCAAGGTGGGCAGATCACTTGAGGTCAAGAGTTCAAGACCAGCCTGGCCAACATGGCAAAACCTTGTCTACTAAAAATACAAAAAATTAGCTGGGCATGGTGTTGCACGCCTGTAGTCCCAGCTACTCTGTGGGCTGAGGCACAAGAATCACTTGAACCCAGGAGGCAGAGGTTGTAGTGAGCCAAGATCGTGCTGCTGCACTCCAGCCTGAGCAACAGAGCCAGACTCCGTCTCAAAAAAAAAAAAAAAGTTTTTTGGAATCTACCAGTGAGATATATATATATATATATATATATAATTTTTTTTTAATAAATGAGGTTTGTTTGGAAAGTGTGACTCATTCAAGTTTTATTTGTTTATTTTAAAGCGAAGTCAGTACCTTGTTTACTTATAGTGAAAACAGTGAAAATGGCCTGGCTTTCTGTGAGCTCTTCAATGTTTTTAAATACTGAAAGTTGTTAGAGTACTGTTGAAATGTTTTAAATACCATGTTGTGGCAGACTAACCATTTTATATTTCAAAAAGCCTCTTGATATATCTACTTATTAGACTGTTACTTGGGTTAATAGGGAGCTTGGGAAGGTTGATATGTAGTAGTTAGAATGTCAGATCAGAACCCTCAAAGCCTACCTTTGATGTTGACTTACAAAAATCTCTCTTGGTGGGCCTGACTGCTTTTCCCCTCTGCATTTGCTTTGTAACCTCAGTTTAAAACAGCTTCTGAATCTCTTTCCTTGTGTGAAAGGGCATTCTTGTGCCTGAACAGGTCTTGAAAGGTTAGGTAGCAGTTGCTAGAGATTTTATCTTTCAAGGTGCTTTGCATAAATAGGTTTTCTCTTCTGGAAGTTGTCCACCCAGCTGTAGAGTAGTTTTAATCTATAAATTGGATGTTTTCCATTCGGTTAAGGAGAATCTGGCCACCCATAACTGAGTATCAGGTATGTTATTTGAGAGAGGAAGAACATGCATGTGCACAGGTTCTTTGGCATCATCCTAGTCTGGCCTGAGTTATTTCTGTAAATAGAGTAGTAACATAGTAGGGCAGGCCTTGGCAATTTTTCCTCTGGCTGTCTTACTCTCATTCATAACCTCCCTAAGAAATAAGCACTCACTGAAAGAGCTACATAAATAATAATTTTCATGGCACTTTTGTCTTGTCATGTTTTAGGTGTGCTGGACATGCAGATATACCACAGATGAGATTGATAGGAATTGCATTAGTTGTTCCAGTAGCTTTCCTGAAGAAGGTGAACGTTGCACACTGTTTAAAATTAAATTCCTGGCCAGGCGTGGTGGCTCAACCCTGTAGTCTACTTTGGGAGGCTGAGGCGGGCAGATCACCTGAGGTCAGGAGTTCAAGACCAGCCTGGCCAACATGGTGAAACCCCATCTCTACTAAAAACCCCATCTCTACTAAAACTACAAAAAAATTAGCCAGGCATGGTGGTGGGCGCCTGTAATCCCACCTATTCGGGAGGCTAAGGCGGGAGAATTGCATGAACCTGGGAGTTGGAGGTTGCAGTGAGCCGAGACCATGCCACTGCACTCCAGCCTGGGTGGCAGAGACTCCGTCTCATCAATAAATAAATAAATAAAATTAAACTCCTAATATTTTTTAAGTCCTTAGATTTAGATTTGCAAAAACAGAACTGAGATATTTAATAACATAGATGCAAAATTCTAGGATTCAGACTTCTGTCACTGTAGAAGCACTGGAAGCTTAGTAAACCTGAGCAGGAAACTTTGGGAGTTAAAATGAAAATTTAAAACTGTCCCTCTAAAAATATGAGTAGACAGAATTCTCTTTACCAGCACCTAGAGCTTCTCAGTTGTTACACTACCATGCTCTGTTGTACAATTGTAGTGAATATTAAGCTGTGCATGTTATGATAACCCTAGTGTTTCTCTGACTTTGGTGAAATTTTTGTGATTGTCATATGAGAGGGTATCTTGGGCATATTGATCCAGAGTCGTCTTTAATTTTTGAACTTCATAGAAGTAAATATAAAGGGATGGGAAAAGAACTTGAGAAAGAACAATTATTTCCCCCATTTTTCTTTTAGTGCATTAAAATAGTTAGCTTTCTACCTTTCTCTTCAGTATGATTCTAGAGAAGATAATTTTGCTTCTTTCATTCAACACATTTTATTATGTTCCAGTCACTTTATTAGGTACAAGGGAGAAATGGTCACAAGATTGATGAAGGTTTCTGCTTTCATGGAGCTTAATATGAAATGCAGTGTCCACACTTATAAGGGTTAAAAAGGAGATCATCATTAAGGTTTGTCTTCTGCATTGCTATTTGGATATTCCTTACTGTCTCCAGACTATTTCTATAATTGTATATACTTACTAAGTCCCAGGATTTCTGGGACTGTTGGACTTTTGATTTTTGTGATGCTTGCTACCATCTCAAAATTGTAACATGACAGGGTTTTTTTTGTTTTTGTTTTTACTTTATTTAAAAAAATAAAGTGATATTTCATATCTGGAGAATTATAGCCTTAATTATATACTTGATTGTGATACTTAACTAGGAACGTCATAAAACACAGATTAGTCTTTCTTTTCTTCTAGATAGAAATCTATCCCCCATTAATCCACTTTGCAACTGAGACTTAATTTGGAGCCCAGTTCTATTATACTTCTCAAATTCAGATTTCAAGTATGCTTAGTGTAGTCCAGACAACTCACTGGTATTTCCCTTCCTTCTGTATCAAACATCAATATCTTTGACCTTTTCAGAGTTACTTGACCTAACAATTGTGACTATAAGAATTATATGTATCATTGATAACGCTCAGAAGGCAGATGATTGGTTTTTCACTTCATAGCCAATGAACACTTCAGAGTTGTTGGTGGATAACTCTTCTAGCCCAGAGGTTCTTTAAATACTCCACTGAGAAGTAATAGGTATCTGGAGTACCAAGAAGGGCAGGACCCTAGCCAAATGCCAATGTTTAATGTTACCCATTTAATGTTTTACTGACTAACTCAGTTTCTCTGGAATATAGCAGCATTCCTTTTGCACAGCTACGATGACCCGATCATCTCAGCTGCTTGTGGTTGTGCCTAGGAGAGCTAAGTTTTTTTCACATCCAGGCTTGGTTTACCTTATTTTCTTATAAGTTCAAAAAACAGACACATTCTTGGGTTTTCATATAAACAGACATTATCTTGTTGCAGGTGTATGTGTATGTGTATGTGTGTGTATGTGTGTATCTTAAAGAATAGCTGTCAATTCAGCCCCATGACAGTAGTATAATTTTTCTCGTGGATTTTGGTCTTTAAGGAGACTGACATTTTGTAAGGTGCTTCATGTTAGCTACTATTCTGCTTGTTGTAAGACAAATAGGCTTTTGCCAGACCTCAGAAATGAAAAAGATAAATTGCGTGTATTGTCAGTATATCATCCACAACCTTTCCACCAGCAGTGGTTGCCCTTTATAGGGTTAACTTAGGACATTTTGTTGGCAAATTTTTTTAAAAGAAGATAGGCTAAAACACAGTGGCCACTGCTTTAGCTGCTACCCCTTAAGACCCAAGGAGCACAGAGGGTGCCATTCATAATGGAGCTGAGATCCCAGGAGTAGAACCCTGGGGTTGCCTTTCTCTGTCTGGTTTCTTTCCAATAGTGAGCCATCAGGTATGTCAAAACTGGGCACTTACAGAGCAAGGAACTGAGGCATCTTAGAGTACTGGTAGGAGATAAATGACAAGCACCCTCTGTTCTAAGAGTCCTACCATGTTCAACTTTTCACAGTGGTTTATTTTTATAATGAATGTATATAGTCCAAAAAAAAAGATATATAGGGGTTTCTGTCTACAGTTAAAAGGGAGTATATCAATTGCTGCATATTGGGGAGACTTCACAGGAAAAATCACATCTAGTCACTGTGTGGCTACCTATACCACTTGACTAGTGGGAACTAGTCAACACATAGATTTCTCATGAATTAGTTACATGAAAATAGGTACACAAGAGTGGGTACCGGCTGGGCACCGTGGCTCATGCCTGTAATCCAGCACTTTGGGAGGCCGAGGCGGGCAGATCACCTGAGGTCAGGAGTTCATGATCAGCCTGGCCAACATGGTGAAACCCCATGTATACTAAAAATGCAAAAATTAGGCCAGGTGCGGTGGCTCACACCTGTAATCCCAGCACTTTGGGAGGCTGAGGTGGGCGGATCATGAGGTCAGCAGTTCAAGACCAGCCTGGCCAACATGGTGAAACCCCATCTCTTGTAAAAATACAATAATTAGCCAGGCGTGGTGATGGGTGCCTGTAATCCTAGCTACTCAGCAGGCTGAAGCAGGAGAATTGCGTAAACCCGGAAGGCGGAGGTTGCAGTGAGCCAGAGATTGTACCATTGTACTCCAGTCCAGGCGACTCTTTACTCTAAAGAGTTACAGGTTAAATTTAACCTGTAACTCTATAAAAATCTATCTCCCTTTGACAGGTCTGATCTACCCTCCTTCCCATCCTTTCCGCAAGTACCTCCAACTGGTGCCATTGTTCCTGCGACCAC
The DNA here is from genome assembly GCF_028878055.3 of Symphalangus syndactylus. Taxonomy (NCBI): domain Eukaryota; kingdom Metazoa; phylum Chordata; class Mammalia; order Primates; family Hylobatidae; genus Symphalangus; species Symphalangus syndactylus. The sequence goes on from NC_072445.2 coordinate 37,028,816, forward strand.
AGTTCATTGATGTTATCAGGGGAGATCACCCCATTGTTTATATTTTCACCACCACCCAAGGTCTAAACTTTTACTGCCTTTTATATTCATGTGGTCTCTTGAGCTCTTGAGTATTTTATAGTTATGGACCCCAGAAGAAAAGTCATACCTCAGGCAAAAAGCAATTTTAAATTGAGAATAATACCATTGAAATTACTCCTTGTGTGTTTCATCCTCTTGTTTCTGTGGAAAAACTGGCAACAATCAGATATACTGTGAAAATGGACATATGTTACCTTTTAGTAGAGAGAGCCGTCCCCTAAACATGGCCCTGTGCTTCATCTCCTTGGCTCTTCATGGACATCATTCTTAGGTTCTGCAGATTCAGTGTGACGTGTGGCCTTCCCTGGAGTCACCTGAAATACTCGTTGTCTTGAGGAACTGCCTTGCTTTTGCCTTATGTGCTTCTTCATAGGGTTAGACTATTGGTCAGAGGTTGTTGCTTCTGATAATTCCTTTTGATCAGTTGTGTGAGACAATATATGGCTCAGGTGTATGTGGTTAGGTTTATGTATGTATGTGAGAAAAAGAAAGGCCTCTTCTACAGTTTCATAATAAACTGCACCCAGCATAGGACCATTGATTGCCTAACATTTTTTTCTTTTGCTTGAACTCAGGGGCAGAGGCCTGGCCTCCAGGGGTTTGTCTTAAATATGTCGGGGGAGACCAATTTGGACATGTGAACATGGTGATGGTGAGATCGCTAGAGCCCCAAGAGATTGCAGATGTCAGCGTCCAGATGTGCAGCCCCAGCAGAGCAGGAATGTATCAGGGACAGTGGCGGATGTGCACTGCTACAGGACTCTACTATGGAGGTGAGTATGTCCTTGTGCAGCCCAGGGTAAAGGAACTAAGGTAACATAACATCCCCAGTGTTGCTCACAGAGCCTGTCAAATTGCATAACAGGGCATGGCCTCTTTTTAACAGTCACCCCATGCAGGTAAATGATTTGCATTTTATGACAAATTGATTTAGTCTAGTGCCCTTTCTTTTATCCTAGGAATATAATTTAGTGACCTGTATGAGGTATTATATTTTGCATTCTAAATAAATATTTATTAGTGCTGTTGTTTTTATTATATAAGCTGGTAGATGCTGTAAGAATACTAAAGGCAGTCCTTGTTCTCAAAGTCTCTAGACACAAGTCATATAAAACAGATAATGCACAAAATGTGCATACTTCTTCCAACCTACTTGTCAAACTGCTAATATATCTCACTCCCTTCCCTTTATTGCCAAACTTTTTGAGCAGTGATCTATACTCACTGTCTCTTCTTTCGCATTTTCCATTCACTCTTCAACCCAATTTATCCTTTATCCACTCCCCACTCCAATGAAAGTTAATCAGGGACTACCCTGTTTCCAAATCCGATAGCCTCTTTACAGTCTTCATACCAGCTGACCTTTTAATGATCGTTTGGCACCATACTACACATGTTTTTTGAAATATGTACTTTCTTAGACTCATAGGACATCTCTCCTGTTTCTCTTCCTCTTCTCTGTTCTTTCTCTGTCTCTGTCTATTCTCAACTTTACCCTGGGATTCCTAGATTCTCAGTTGGGCCCCATTCATGGTTGGTGACCTCATCCACCTATGTGGCTTCAGCTGTCGCCAGTATACTATACACAGTGATGCTCAAATTAATATCTATAGCTGTGGCCTCTTTTCAGAACCCCACACCCATGTTTTAACTCGTTATGGGCAGAACTTTTAACATCTCCCGGACACAATTTATTATCTGCTGGGCATGGTGGCACACGCCTATAATCCCAGCACTTTGGGACGCTGAATTGGGAGAATTGCATGAACCCAGAGGCTTGAGATCAGCTTGGGCAAAACAGAGAGACCCTGTCTCTACAAAAAATAAAATTAGCCAGGCGTGGTAGGGTGAGCCTGTTGTCCCAGCTACTTGGGAGGCTGAGGTGGGAGAGTTGCTTGAGCCTAGGAGGTCGAGGTTGCAGTGAACCATGATCATACCACTGCACTCCAGTCTGAATTACAGAGTGAGTCCCTGTCTCAAAAAAACAAAACAAAACAAAAAAACCAACCTTATATCCTTCTCATTGGCACCCCCCTGAGATAATCGGGTCAGAAACCTGGGAGCCATCATTTGTTCTGTTATTCCTAATCAGAAACTGATTCCTATTGGTTCCACTATATCCTATGTCCTGGAGATCAAAAACAAATAAATAGTAAATAGTACTTGCCTTCAGGGAGCTCTTAACTGGACTCATGGCCTGTAGGCCAGTGGGACCTTTGGAGTTATTTCTAGACGTCCTAGAATTAATGATCTCATATATGTTTTTGGAGCCAGTGGCAACTTTAGAAATGTTAATATTAGAAAGAGTCTCATAGTGCTTATGTGACATCATTCTTTGCCTAAAGCCTTTGTACCTACTGTAATGAAGCTAAACTCCTTGGCACAGGATATAAAGCTCACGATCTGGCCTGGCCTCATTTTCACTCCCATCTTCGGTCATCCCCTAAGCCCCCCACAGTCAGTCCCCAAAGATGCCATATGCTTTTACTTCTCCATGCCCTTGCTCATTTCTCTCATTGCCTGAAATATCCTTTTATTTCATCAAACTCCTGCTCATCCTCAAGGCCCTGCCTGAGTCACCTTTCCTCCTTGCTTCCTCCCCCTTGCCTACTCTCCCCACTGCCCTAAGAAAATTCATCCCTCCCCCTTCATTAATATCATGCACATGCTTGTTATTATATTTAACACATTGTATATTAGGTATTTATTTGTTTTGCTTATCCTTTTATGCTACGAAATTGTGAACAATTTGTTGAATAATTGAATAATTACATATCAAAGTGCAGAGAGGTTATTTGTGCCTTCCCTGTAGGACTCCATTTTCAGGCAGTGTCTGCTAAGAATCCCCTTGACCTGGGATTGGAAGTTGTTTCTCCCACTGCTGGGCTCCTTTATATTAGCTCTTCACCTCTCACTCCTTTGTTTCTTCTCTTGGCACTTTACGTCTTTCTACCCATTTAATTTGATAAATGTCTCATGTCATCTTTAAAACTGAAGGTGACACATGTCTGGTTTATCTTTGTAACTCTCAAAAATGTTGAGCTTAATGCAGAATGGAGAATGGCTACTTAGTAAATTTTTTAAATACGTGCTACCATTTTTAAGGGGAGAAGAAGACAATATACATGACTTAAAAATAAAAAAAATCCCTTTGATGAAAAAATACTACTTCTCAATGTTCCCTAGTGGTTAAGAACACTAGTCTTGTTTTATGTGTGTGTGTTTTTAGTGTTAAATTTAAAATAATTATCACCGTGTGGGACATTACATTTTATACTCATAGCAACTCTCTCAAATTCAAAAGTAGTTGGAATATAAATATGGGGGGACTTTAAAAAGATCTTGGAAAAATGGAATTAAAAAACTAAAGGCCGGGTGCAGTGGCTCGAGCCTGTAATACCAGCACTCTGGGAGGCCGAGGTGGGCATATCACTTGAGGTCAGGAGTTCAAGACCAGCCTGGCCAACCTAGTGAAATCCTGTCTCTACTGAAAATACAAAAATTAGCCGGGCGGGTGGCTCACGCCTGTAATCCCAGCTACTCGGGAGGCTGAGGCAGGAGAATTGTTTGAACCTGGGAGGTGGAGGTTGCCGTGAGCCGAGATCGCGCCACTGCACTCCAGCCTGGGCAACAGAGTGAAGGCTTCATATTAAAAAAAAAAAAAAGATAAAAATAAGATATATAAACTTTATTTCTCAACATAAGCTTCATCAAGTTCAAGACACTTTTGTAAGTAATGATAACAGCCATTTAGTACATCCCAAAAGAACTGAGAGTCCTAGGAATTTAACCATGTAAATGCAGGTTTTTTTTACATTATTAACTGAAGAAAACTGGGTGTCCATTAAAGATTTTTAAGACTAGGAAACAAAAAGAAGGTAGAAGAAGCCAAATCAGGACTGTAAGGTGGATGCCTAATGATTTCCCATGGAAACTGTTAGAAAATTGCCTTTGCTTGATGAGAGGAATGAGCAGGAGCATTGTCATAGTGGAGTAGATCTTTTTCTGCTAAAGCTTTGGCTGACTTTCTTAAAACTAGCACGCGCACACACACACACACGCACACACACACACGCACATACACACTTTTTTTTTTTTTTTTTTTTTTTGAGATGGAACCTTGCTCTTGTCGCCCAGGCTGGAGTACAGTGACATGATCTTGGCTCACTGCAACCTCCGCCTCCCGGGTTCAAGTGATTCTCCTGCCTCAGCCTCCCAAGTAGCTGGGATTACAGGCACTCACCACCACACCTGGGTAATATTTTGTATTTTTAGTAGAGGCAGGGTTTCACCATGTTGGCCAGGCTGTTCTTGAACTCCTGACCTCAGGTGATCTGCCCATCTTGGCCTCCCAAAGTGCTGGGATTACAGATGTGAGCCACTGCGCCCAGCCTCTCTCTTTCTTTCTTTCTTTTTTTTTTTTTAACTTGGTCACCTAGGCTGGAGTGCAGTGGAATGATCATAGCTCACTGCAGCCTCAAAGTCCTGGGCTCAAGTGATCCTCTTGCCTCAACCTCCCAAGTAGCTGGGACTACAGGCATGTGCCACCATGCCTTTTTTTTTGGTAGAGACGGGACCTCCCTATGTTGCCCAGGTTGGTCTCAATTCCTGGACTCAAGTGGTCCTCCTGCCTCAGCCTCCTGAAGTGTTGGGATTACAGGCGTGAGCCACTGTGCCCAGCTCTCAGAACACTATTATTATTCTTTGGCCCTCTAGAAAGTTGACAAGCAAAATATCCTGTGGAGCCAAAAAAAAATTGTTGCCATGACCTTTGCTCTTGACTGGTCCACTTTTGCTTTGACTGGCCCACTTCCACCTCTTAGCCATTGCGTTGATTGTGCTTTGTCTTTAAGATCACAGTGGTAAAGCCGTGTTTCATCTCCTGTTACAGTTATTTGAGAAATACTTCAGGATCTTGATCCCACTTGCTTAAGATTTCCATTGAAAGCTCTGCCCTTGTCTGCAGCTAATCTGGGTTTAACAGTTTTGGCACCCATTGATTGGAAAGTTTGCTCAACTTTAATTTTTTAGCCAGAACTGTGTAAGCTAAATCAGTTGAGATGTCTGTGGTGTTGGCTGTTGTTTCTGCTATTAATCATTGGCTCTTGTTCAGTTAGAGCATACACAAATTGTTTCCCCCAAAATTAATGTGGATGGTCCGCTGCTATGGGCATCTCCAGCGTCGTGTTGTCCCTTCTTAAAACAGGTTATCCATTTGTAAACTGCTGATTTCTTTGGGGCATTGTCCCCATAAACTTTTTGTAAAGCATCAATGATCTTCCATAGTGGATTCAAACGTCACTATGAATTGGATGTTTGCCCTTGCTTCAATTTTAGCAAAATTCATATTGCTCTCATAGGGGTTTTTTTTAAACTGATGTCTTGTCCTTAGTGCCTCAAACTAGGTGCTGTTCAGATTTGTTATAATAAGCTAGTATGAGTTTATTTTGATGCAAAAAAAAGTTGAAATCTATGCATAGTTTTTTCATAATACTCATTTTCCATAAATTTTTTCTTTTTCTTTTTTTTTAAATTTAATTTTGTGCTTACCTACCATGAACTTTTTGAAGATGCTTTGTATACTAGCCTTGGGGCAAAAACATTAAAATTTTAACTTAAAACCCCTAATTTTAACTTAAGAACCCTTTATTGGTCTTAATAGTCTGTAAGTCGTTTCTCAGGACTTTGTGGAATCTAATGCCTTCAAGGGATTTTAATAATTCATCTGATTTTGTAGTTTTCAAGCATTTTTGTTAAGCTATGGAACCTTTTCCTTGACAGAAGTATATATGAATGCCTCCTTGTAAAATGGGAAAGGATAAAAATGAAATGTTTCGTTGAATTGGGGGCCCCCTTGGCTTATGTTTCCCAGCCCTTGTGTGTCTGGGATGACCGCTGGAGCTCTGTGGGGTATAGTTTGCCCACCTTTATCTGCTCCAGCGAACAGTTTAATTCCATTTTATAAAGCACTGTATTTCATTGAATCCAAATTATTATTGGTTGTAAAGATACCCTAGTATCAGTAACAGAAAGAGAATAGATTATGTATACAACCATAGCCATGAGCACATGGAAAAAAATAAACTTCCATAATAACCATGATTGGCTCATTCGGTTATTGAGTGTAATATAGTGGGTTAAGAGTGTGAACTGTGGGACTCTGTTGCCTAGGCACAAACTTGGACAAATTAGGTAACTTCTCTGGACCTCATCTTTCTGTTTTAACAACAAAAGATTGCTTTTTAGAGGTTTCTGTTTTTGGTGGAGTGGTTGTTTCTATAATTTTTTTTTTTTTTTTTTTTTGAGATGGAGTCTTGCTCTGTCGCCCAGGCTGGAGTGCAGTGGCGTGATCTCGGCTCACTGCAACCTCTGCCTCCCAGGTTCAAGCGATTCTCTTGCCTCAGGCTCCTGAGTAGCTGGGATTACAGGCACGTGCCACCATACCCGGCTAATTTTTGTCTTCTTAAGTAGAGGTGGGGTTTCACCATGTTGGCTAGGCTGGTTTTGAACTCTTGACCTCGTGATCCACCTGCCTCAGCCTCCCAAAGTGCTGGGATTACAGGCATGAGCTACCGTGCCCGGCTGCTTCTGTAATCTTTAGATGGTCTTCTTGAGAAAGAATCCACTCCCTTTAATTCATTCATTCATTCATTCATTCATTCATTTGAGACGGAGTCTTGCTCTGTCGCCAGGCTGGAGTGCAGTGGCGTGATCTCAGCTCACTGCAACCTCTGCCTCCTGGATTCAAGCAATTCTCCTGCTTCAGCCTCCCAAATAGCTGGGACTACAGGTGTGTGCCACCACACCCAGCTAATTTTTGTATTTTTAGTAGAGACAGGGTTGCACCATGTTGGCTAGGGTGGTCTCAATCCCTTGACCTTGTGATCCGCCCACCTCGGCCTCCCAAAGTGCTAGGATTACAGACATGAGCCACCGCACCCGGCCCACTCCCTTTATTCTTATAATAACTCTTAGATTGTTTCAGTTCATGTTTCCTCTTAGAAAGAATTTTTGCTCTATTCAGTCATTTACAGGTCTCCTGTAAAAGGTCTCTTCCACCCTGTTTCAGCTTGGTTGTGCTCTCTCAGAGTTTCTCAGTGGGCGTGTTTTTGGCATGTGGTGTGGACACTTCTTCACTGTGTGGGGCATATTACAAGACCTCTGGCCTCCTCCCACTGAAGATCCGTGGCTTCATCTATTTATCTTGATAACAAACACTGTCCCCCACCACACAAATTTCTAGCTCGCTTGGTCCAAGACTAATAAGTGTCTGATTTTTGGCAGATTTATTTTCAAGCCCTAGCATTTTTCTTTTTTTTCCTCGACTTTGATACCCCTTCCCACTCCACCACACCAAAGGATTAGCTTCTTAGCTTTTATCTAAGCAGCAAATACTAACAAATAGTGGAAAGTACTAACAAATTCTAGTACTTACTATTTGCCAGGTATTATTTTGGGCTTTTTGCATATGTTACCTTGTGAAATATTAGCTGCATTTTATGGATGAGAAAACTAAAGACCAGAGAGGCTTAAGGTCTAGTAAAAGTTGTAAATTAGTTACGAATTATAGTTATAAATTAACAAAAGTAATTTTATTATCTTTGTCATTAATTTGGCTGTCACTACTATATGGGGTTCAGAAGGAAACTGGTTCTAGGGTGTTAATACTTGTTAGAGTTTAGTGAGGGTGGAGTATATGGTCCCAAAATCCTCTCTCTACTTCCAGAGTGAGTGGGCATTGAGGTGGAGTTGAGATTGACAGGGCTATTCTTAGGTAGTTGGGTGTCAGTTTTCCCCAGAGAGTTCCTGCCTGCTAGAAGATACTCAGTTCTATAGGACGTTGGACTCTGGGCAAAGGGTAAGCAGCATGAGTGATTGTCCCTGTTTTAGCCTGGATGCCAATAGTAATATGCTTCATCTCCTACTGACAGAGTGCCGCCTTCCAGATTTCCAAAGGGGAGATTTACCCTGTACCATGATGGTTTCCTCTAACTCTCAGAGTCCTAGTTGTGAAGTAAGCTAAGTCAAGTGATAGTCTGGTTATCTCGTACTTATGGGGGATTCCACTACTTGAAGTAGTTCTTGTTAAATACCTCATGTGAGTCCCTAGGGACATTTCACATGTCGAGTAAATAACCTATGCATTATTCATTTGGTTTCTCAGAGTTTAGAAATGAAGCTCCCCTTATGAAGGTCCCAAACTACAATATATCCCACATGTTAGGAAACTTATTGGGTGCTCTATGTAAACTACACTGTTTATTTCCCAAAACCTTTGTGAATTCTTCCTTTACTTTCTCCATTTTATAGCATGTCCTCCCTCATATTACCTCCCAGGTAATATGAGACTTTCCTTATTTCTTGCTTGTGTTTTAGTAACATCATGTTATAAAAGAAGCTTTGGTTTCATACAAACTTCTTCATACTAGAATCCATGATGTCTTCTACTCACATGCTATTCTGCCTGACATTTCTCCCAGTTATCTTGCCCTTTTGCCTATTAACCCCACCTTTAGAACATTGTTCTTTTATGTTGAACTCAAAAAGGCTTCATCTGCTTCTAGAAGATCCTCCATAAGATGCTTACTGTTTCAATTCTAATCTCTAGAATTCTCTAATACCAGAAATATGAGTAGCCCTTGAAAATAAGATTCCATTTTTGTTTTTTTTCTTTTTTGAGAGAGGGTCTTGCTTTGTCACCCAGGCTGGAATGCAGTGGTGTGATCACGGCTTACTACAGCCTCGACCTCCTAGGCTCAAGCAATCCTCCCATCTCAGCCTCCCAAGTAGCTGGGACCACAGGCATGGGTTTTTGTTTTTGGTTTTGTTTCGTAGAGATGAGGTTTTGCCAAGTTGCCCAGGCTGGTCTTGAACTCCTAGGCTCAAGCGATCCTCCCACTTCAGCCTCCCAAAGTGCTGGGATTACAGGCATGAGCCACAGCAACCTGCCAAATTTCATTTTTGATAAGAGAAATGCTAGGCCTAAGCTGTGATTCATATGGAAAATGTTTTAGAAGGAATGTTTCAAAATGTAAATGAGATCTGAAATTCTAAAGTATTATGTTATGAGATATAGGCTATTTCAGCTTTGAAGAAGGAAACCTGCCATCAGTTGCACTGCCACCAGGTGGTGGTGATTGTTTGTTTGGTGGTCATTTCCAGATAGTTCTGTGTGAGTCAAAGTCAGTATGAAGACCCGGCATGGTGGGTCATGCCTGTAGTCCCAGCACTTTGGGAGGCCGAGGCAGGTGGATTGCCTGAGCCCAGGAGCCCAAGACCAGCCTGGGCAACATGGTGAAACTCCATCTCTACCAAAAATACAAAAAATTAGCCGGGCATGGTGGCACGCACCTGTAATCCCAGCTACTTGAGAGGCTGAGGTGGGAGGACTGCTTGAGCCTGGGAGGCGGAGGTTGCAGTGAGCCGAGATCACTCCACTCCACTCCAACCTGGGTGACAGAGTGAGACCCAGTTTCAACAACAACAACAACAACAGCAACAACAACAGCAATGTGAAATGACTGTACTGTTCAGATTAACCTCTAAAATGCATATATGTGGGTCTTGAACCTTCTATGGGCCATCAAAAATTTAAAAATCAGATGAAACAGTGACCCTTTGTAAAGTGTAGTAATTAACAAGATATTGAATGTCCAGGCAGTAAAGCATCAAATGTTTTCACTGCCTAGTCACTCGGCTGTGAGTAGTGTTAATGTGTGCTGTTAGTGCTAATGATGTTTGCTTTAAAATTAATTTTCTTACTCCTCAACATACCATACACATGTATAGAAAAGGATCTGGTAGAGGGCAAAAATATAATTTGAAAGCTGCACCTTTTTTTACTCATGGTAGCCAGCGCCCTTCTGTTAAACAGAAGCTTCTTTAGTCCGAAATGTTGGATTCCAGAAATTCTGAATTTAAGAGAGTAGTGATATTTCCTTAAAGAATTTTTAAAACCAAGTACAGTTCTGTATTAAAATACTAGCATACTTACTGTTAAAAGAAAAATAAATAGTTGTAAAACCATTGACTATTTTAAAGATTACATATTTCAGCATAATTTGTATCTTAATATAATCCTTAACTTTTTTGTATATATGCATTAGTAAGGACTATAGCTTAGGCCAGATCTAGTTAAAGTGTTTTACTTATTTAGGGAATATAGCCCTGTCAGAGTATAACATTTGCAAACAGAACTTACTGCACTTCCCCAGTTCTGAAGTGACAGTAATTTTAATATGCATCCTTGGTTTAATGATTACTTTCCTTGTAGGGGAGAGAGGAGGTAGAGCCACTGCCATATTAAATGAAAACATTAGATGGTCTATCTTGAATTCAGAGATATTAAAAATTAATAAAAAGATAATACTTAAAAATTAGATATGTATGTTTTCTCTTTACAAAAAAAATATGTTGACATATATGCTGAAACCATTTCAGGTAAGAAATTCTTAAGAAGGTTTCACTGAATTGTTGTGTGATGGGAGTTTTTAGTAAGTGCCATTGTGTACACTTGCCCCTAGGTCAGACTAGAACATGTTTCTTATAAATAAGGAAGTAAGCATAATTGACTTTTATTCAAATTATCAGTATATGCTATAAAACTAATATGTGGTTATTTTTTTAACATAATGATGATTGGTATCTTAAACAGTGTATAGGGCTTTTAAACTTTTATCTAATAGCTTAGTTTTTGATACAGTTTATATTCCTTAATTACTGTTCAGAATGTAGTCATAACTTCATTCTTAGAAACCTCACATTAGTCTGGGGATCTTTGAAGAGGATAATCTCCTATTGAAAAGCAGATTGCATTCTGTTCCTGTAATGATGGTTTGACACCAGCCTTATAATGATGTAATGGGTTTTACCTTGAAATGGCAAGGATATTTTTCGGTTAGAAATTAATTAGTTTGTTCTGTAATTTTTATTTTGAAAAAAAATCTTTCTTTAGCTTTTTATTTTTCTCCTTTTATTGTTAAAGAGCTTATACTTTCCTTTATTTACAAAGGGAATGTCAGTGTTGGACATTCAGCCCCAAGAAAGAATGTTGTGAGCCTACTGGCCTCTGAATTTTTATTTTACTTTTTTTTTTTTTTTTTTTTTTTTTTTTTTGAGCGGAGTCTCGCTCTGTCGCCCAGGCTGGAGTGCAGTGGCGCAATCTCGGCTCACTGCAAGCTCCGCCTCCCGGGTTCACGCCATTCTCCTGCCTCAGCCTCTCCGAGTAGCTGGGACTACAGGCGCCCGCCACCACGCCCGGCTAAATTTTTTGTATTTTTAGTAGAGACAGGGTTTCACCGTGGTCTCGATCTCCTGACCTCGTGATCCGCCCGCCTCGGCCTCCCAAAGTGCTGGGATTACAAGCGTGAGCCACCGCGCCCGGCTATTTTATTTTACTTATTATTTTGATATAGAGTGTCTCACTCTATCACCCAGGCTGGACAGTGTCAGGATCATAGCTCACTGTAGCCTTGAACTCCTGGGCTCAGGCAGTCCTCGCACCTCAGTCTCACAAGTAGCTGGGACTACCTACCTGGCTAATATTTTTAAAACCTTTTTTGTGGAGCTGGGGTCTCACTGCATTGCCAGGGTTGGTCTATAATTCCTGGCCTCAAGCAATTCTTCCTCTTTGCCTCCTGAAGTGCTGGGAATACAGATGTGAACCACTACGTCCAGTCTGGATTTCGCTTTGTAGTAACTAATGTCCTTCCAGTTTCTTAAGATTTCCAAGCCCAGCGTGGTGACTCACACCTGTAATCCCAGCACTTTGGGAGGCTGAGGCGGGTGGATCACCAGAGGTCAGGAGTTCAAGACCAGCCTGTCCAATATGGTGAAACCCCACCTCTACAAAAATACAAAAATTAGCTGAGCATGATGGCGGGTACCTGTAATCCCAGCTACCCGGGAGGCTGAGGCAGGAGAATCACTTGAACCCAGGAGGCCAGGAGGCAGAGGTTGCAGTGAGGCAAGATCGCGCCATTGCATTGTAGCCTGGACAATGCAACAGAGCGAGACTCTGTCTCAAAAAAAAAAAAAAAAAAAAAAAAAGATTTCTAAGAGTTTCTTTTCTTTCTTTCTCTCTCTCTCTCTCTCTTCTTTCTCTCTCTTCTTTCTTTCTTTTCTTTTCTTTCTTTTTTTTTTTTTTCTTTTTTCTTTTGAGACAGGGTCTCACTCTGGTTGCCCAGGCTGGAGGACTGCAGTGGCACGATCCTGGCTCACTGTAGCCTTGACCTCCTAGGCTCAGGTGATTCTCCCAACTCAACCTCTCAAGTAGCTGGGATTACAGGCACGCGCCATTACACTCGGCTAATTTGTATTTTGATTAGAGATGGGGTTTTGCTATGTTGCCCAGAGTGGTCTCAAACTCCTAGACTCATGCAATCCATCTGCCTCGGCCTCCGAGAGTGCTGGGATTACAGACGTGAGCCAAGCCACCGTGCCCAGCCAGATTTCTAAGAGTTTTGCTTATAGTTTGTTTTGACATGATCTTGAAAACAATTTAATTCTAAAGTGGGTTTGGTTTTGGCTCAGTAGATTTCACAGTCATTTTTACTTTTTATTTTCATAATTTCTCTTATATATTTAGAAATCAGAAGTGATTGTGAAAGTAAATTTTATTTCTGACCTGAGCCTTATTTGAGGACTTTAAAAAATATTTAATAATACATTTTATTTAACTGAATATAGCCAAAACATTTTTTCAACATGTGACTCTAGCTATATCCCAAGTACTCAATAGCCACCTATGGCTAGTGGCCAGCTCTTTTGGACAGTGCAGCTCTGTGGATGCTGGCTGATATGTTGTACCATTTTTTTTCTGTAAGAAATTTTATAGAATTGGTGTTATTCTTCTTCTAAAGAATTTCCAGCAAAGCCATTCAAACCTGGAGGTGTTTAAGTTTTCAATTACTAGTTCAACTTATTTTCATAGTTATAGGTCTATTCAGGTAATCTATTTCATCTTGAGTGATGTGGGAAAATTTCAAGGAGTTGGTCCTTTTCATCTAAGTTGAATTTATGTTCATAGAGTTGTTTGTAGTATCCTCTTATTATCCTTTTAACATCTATGTTTGATGATAATCCCGTCTTTCATTCTTGATATTTTGTGTCTCTTCTCTTTTTCTTTCTTTTGGTAGATTTCCCAATTTTATTGGTCTTTGCAAAGAATTAGCTTCTGGTTTCATTGGTTTTTCTCTATTCTGTGTTCAATTTTATGTATTTCTGCCCTTAATTTTATTAATTCCTTCCTTCTTGATTTATTTTCTAGTTTCTTAAGGTAGAAACTGAGATTATTGCTTTGAGACCTTTCTTCATTTATAATATGTGTTTAGTACTATAAATTTTCCTCTAAGTGTTGCTTTTAGTTGAATCCCACAACTTCTGAAATGTATTTTTTTAATTTTTAGACACTGCAGTGAATGCAGAAATGTATTTTTATTTTCATTCAGCTCAAAATATCTTCTAATTTCCCTTGAGACTTCCTGTTTGACCTATAGATTATGCAGAAGTGTGTTGTTTAATTTTCAAACATTTGGAAATTTTTATCTTGTTTAGTTTCTTTTTTAAAATATATTTTTAATTTTTATTTTTATTTTGTAGAGATGGAGTCTTGCTAGCTTGTCCAGGCTGGTTTCATTCCTGGGCTCAAGCGATCCTTTTGCCTCTGCCTCCCAAAGTGCTAGGATTACAGGCATGTGCTCCCAGCTTTGTTAATAGTTTCTAGTTTAATTCCATTGTGGTCAGAGAATATCCTTTGTATGATTTCATTCCCTCCCTCCCTCCCTCCCTCTCTCCGTCTGTGTCTCCCTCCCTTCCCTTCCCTTTTCTTGCTATTCTCTTCTTTTTCCTTTTCTTTCCTTTCTTTTCCCTTTCCCTTTCTGACAGGCTCTCACTCTGCCCAGCTTCCCAAGTAGCTGGGACTACAGGTGCGCACCACCATGCCTGTCTTGTTTTTTACTTTTTATTTTTTGTAGGGACAGGGTCTTATTTTGTTTCCCAGGTTGGTCTCAAACTACTGGCTTCAAGGAGTCCTCCCACCTTGGCCTCCCAAAGCGCTGGGATTATAGACTTGAGCTACCACACTGGCTGATTTGATTTTTTGTTTAATTTATTAAGGTATTTATGACCCAGGAGATGTTGTCTATCCTGGTGAATATTCCATATGTACTTCAAAAGCATGTGTATTTCGCTTTGTTGAATTGAGTGTTCTATAAATGTCAGTTCGATCCAGTTGGTTGATTTTGTTGTTCAGTTCCTTTATATCTGTTGATTTTTGTTGTTGTTTACTAGTTCTGTTACTGAGAAGGGAGTGTTGAAAGGTCCAACTACAGTTGTGGATTTGTGTTGTTACTTTTTTTCTCCTTTCAGTTATCAATTTTTAATTTATGTATTTTGAAGCTCTGTTGTTAGGTACATAACATATTAGGATTATCTTTTAGGTGAATTACCCATTTATTAATGTGTAATATCCCTTTTCTTCCATGATAATTTTCTTTGTTCTGAAGACTACTTTGATACTAGTATAGCCACTTTAACTTTCTTTTGACTAGTGTTTACAAGGTCTTTATCTTTTAGCTTTCAACCTACATGTATCATTTTATTTGGAGTTTCTTATAGATAGCATGTAGTTGGATCTTTTTTTCCTCCATTCTAACAATCTGTGTTTTCTAATTGGTGTGTTTAGACCATTCACATTTAATGTAATTATTGAAATGTTTGAATTTAGTTTTACCACTTTATTATATGTTTTGTTCTCTTAGTTGAAGACTTAAATCAGTCACATTGCTAAACTTATTAGTTACTTGTGATTAAATTGTTTTAAAAATGTATTTGCTCTGGCCGAGCGCAGTGGCTCACGCCTGTAATCCCAACACTTTGGGAGGCTGAGGCGGGCAGATCACGAGGTCAGGAGATCGAGACCATCCTGGCTAACACAGTGAAACCCCGTCTCTACTAAAAATACAAAAAAAAAAAAAAAAAAAATAGCCGGGTGTGATAGTGGGCGCCTGTAGTCCCAGCTACTCGGGAGGCTGAGGCAAGAGAATGGCATGAACCCAGGAGGCAGCCTGGGTGACAGAGCAAGACTCCATCTCAAAAAAAAAAAAAAAAAAATTATTTGCTCTGATAAAAAGAAATACATGATTTATTATAGAAAATAAAGTCTAAAGAGAAAAGGAAACATTTGTTGTGCCATCCAAATGTAAACGCTTTTGTTTTATTTTGAGATGAAGTCTTGCTCTGTCACCCAGGCTGGAGTGCAGTGGTGCGATCTTGGCTCACTGCAACCTCCGCCTCCCAGGTTCACGCTATTCTCTTGCCTCAGCCTCCCTAGTAGCTGGGACTATAGGTGTGTGCCACCACACTTAACTAATTTTTGTATTTTGAGTAGAGACGGGGTTTCACCATGTTGGCCAGGCTGGTCTCAAACTCCTGACCTCAAGTGATCTACCCACTTCAGCCTCCCAAAATGCTGAGATTACAGGTGTGAGCCACCGCGCCTGGCCTAAACACTATTAATGTATGCATTTCCACATAGTTTTTTAAAATCTATGTATTAAAAGCAAAAAACTTTTTTGTTGTTTAAATGTGGTATTGTGCCACATATTCTTATGTAACCTACTTTTTTCTCCCATTCACTAGTTTTAGAACTTCTTCCCCTTAATATTAAATACTTCAAAAACACAGTTTTTAGTAATTCCATACCATTCCACTAGATTACTATTAACTAAACTATAAACTATTATGGATTTTTTTTAATTGAGGTAAAATCCACATAATAATAAATCATTTTAAAGCATTCAGTTTAGTGTTACTTAGTACATTTATGGTGTTGTGCAACCGTTATCTGTATTTGATTCCAATGTATTTTATAACCCCAAAAGGAAACCTCATACCTGTTAAGCAGTCGCTCCCCTTTCCTGCCTTCCTGCAGCCCCTAGCAGCCACTAATGTTCTTTCTGTTTCTCTGAGTAGATACTTCTTTTTGCTGGGATAGGGCAAGATATATAAATAGTGAGCAAATAATAAAATGTATTAGGCTGTGCATGGTGGCTCACTCCTTGAAACTGTCTCTATCAAAAAATAGAAAAATTAGCTGGGCGTGGTGGTACATGCCTGTAATTCCTGCTACTCGAAAGGCTGAGGCACGAGAATGGCTTGAACCCAGGAGGCGGAGGTGGTTGTGGTGAGCCAACATCGCGCCACTGCCCTCCAGCCTGGGTGACAGAGTGAGTCCCTGTCTCAAAAAAGGGGGGGGGGGAATGGGGGACTGAGAAACACTGCTGAAGTTCATAGTCCAGGAGTGTAGGTTCACCAAAGGACTGAAACCTAATCACACCTTACCATTATATTACTACTGGCTTCTTTACTACAGTTTCTTTTAGCCAGTACATCCTGTCTACCTTTCAGCAGGGCATACTAAAAAGCAAGAAACACGGTTTGGAGAAATTGAATAGCATCAGAATCAGTTTTGGCAGGCGTGTTGGAATTATTAGGCCAGGAATTTTTTAAGAAACTATAAATAGTATGCTAAGTTCTTCAATGGAAAAAGTAGACAACATGCAAGAACAGATGGATAATGTAAGCAGGGAGATGGAAATTCTAAGAAAGAATCAAAATGCTAGAGATAAACTAACAAATGAAAAATGACTTTGATGAGCTTGTTAGTGACTGGACACAACTGAAGGAATAATCTCTGAGCTTGTGGATATGTCAGTAGAAATTCCAAAACTGAAAAAGAGAGAAAAGGCCGAATAAAAATAGAACAAGCCAGGTACAGTGATGTGTGCCTGTAGTCCCAGTTGTTTGGGAGGCTGAGGCAGGAACATTCCTTGAGCCCAAGAGTTCAAGTCCAGCCTGGGCAACATAGTGAGACCTCCTTGCTTAAAAAAACTAACCCAGGGTCGGGCGCTGTGGCTCACGCCGTAATCCCAGCACTTTGGGAGGCCAAGGCGGGCGGATCACGAGGTCAAGAGATCGAGACCATCCTGGCCAACATGGTGCAACCCCATCTCTCTTAAAAATACAAAAATTAGCTGGGCATGGTGGTACGTGCCTGTAGTCCCAGCTACTTGGGAGGCTGAGAGAGGAGAATCGCTTGAACTCAGGAGGCGGAGGTTGCAGTGAGCTGAGATCGCGCCACTGCGCTCCGTACTGGCGACAGAGTGAGACTCTGTTTCAAAAACAAAACAAAAAAAACCCCAGAATACAGTAGCCTCCCCACCACCCTATCTGGTGGATAGGAAAGTTTCACTTTCCATGGTTTCAGTTACCCATAGTCAACCACAGTCTGAAAATACCAGATGGAAAATTCCAGAAATAAACAATTCTTAAGTTTTAAATTGCATTCCATTCTCAGGGGCGTTCCATCTTGCCCAGGATATGAATCATCCCTTTGTCTAGCATATCCACGTGTATGCACTATTCACTTGTTAGTCACTTAGTAGCCATCTTGGTTATCAGATCAACTGTTGGGATATTGCAGTGCTTGTGTCGAAGTAACCCCTATTTTACTTAATGCCCCAAAATGCAAGAGTAGTGATACTAGCATAGTGTTGAAATTGTTCTATTTTATTATCAGTTATTGTTAACCTCTTACTGGGCCTAATTTATAAGTCAAAATTTATCATGGTATGTATATATAGGGAAGAACATCGTATATATAGGATTTAGTACTTTCCATACTTTCAGGCATCCATTGGGAGTCTTGGAACTTATTTTCCATGGATAAGGAAGGACTGCTGTATCCATGAGCTGTGGGACAACTACAAAAGGCATAACATACACACATAATGGGAATAACAGAAGGAGGATAGAGAAAGGAACAGAAACAATATTTGAAGCAATATGGCTGAAAATTTCTCCAAATTAATGTCAGACATCAAATCACAGATCCAGGAAGCTCAGAGAACACCAAGCAGGATAATGCCCAGAAAATGACATCTAGCATATCATACTCAAACTGCAGAAAATCAAAGATAAAGAAAGATCTTGAAAGAAGCCAAAGGGAAAAAATATCTTACCTATGGAGGAGCAACAGTAAGAATTACATATGATTTCTCCTCAGAAATGCAATCAAGAAGAGAGTGGAATGAAATATTTTAAATATTGAGGCTAGGCACAGTGGTTCACACCTATAATCCCAGCACTTTGGGAGTCTGAGGCAGAAGGATCACTTGAGCCCAGGAGTTCAAGACCAGCATGGCCAACATAGGATAATTAAGAAATATTATGAGCAACTCTATGCCCACAAACTTGATAACCTAGATATAATGGAATAATTCCTTGAAATACACAGTTTGCCGTAGCTTGCTCAAGAAAACATAGACAACTTTAATAGGCTTTTGTCTGTTAAAGAAACTGGATCAATAATTAACAAACTTCTGCAACAGAAAGCACTAGGTCCAAATGAGTTTTCTGGTGAATTCTACCAAGAATTAATGAAGAATTATACTCCTTCTCTTTTTATATTCCTTCCAAGTAGCTGGGACTACAGGCATGTGTCACCACACCTGGCTAGTTTTCTTTTGGTAGAGACAGCATTCCGCCATATTGTCCAGGCTGGTCTTGAACTCCTGGGTCAAGCAGTCTTCCTGTCTTGGCCTCCCAAAGTCATGGGATTATAGGTGTGAGCCACCACACCCAGCCTATACTAACTCTCTACAATTTCCTTCAGAAGATAGAAGCAAATGGAATACTTCCTAACTCCTTCTATGAGGCCAACATTACCCTAATACCCAAACCAGACAAAGATTACAGGAAAATAATAAAACTGTTTCTCATGAACTTAGATGCACATATCGTCAACAAAATATTAGCAGATTGAATTTCAAAAATGTGTAAAAAGGTGGGCTGGGCGCGGTGGCTCACGCCTGTAATCCCAACACTTTGGGAGGCCAAGGTGGGCGGATCACGAGGTCAGGAGATCGAGACCATCCTGGCTAACACGGTGAAACCCCGTCTCTACTAAAAATACAAAAAATTAACCAGGCGTGGTGGCGGGCGCCTGTAATCCCAGCTACTCGGGAGGCTGAGGCAGGAGAATGGCGTGAACCCGGGAGGCGGAGGTTGCAGTGAGCTGAGATCACGCCACTGCACTCCAGCCTGGGCGACAGAGTGAGACTCCATCCCCAAAAAAAAAAAAAAGTGTAAAAAGGCCAGGCTCAGTGACTCATGCCTGTAATCTTAACACTTTAGCGGGCTGAGGTGGGTGGGTCACCTGAGGTCAGGAGTTCAAGACTAGCCTGGCCAACACGTGAAACCTCGTCTCTACTAAAAGTACAAAAATTAGCGGGCCACAGTGGTGTGTGCCTGTAGTCCCAGCTACTTGGGAGGCTGAGGCAGGAGAATCGTTTGAACCCGGGAGGTGGAGGTTGCAGTGAGTCGAGATTGTGCCACCGCACTCCAACCTGAGTGACAGAAACAATATTTGGAGTGAGACTCCATCTCAAAAAAAAAAAAAAAAGTATATGCAGGCACAGGGGCGGTGGCTCACGCCTGTAATCCCAGCACTTCGGGAGACTGAGGCAGGTGGATCACTTGAGGTCAGGAGTTCAAGTCCAGCCTGGCTGACATGGTGAAACCCTGTCTCTACTAAAAATACAAAAATTAGCCGGGTATGGTGGTGCATGTCTGTAATCCTAGCTACTCGGGAGGCTGAGGAAGGAGAATAGCTTGAACCAGGGAGGCGGTGGTTGTGGTGAGCCGAGATCACGCCATTGCACTCCAGCCTGGGCAACAAGAGCGAAACTCTGTCTCACAAAAAAAAAAAAAAAAAGTTAAAAAATGGGCCAAAGACCTGAACAGACATCTCATCAAAGAAAATGCACAGATGGCATGGCATATAAAAACTTATGAGAAGATATTCACCATTATATGTTTTCAGGACAAGTTAAAGCGACTATGAGATATCACTATATACCTATTAAGATGGCCATAATTCCAAACACCAACAATACCAAATGCTGGCAGGAATGTGGAGCAACAGGAACTCTCATTCACTGCTGGTGGGAATGCAAAATGGTACAGCCACATTCTCTTACCCTCTTATCAGCAGCTGTGCTCCTTGGTATTTACCCAAAGATGTTGAAAACTTACATTCATACAAAAGCCTGCACACAGATGTTTATAGCAACTTTATCTATAATTGCCAAAATTTGGATGCAATGAAGAAGACCTTTAGTTGGTGAGTGGACAAATAAACTGTGGTACACCTGGACAGTGGAGTATAACTCAGCGCTAAAAAGAAATGAGCCATTAAGGCACATGGAAGAACCTTAAATGCGTATTACCAAGTGAAAGAAACTGATCTGAAAAGGCTACATACTGTCGGATTCCAACTCTATGATATTTTGGAAAAGATAAAACTACGGAGACAGTAAAAGCATCAGTGGTTGTCAGAACTGGGGGCAGGGAGAGATGAATAGGCAGAATACAGATTTTTAGGGCAGTGAAAGTATTCTGAATACCATTTTTTTTTTTTTTTTTTTTTTTTTGAGACGGAGTTTTGCTCTGTTGCCCAGGCTGGAGTGCAGTGGCGTGATCTCGGCTCACTGCAACCTCACCCTCCCGGGTTCAAGCAATTCCCCTTTCTCAGCCTCCCGAGTAGCTGGAATTACAAGTGCGTGCCACCATGCCTGGCTTATTTTTGTATTTTTAGTAGAGATGAGGTTTCACCATGTTGGTCAGGATGGTCTGGAACTCCTGACCTCGTGATCTGCCCACCTCAGCCTCTAAAGTGCTAGGATTACAGGCGTGAGCCACCACACCCCGCCTGATATATTAATATAATGGGGGATACATGTCATTGTACTTTTGTCCAAACCCATAGAATGTAGGACATAGAGTGAATCCTAACATAAACTATTGACTTTTGGTGATAATGGTGTGTCAGTGTTGGTTCATCGATTGTAACAATACCACTGGGTGCAGTATGTTGATAGGCAGGTTGTGCATATGTGGGGGAAATATCTCTTGGTTTTGCTGTGAACCTAAAACTGCTATAAAAAAAACACGATCGGGCAAAGTGGCTCATGCCTGTAATTCCAGCCCTTTGAGAGGCTGAGGCAGGAGGACTGCTTGAGGCCTAGGAGTTTGAGACCAGCCTGGGCAATATATTGGAAGACCCCCATCTCTACAAAAAAATTTAAAAATTAGCTGAGCATGGTGACATGCACCTGTAGTCCTAGCTACTTTGTGGGCAAAGGTGAGAAGATTGCTTGAGCTCAGGAGGTCAAGACTACAGTGAGCTGTGATAGGACCATTGCACTCCAGCCTGGGCAACAAAGAGAGACCCTGTCTTGGAAAAGAGAAAAAAAAGAATCTGTTAAAAAAATGCCTCCTGGCCGGGTGCAGTGGCTCACACCTGTAATCCCAGCATTTCGGGAGGCCGAGGCAGGCGGATCACGGGGTCAGGAGATTGAGACCATCCTAGCTAACATGGTGAAACCCCGTCTCTACTAAAAATACAATTAGCCAGGTGTGGTGGCGGGCACCTTTAGTCCCAGCTACTCGGGAGGCTGAGGCAGGAGTATGGCATGAACCCAGGAGGTGGAGGTTGCAGTGAGCCAAGATCGCGCCACTGCACTCCAGCCTGGGCAACAGAGCGAGACTCTTATCTCAAAAAAAAAAAAAAAAAAAGCCTTTCAATAAGAAAAAATAATGAACAGTAAGAAATAATAACCTTTGAGGTAGGATAGGGTGGAAGGACTTTCCCAAATATGGGAAACTTTACCAAATTCAGTCTTTTAACTAAATTAGATTCATGTTTGGTGATTGGGAGAAGGTACTTCATTTCTAAACTGAAAGAAGGTGTGCAAAAGCATAAACTCTGGTTAAGCATGACTAGTACACTTTGGGCATTCTGTGGGAAAGAATGGGAGATAGATTGGAGGTTACAATACTTTTTGATGAAGATTAGCACCCACTAGTCATCTGTAAGAGAGTCGAGTAGCTAACCATCACAGATCAAGGTGTACAACTTCAGCATATCTGACCAAGAGAACATGTGTATACTCTGCACATCAGATGTAGGTGAGTGGTTTGACTGCCTTTTGTAGGATTGAGATGTCCAGATGGCCATGAGGGAGTTCTAAGTACCCCTGTGAGAGACGTTGACAGACCTACTCAGTTTGGTGCTGAATTAATGCCCCCAAAGCTCTGTGCTCACATTTGAACCAGGAAAATACCTTGGCCCATGAAGGGCGTGTGGTGGAGATGAGAAGGATGGGATGTTTGGTAAAGTTGGATAAGACCAAAGAAATGAAGAAGGTAGTGGGAAGAAATAGGAAAAAAAGGGGGGAAGAGGGGAGGAGGGAAAGAGAAGAAACATTAAGGTAGTTCTGCTTTGTTGCTATATTCAACTCCGACTTCTGTCAGTGAATTTGATGACTGAAGTGCTAGTGTAGTTCTCTTTGGAGAGAATGTTGATGGGGAGAGGTTACTATGTTATTTGTTCTGCTGGTTCTTGCACTGGTCCAGCTAGGTTTGTGATATCGATGGGGAGCAGTTTCCTTGAAGCCAGAAACAAAGCCTATCCTCTTTCAGGAGGAGAGGGAAGAGAGAGCAGAGTTAACACAATGTGTTATCTAAGATCTCTAGGAAGCAAAAGCTTTCACCAAGAGTAACTAGTTACCATCAGTAATGATGTTTTATACTTTTTGTTCATAATTGTATCCAAGATAGGGTTTGAGTTTCTTTTAAAAGACCAATGAGGCTTATATCTTATTTTGTTTTTAATTGTTCAAAACTAACACATTAGCTCTGTAGAAGTTAAACCTCACCTTGGAAGATGTACCAGAGGAATGGGTGGTTGTTGTTTTTAAATGTTTGGAATTTAAAGTTGAATTAGGTGGCCGGGCACGGTGGCTCACACCTGTAATCCTAGGACTTTGGGAGGCCCAGGCAGGCAGATCACCTGAGGTCAGGAGTTCGAGATCAGCCTGGTAAACATGGTGAAACCCCATCTTTACTAAAAAAAAAAAAAAAAAAATTGCCAGGTGTGGTGGCACATGCCTGCAATCCCAGCTACTTGGGAGCCTAAAGGCAGGAGAATTGCTTGAACCTGGGAGGCGGAGGTTGCAGTGAGCCGAGATCACGCTATTGTGCTCCAGCCTGGGCAAGAAGAGTGAAACTTCATCCAAAAAAAAAAAAAAAAAAAGTGTAAATCAGGTAATTAGTTGGTAGTCTGGAATTTGACTTTCTGGTTATAGAATTAATAAATACCTGGAAGTATTTCTTCAATATCTTATTCTAAATTTTGCCCTTTGATGAAAATCTCACAGATATCAAGATGTACCAAGTATGTCCCAATTATACTGGTTGGTAAATTCACCAGAATTGGTGAAGGAGGCTGGGCACGGTGGCTCATACCTGTAATCCCAACACTTTGGGAGGCCAAGGTGGGCTGATCACTTGAGGTCAGGAGTTCAAGACCAGCCTGGCCAACATGGTGAAACCCCGTCTCTACTAAAAATACAAAAATTAGCTGGGCGTGGTGACAGGCACCTGTACTCCCAGCTACTTGGGAGGCTGAGGCATGAGAATCGCTTGAACCCAGGAGGCAGAGGTTGCAGTGAGCCGAGATTGTGACACTGCACTCCAGCCTGGGCAACAGAGTGAGACTCAAAAAAACAAAAACAAAAAGAAGTATTGGAGGAGTAAGAGTACCAGCCATTTGTCTTCCTATTTGCATATAAAATGGACAATATTTAAATTTTAAGCCTTTTTATCCAATGTTATATTTAAGTGCTTT
Source organism: Symphalangus syndactylus (assembly GCF_028878055.3). Taxonomy (NCBI): domain Eukaryota; kingdom Metazoa; phylum Chordata; class Mammalia; order Primates; family Hylobatidae; genus Symphalangus; species Symphalangus syndactylus. Next base: position 37,052,646 of record NC_072445.2, read on the forward strand.
TCAACATTAATGCCAAAATGATTTTATGCCAGCTGCATAGATTTGCCTCTTAATGTACTGTAGCTATCATTTTGATTTCCTGCATATCCTTAAACACAATTGTACTTTGAAATTTAAATTAGTAATTTAAGTTCTTAAGTGTAGTTTCGTGCTATATTACGTTTTTTTGTGGTAGTGCTATTACCCACTCAGATTATGCTTTTTTTCGTAGGCTATAGAAGTTTAAATTATTAGGATAATATTTCCATCTTTTCTTCCAGGAAGTGTTTTCTCCATGAGTATTAGTTATTTTCTGATTAGTGGAAGTCTCAAAACTGACCAGGGGTGGGGTGGAAGTGTTGCAACATGTCATCACTAAGCACTAGACCAGGAGTGAAAAATATCTGACTTCTAATTCTAATTCTGCCACATAATAAATTACTGATTGGCCTTCAAGAAATAACAGAATCAGTAGGCCTCTGATGTTTTTGTTTTTGTTTTGATTAATTGTGGTAAAATAACACATGCAATTTATTGTAACCATTTTTAAGTGTACAGTTCACTGGCAATAAGTATATTCACAAGCATCACCAGTATTCACCTCTAGAATTCCTTTCATCTTGCAAAACTGAAACTCTGTACCTATTCATAATTCTCCATTCCCCTTCACCCCAGGCATTGGAAACTGCCATTCTACTGTCTCTGATTTTGACTACCTTAGGTACCTCACATACGTGGAATTATATAGTATCTGTCCATTTGGGATTACTTTATTTCACTTAACATTATCAAGGTTCATCCATATTATATATAGCATGTATCAGAATTTCCTTCCTTTTAAAGGCTGAATAATATTTTGGTATATATATATACACATATATATATATACACATATATATATACACATATATATATACATATATATATACACATATATATATATATACATATATATATATACTACATTTTGTTCATTGATCTTTTACTGGACACTTGGGTTACTTCCGCCTTTTGGCTATTGTGAGTAATGCTGCTATGAATGAACATGGGTGTACAAATATCTCTTTGAGACCCTGTTTTCATATCTTTAGTTTATATACCTAGAAGTAGAGTTACTGGATCATTTGTCAATTCTATGTTCAATTTTTTGTGGAATCGTATTGTTTTCCATAGCACCTGCACCATTTACATTCCTAACAGCACACAAGGGTTCTAATTTCTCCATGTCCTCACCAACATTTGGCATTTTCTGATGTCTCTAGTAAGCAAAAGCTTTCACCAAGGGCAACTAAGGATTTTTTTTTTTTTAGTAGTAGCCATCATAATAGGTGTGAGGTGGTATCTCATTGTGGTTTGATTTGCATTTCCCCGGTGATTAGTAATGTTGAGTATCTTTTTAAGTGCTAATTGGCCATTTGTATTTTTATAGAAATGTGTATTCAAGTCCTTTGCCCATTTTGAAATCAGGTTGTGTTTTCTGTTGAGTTGTAGGAGTTCTTTATATATTTGAGATATTAACCCCTTATGACATATGTGATCTGTACATATTTTCTCTCATTCCATGGGTAGCCTTTTCACTCTGTTCATTGTGTCATTTGGTGCACAGTTTTTAATTTTGATGTCTAATTTATTAGCTTTTGGTGTCATATCCAAGAAACCATTGCCAAATCCAATGTGATGAAGCTTTTCCCCTATGCTTTTTTCTAGGAGTTTTATAGTTTTAGCTCATATGTTTAGGTCTTTGATCCATTTTTAGTTAATTTTTGTATATGGCATAAGGTAAGGGTCCAACTTTATTCTTTTGCATGTGGATATGCAGTTTTCTCAGCATCATTTTTTGAGAAGACTGTCCTTTCACCATTGAATTGTTTTGGCAACCTTGTTGAAATCATTTGGCCACATACACAAGGTTTGTTTCTGAGCACTTTCTTCTATTCCATTGGTCTTATATATCTGTCTTTCTGCCAATACCACACTAGTTTTTTTTTTTTTTTTTTTTTTTTTTTTTTTTTTTTTTTTTGAGCTGGAGTCTTGCTCTGTCACCAGGCTGGAGTGCGGTGGCACGATCTTGGCTCACTGTAACCTCTGCCCCTTGGGTTCAAGTGATTCTCCTGCCCCAGCCTTCTGAGTACCTGGGACCACAGGGGTACGCCACCATGCCCGGCTAATTTTTTTGTATTTTTAGTAGAGACGGGGGTTTCACCATGTTTAGCCAGGCTGGTCTCGGAACTTCTAACCTCAACTGATCTGCCCGCCTCGGCCTCCCAAAGCGCTGGGATTACAGGCATGAGCCACCGTGCCGGGCCACTTGGTGATAAGTTTTGACATCAGGAATAAGTTAGTCTTCTTTTTCAAAATTATTTTCACTGTTCAAAATTTTTTAGCTCTTAGTGATGCTAAGATTAAAGGATTCAGGTGGTAGCAGCCTGATCCCTCCATTGCAAAGATCCTACCCATCAATCGATATTTTGCATAATTGTTTCATCAATTTGTGATGATTGGCTAAATCATTTCATTAGAAGTTACAAAGTACTAATTCCTTCTACTTTTATTAGCTGGAATTCTTTTGAAGTGGGGGAATCCTTTTCTTCCTCAACAGTGACTTATCTTGAAATTTAATTTCTACCAAAAAGGCTGGTTAAATGCTTAATTCTTTACCTTTAATTTTCAATTGTTAGAGTAAGAAGGTGCTTTTGTTGCTTTCAATGAAATTAATGAAGAAGAAGAATTAAAGATTTGGTTTGATTTCCCCCTTTTTGTAGGTGTCATTATAAACTCTTAGATTCTATATATGAAACCTGTTTTAGTTCATTGCAGATAGTGGCTAAGGAATATGTATTTTTAACACAGAAACCACATGATCTTGATGGAGGTGGTTGGTCTGCAGAGCAGACTCCTATAAAGTAGTGTTATGGATTTTAAAACAGTTACTGTTTTATTGTGTATGTCTTCCCTACCAAAGATGGTGTCCATTAACAAGTTAGTGTCCAGTCTTATCAAAGGTAGATGTTATCAACATAATTTATCATTATTTTAAAATGTATCATTATTTTTGGGACAGGGCCTCACTTTGTCATCCAGGCTGGAGTGCAGTGGCACAATCGTAGCTTACTGCAGCCTCAAACTTACGGGCTCAAGCAGTCCTCCCACCTCAGCCTCCTGAGTAGCTGGGACTACAGGCATGTGCCATGATGCCCAGCTAATTTTTAAATTTTTTTTGTAGAGACAGGGTGTAGCTGTGTTGCTACATTTGTGGGCTCAAGTGATCCTTCTGCCTTAGCCTCCTAAGAGGCTGCAGACTACAGGCATGAACCACTATGCTCTGCAATAATTTATATTTAAATTAGCAATATTAAATGTTAACACATCTTGGTAAGGAGGTATTTTCTGCCTTCAATTTACTGTCGTTGTTATAGTTCTCCAGGTTAAATTAGACATACCCGATCCTCAGACATTACCCTTAACAGTGACTCTAACTTCCAACAGGGCAACACAGTAAGCAGTTTTTTAATGCTACTTATGGTGCTAAGTACTTTCGCATTAATAATTTGCTCCTTATTGAGCACCTGCCTTGTGCCAGTCACCACCCTAGGGAATTTACTTATCTCCATTTTTACGGTGTCCCACCTTGACCTAATTTTATTTTTTGAATATGTGAAACATTTTATGATTCCTAAGTCAAAACTTATTTTACATAATATGTTTAGATGGATATAATATATATCCATCCCTGCTCCCTTCAGCTAGTCCCATCCTCCTGCTATAGGGTACTCATTTTTATTCATTGTTTTTTTCTTTTAGCAAACACTAGCAAATGTATATAAATTTGCCCCTTTTCTAACACAAACTTGTAACTACAGATATTGATCTGCATCTTACTTTTTTTTTTTTTTGAAACAGAGTCTTGCTCTGTCGCCTAGGCTGGAGTGCAGTGGTGCGATCTTGGCTCACAGCAACCTCTGCCTCCCAGATTCAAACGATTCTCCTGCCTCAGCCTCCCAAGTAGCTGGGACTACAGGCCCGCACCACCATGCTCGACTAATTTTTGTATTTTTAGTAGAGACGGGGTTTCACCATCTTGGCCAGGCTGATCTTGAACTCCTAACCTCAGGTGATCCACCTGCCTCAGCCTCCCAAAGTATTACAGGCGTGAGCCACTGTGCCTGGCCACTTTTTTTCACTTAATATGTATATCCTAGAGAGCACTCTTAAAAGGTAATAGAGGCCAGATGTGGTGGCTCATGCCTGTCTTCCCAGCACTTTGTAAGGCTGAGGCAGGAGGATCACTTCAGCCCAGGAGTTGAAGACCAGCCTGGGCAACAAAGAGAGACCCCATTTCTATAAAAAGTAAAAAATTAGTCAGGCATGGTGGCAAGTGCCTACGTGTAGTCCCAGCTACTCAAGAGGTTGAGGGGGGAGGATCACTTGAGCCCAGGAGGTCAAGGCTGCAGTGAGCCATGATTATGCCACTGCACTCCATCCAGCCTGAGTGACAGAGTGAGACTCTCTGTCTCAAAAACAAGTTAATGGAAATCTTCATTTCTTCTGTGATATAGAAGAAATGAAGATCCTTTTATATATATATTCTGTGTACCTACTGATGAACATTTGAGTTGTTTTAAATTTCTTGCTGTTAACAAATAATGCGTATTCTTAATTCTCCTCTTCTAGCTTCTTCCTCATCTCTCTGCCCTCCATTGTAGCAAAACTTCTTTGCAAATGTACCAATAATAATTGTCTCCACCTCCTGATCTCTTACTCTCACAAATTCTATGTAGCTGTCTATCCCCATTACTCTGCTGAAACTGACTGCTTTTTTCAGGCTCTCCAGTGACCTTTGTTTTGCTACATCCAATGGTTTGTCCTTAGTACTCTACTGACTTGACTTATTAGCAGCACTGGACCCAGCTGGTGACTCTGTCCTCTGTCCTCTTGAAACACTTGTCACTAGGCTTCTAGAGCACCATAGACTCCTGGTTTTCCTTTATTGTCAGGGCTGTTCCTTCTCTATCATATTTTCTGATGCCCTTATTATTGAATGAATACATCTCTTCTTCTTCCTTATGGTGTCAGCTGATGGCTGAGCCAGGTGAGCCCATTTCAGGGGAGGGCAGTCATGCAAGAGGGAAGACTGTAAGGAAAGGGGTGATGGGGTCTCTGCATCTATGAGCTGGAATGAGGAAGAGGAAGAGAGGAAGGCATCTAGGTTCAGAGATCATCAGGAACAAGCCTGTAGTCTGACAAAATCAGATTGTTGATGTGATGCAGTGAGTGAAGGCACTTCAGAGGAACTGTGGAATGCCATGGAACAGGAAGGAGGAGGGAAGCATCTTTTGTAGGGCTTGGGTTCTAGCTAAAGGATTCTGAGGAAGCTTTAAGGGATGCTTGGTGGGACAGGGGTCAGTTCTGGATTGGTTGCTGTTTCTGAGACAGGATTAGGTGAAACAGGAATAATTAGGGTTTTGGTGTTGACATGAAGCAAGGGCAGTTTAGCAATTGGATATTCTCAGTAATAGATGGCTATAGCAAACTAGGTCTGGAAGCATTATTGGTACTAAGGCAGTAGCCACACAGAGAGGGTCATTAGGACATTTTACTGCTGCTGCATGACCTTGGGAGAAATAATATTTCCTCTTAACTTTGTACTTGTCTTTATCTGTGTCTGTCCTCCCAGTCCGATTATGGGAGAGTTGCTTTTTCCTTTTTCATTCTGAACAGATTTTCATTTTTCAGCCCCAGCCAGGTTTTTACTGTTAATTCCATGGCACTGATTTCCTGGATTTGGGAAGCAAGGATCCTTGTTTCCTAAGATTTGAGGGAAATAAGTGATTAAATGATTGCTGTACTCCTCCCTCCCCATGTTTAAGGGAAAATCTCATATTTTTGAAATAGGGCATAATGTGGAAAAATTGTGAAATAGGAATAGTTTCTTTGTTGTTTCCCCTTCAGTTCTCCTTTCAGTGCCTTTCTTAGGCTTCTCTTCTCTCCTGTGTGAACTTGTTCCCATTGGTTGATCTGATTTGTTGCTCTGATGATTAGATTTAAGGTAGCTTAATACGTTTTTTGAGGGGCATTTGCATTTTAAAAGGAAATTCCTGGGTATAATACTAAATACTAAGGAAAAAGTTTCTAATGTACATTTGAGTTAAGAGGTGGTAGGGAATGAGAATGGGTAGGGATGCAGAGTTTCAGTAGAGGTTGTCCTTCAGCGGTACTCTGCTGCTGGTGGGGTCTAAGCCTCGGAAATCAGGAGGTCACTGAGAAGCTGATGAACTGGAGCCTATCTCTACCCTTTTCCCCTTTAGGTGCTGAGGTGTAGGTGGCATGTTGACAGATGTGGTGAAAGAATCTGAGTGCCCAGACATGTGTCAGGGGAGCGTGGCTACTGTGCTGAGTAAATTATGTGGCAGTGCAGACTAGAAGTTGAGACTAGACAGATCAGCACTGGGACAACTGGAAGTTCCTTCTTTTCACAATGGTATGCACACACTGCTGCCTTAGCAGTTCTAAGAGACACACACAAAGATGTTGAGACCTGCTCATAATACTGACTTTTTTTTTTTTCAATTTGAGAGCACATACTGTTTATTAACTGACTAGATTAGAAAAATAATCATGATAGATGCCTTAGTTCATTCTTCTAATAAGCGTGTTGATCTGGTCCACCCTGTTGCCACCATCTCCACCTTCTACAAAATGGGTATTTTTTTCTTCATTCCACTTCATGCAGAAGATAATTTGAAGGGCCACAGGAAGTTATTTGCTTCTTTGAAGCATTTTCCAACAGTATAGATCTCATGATCAGATCCTCCATGCAGGTGATGATGCCATATTTACCAAGAGGTCGAGCAATCAAAGTGTTGTCTGTCAGAGCAGTTCACTTATTATTGATTTTGCCATAACCATGCTTGTAGATTAGTTCATTTACTGACTTCAGATTTGGGTACTCCTATGCAATATATGGTTCTGCAATCCTCAGCATGTTAATTGAAGCCTTGTTGAGCTTCACAAAAGTTCCATTAAAGATTGATGAAGGCAAAGAAGCTGCAACACCTTTCAGACCTTTGGGTTCACACCATTGATACCTCTGATCCTGATGATAAACGCCAGTTTAGGTACATAGAAGTTGCTAGCTTTTCTTGCCATCCTTGCCATTTGAATTTCAGTTCTGTGCATCTGCCTGTATTCCTTGTGATAGTGCTTTGATTTTTCATAGATAAGCTTCCTCCTTGCCTTTCAAAGCATATCTTTTGGGCAAACTTCTTTCTCAGGCGATTGATCTTCAGCTCTGCAAAATTCCTTCGCTTTTTCTTAAGGGTTTCTGGCACAGCAGGAACCTTCTTCTCTTCGACACCCTCCATGGTTCCAGCCTGAAAAGAGCGTAATACTGACTTTTGCACTGCCTACTGTTGAGGCACGTTTCAGTCCACTTTCAAGCCTTTCTCACTGAAGCTAGGCAGTATATACCCAGCTTTTCTATAGAGATGAAATATAAGCCTGTAGCTTATAGCTCAGCAGCTGACTGCAGCCAGACCCCTTTTGTTTCTTAATCCTTAGGAGGATGTGAAGTTCCTGTTCTGCTTTGAAGATGGGTTGATCTTCCTAAAGATTTGAACCCACAACCTTCAAATCTGGAAGTGGCCTCCACCATAATCTTCATGTTGACCTTCACCAGGCTTTGCCTCCTGACGCCAGGACATTCATGTCTCACAACTCCCAGGCACAAGGAGTGGTGGTTGCTCTAAAGATCAGAAGTGTCCAAGAGTTTAGTCTCAGCTATACCTTTAACCACTGGGAGGTGTCCATGTACGTTAGGTTTTTGAAAGTGGTCCCTTCCCAAGTCCCCTGACCTTTCCCCTTGGGAAGCCCAGAACCAAGTGGAAGCCTATTGATGAAGCAGTTTATTGTTTGGCTTAAGTGGTTTCTCTTTACAACTGCTGGTCAGACACAGGCTCTGGGATTAGTCAAGCAGCCTCAGCCCAACATCCACATCAAGATGATGGTGGTTCGGTTGTACAGTCGTTGATGTAACCCTAGTTTCAAGACCGTTAACTGATCTGTAATGCTCTACTGGGAAAGGGAGTGTTTCCCTGCAGATAGGACTGGCTTCTGTCTTCAGCTGATAAAACGGTGTTTTTGAGGCTTCTGAAGGACTTGGGCGCATGATGGTTTCCTTTTTGCCCTGCTCAACGTTGTTCTACCCCTTGCTAGATATGAAAACACTGTCTTTTGCTAGTCAGTTCTCTCCATAGAGAGTGGTCTGCATCAGCTCTATTGCAGTTTTTGCTTTTGTTTTTGTTTAAGATGGAGTCTAGCTCTGTGTCCCAGGCTGGAGTGTAGTGGCATGATCTCGGCTCAGTGCAACCTGCGCCTCCCAGGTTCAAGTGATTCTCCTGCCTCAGCCGCCCCAGTAGCTGGGATTCCAGGTGTGTGCCACCATGCCTGGCTAATTTTTGTATTTTTAGTAGAGACAGCGTTTCGCCATGTTGGCCGGGCTGGTCTTGAACTCCTGACCTTAGGTGATCCACCCACCTCAGCCTCCCAAAGTTCTGGGACTACAGGCGTGAACCACCATGCCTGGCCTCTATTGCAGTTTTACCTGTTAATTTCTGAAATATGATTTTCTAATACTGTACCAATTTATTTTAGTAGACTTTATATTTTGTAATAATTAAGTTTACAGAGAAGTTGCAAATATAGAGTTCTTATATACCCAGTTTTTCCTATTGTTATCACCTTACATTATCATAGTAGTACACTTGTTAAAGACATCAACATTGGTATATTACTATTAATTAAACTCCAGACTTTATTTGGATTTCACCAATTTTTTCACTAATGACCTCTTTCTATTCCAGAATCCAATCTAGGCTACCACATTACACTTAGTTGTCATGTGTCCCAATCTCTTCTAGTCCGTGACAATTTCTCAGTCTTTCGGTGTTTTTCATGACCCTTGACTGTCTTAAGGAATACTGGCAAGTATCCTGTAGAATGACACGTAATCTGAGCTTGTCTGATGTTTTCCTCATGATTAGACTGATGTTACAGGCTTTAGGAAGAATACCACAGAGGTAAAGCACCCTATCAAGGGTACTTGATATTCATCAAATATCACTGGTGATGCTAACCTTGATCACTTGGTTAAGTAGTATGTTTGCCAGATTCTTCTATTGTAGAGTTACTGTTTTTCCTTCTCCCTATTCAATTTTTTGGAAGCGAATCACAAGGCTAGCCCACTCTTAAGGAGGGAATGGGAGATGTATAGAATTAAGCTCTACCTCTTGGAAACAGGGAGTATCTACATATATTGTTTGGAATTCCTCTGTTAGGAAGTTTGTCTTCTCTCTGACTTATATGTATAACACTGTGGATCCATGAATATATATATATAATTTTATATATATATATATATATATATATTTTTTTTTTTTTTTTTTTTTTGAGATGGAGTCTCGCTCTGTCGCCCAGGCTGGAGGGCAGTGGCGCTGTCTCTGCTCACTACAAGCTCTGCTTCCTGGGTTCACGCCATTCTCCTGCCTCAGCCTCCCGAGTAGCTGGGACTACAGGTGCCCACCACCATGCCCGGCTAATTTTTTGTATATTTAGTAGTGACGGAGTTTCACCGTTTTAGCCAGGATGGTCTCGATCTCCTGACCTGGCGATCCACCTGCCTTGGCCTCCCACAGTGCAAGGATTATAGGCGTGAGCCACCGCACCCAGCCAGGATTCATGTATGTTCATTTTATACTTTGGATTGTGACTTAAAACTATGTTATTTATTATGTTGCTCGAATTGTTCCAGCTTTGGCCAGTGGGAGTTCTTTCTGGTTGGTTTATATGTCCCTGTGACATGCCCTTATCCTTTTGTTCTTTGACCACTTTCTTTCTGGTACTATAGGATGTTTCAGATTCATCTTGTATTTTCCATGCCCTAGCCGCAGAATCAGCCATTTATCCAAGGAGCTCTTGTCCCTTTTATTGGAGAATCCTATATAGAAACCAAAATCTGGGCACTGGGTACGTTCATTGCTACTGGGGTGTCATAACTTCTAGTCCTTCTTGGCAAACAGAGCTAGATAATACATGTATGCACACCAACTTTTGTATATGGACATATCTACAACTGATTCTGTATTTCTTCATCTATTATAACCAGGAACTTATATTGTCATCTCTGACTTTAATTCAATACCACAGCATTCATTTTTAGAATGCCTTCCTTTCTTGCTTATATCTATAATGTCTTCAAAAGTGAGAAACCTTGTTCCCACTATCTAACATCCGTTTACTTATTTGTTCAGCCCCAGTATACATGGACAGCAGTTTCAGAATTATATCCCATCAGAAACAGATTTACCAGTTGGGAATGTTGCACTGATTTTTACTATTTGATTTTACTGGAGAAATTGTGGATGTGTATATGCTGATTATGATGTGATTTGATCTCTGATGCTAGCTTTTACATGTATGCAGACATTTTTTATCTGACCATAATCTTTGATGTCTTTGTATGTCAGTATGAATCGTTAAGATTATGGATGTGAGCTCCAAGTTAAACATTTTCCTTTTATTCTCTCTTTTTTTTTTTTTTTATTATACTTTAGGGTTTTAGGGTACATGTGCACAATGTGCAGGTTTGTTACATATGTATCCATGTGCCATGTTGATTTCCTGCACCCATTAACTCGTCATTTAGCATTAGGTGTATCTCCTAATGCTGTCCCTCCCCCCTCCCCCCACCCCACAACAGTCCCCGGAGTGTGATGTTCCCCTTCCTGTGTCCATGAGTTCTCATTGTTCAATTCCCACCTATGAGTGAGAACATGCGGTGTTTGGTTTTTTGTCCTTGCGATAGTTTACTGAGAATGATGTTTTCCAGTTTCATCCATGTCCCTACAAAGGACATCTCTTACACTTATTTTAAAAATTTGTTTGATTGGTTTTGGATTTTTTTTGTTGTTGTTATTTTTTTTTTTTTTTTTTGAGACAGGGTCTCACTCTGTCACCCAGGCCAGAGTGCAGTGATGCGATCTCGGCTCACTGCAACCTCCACCTCCTCCTAGGTTCCAGTGATTCTCATGCCTCAGCATGCTGGGTAGCTGAGACTACAGGTGCACGCCACCGCATGTGACAAATTTTTGGGTTTTTTTTTTGTTTTTGTTTTTTTTTTCTTGACACGGAGTCTCTCACTGTCGCCCAGGCTGGAGTGCAACGGCACGATCTCGGCTCACTGCAAGCTCCGCCTCCCGGGTTCACGCCATTCTCCTGCCTCAGCCTCCTGAGTAGCTGGGACTACAGGCACCCGCCATCACGCCCGGCTAATTTTTTTGTATTTTTAGTAGAGATGGGGTTTCACTGTGTTAGCCAGGGCGGTCTTGATCTCCTGACCTCGTGATCCGCCCACCTCAGCCTCCCAAAATGCTGGGATTACAGGCGTGAACCACTGCACCCAGCCAAATTTTTGTATTTTTAGTAGGGATGGGGTTTCACCATGTTGTCCAGGCTGGTCTGGAACTCCTGACCTTAAGTGATCCACCTGCTTTGGCCTCCCAAAGTGCTGGCATTACAGGCATGAGCCACTGTACCTGGCCTCTTTTACACTTACAGTCCAAGATTAAGAAATAGGAAAGCTATGTTCTGTCTTTAGTAATTTATGATGTATTTTTACAAAAGGAAGTTTATACTATAATAATGAGGTTTTGTCATCTGTAAAGGGACAAGTTGAATGAGATAACATTTACAGTACTTTCTAGCTCTAATGTTCTGTCTCTGGTGCTTTTTATTTTTATTATTATTATTTTTTGAGACAGGGTCTCACTCTGTTGCCCAGGCTGAAGCGCAGTGGTACAAACTCGACCTCCCAGGCTCAGGCTATCCTCTCACCTCAGCCTCCCAAGTAGCTGGGTCTACAAGCATGTGCCACCATGCCTGGCTAATTTTTGTATTTTTTGTGGAAACAGTGTTTCACCATGTTGCCTAGGCTGGTGTTGCCATAGGCTGGTCGCAAACTCCTGAGCTGAAGCAGTCTGCTCACCTTGGCTTCCCAAAGTGCTGGGATTACAGATGTGAGTGGCCGTGACTGGCCTCAGGTGCTTTAAAAGAAAATCTCCTTAAGGCCAGACATTTTAAAATCAGGGTCTCTATTTGCTTACTAAGTCCTCATTGTGTTCTCATGGCACGTGATTTTACCTCCTTGGCTACTTCTCTGGGACATTTGGTGGTCCATTCTTCCTATTGGTGCCAAAGATCATATGTCTGTGGGTAAAGATACTATGGCTTGGGAAATGGGACTGACTTAACCATAGCTTTAGTTCCCTGGGTACTTGGGTTCCCACGTTCCTGTTAAGTGTGAGTTTTTAAAGCTATACTAAAAGCTGGGTGTTCTCAGTCTGCTTTAACTTGAATTATGACCTTGAGCCCATCACTTTTACCTCTAGACTTCAGATTTTTTAAATCTAGAAAATGAAGCAGTTTCATTGGATGATCTCTTCCACTTGTGGTTTTATTATAACAGATGGTAAAGTATCTGGCTAGCAGCTAGTTCTTATCTCAGTAATCAAGGCATTCTGGTAAGAATTGGGAATGGTCATTGTCTATGAAACAAGCTTATTAGGCCATCTTTACCTTTACTTTTTCATTTGTTTGATTAAAAATAATACAGTTGGCAGGGGGTGAACATGTTCTGGAATATAAGGTCTAGAAGTGGTACAGGATGACTGAGATTGTACCTTGTAGAAGGTGTATTTTGCTGTTCATGATGACCCATTGCAGCAGTAACTTAGGAGGGTCAGAACTGATACTTATTGTTGGTGTTTATAAATCAGTGGCTTCTCAAATGACTTTCCTTTTATAGCTACTATGTAGAATCTATGTACAGAGCTGAGCAATAGCCAATGCAAAGAGAGGGGGAGGTGGCTTAAGTATGATAAGTTGTGATGAGTCATACTAAAGACATTTTTGGCCAGTGCAGTGGCTTATGCCTGTAATCCCAATACTTGGAGAGGCTGAACCAGGAGGATCACTTGAGCCCAGGAGTTTGACAACCTTGGCAACATAGTGAGACCTCATCTCTACTAAAAATTTAATTAAAAAAAAAAAAAAGACATCAAAAAGAAAGAAAGAAAGGAAATGAGAGGGAAGGAGAGGGGGAGGGGGAAAGAAGTCTCACTGTGTTGCCCAGAATGGTCTCAAACTCCTGGGCTCAAGTGATCCTTCTGCCTCAACCACCCAGGGTGCTGGAATTACAGGTGCTAGCCACTGCACCCAGCCTAAAGACGCTTTAGTTCTAAAGAGAGAAAAGGGGTGGTGGTAAGTCATTAGTCTTATTTATGGATAACAGCTTTCAGAATAGCTTTCTCATAAGCATTTAGTTTCCTGAGCTAAGAGAATGAAGCATATGACCTGTAGCTTAGTAGCTGTGTGCCAAATCTATCATGTACTTACAAAAGAATTTATTTTTAAAACAGATGGGTGGTAGACAAGAAGTAGGAGTAAAAGTACAGGTTGAGTATCCCTTATCTGAAATGCTTGAGACCAGAATATTTCAGACTTTAGATTTTTTTGGATTTTTGAATATTTGCGTTATATCAGTTCATCATCCCTAATCCAAAAATTCAAAATCTGAAATGATTCAATGAGCTTTTCTTTTGAGTGTCAGATTGGTGGTCAGAAAGTTTTGGATTTTCAAATTAGGAATACTCAGCCTGTATTGTAGGGCTTATCTGTTTGGGAAAAACAAATAGTAGAGTGAAGGAATGCTGTCTTGTGTTAGAAAGCTAGGATAGGAGAGCATGGAATGATTCTCCCTCAGGCTGCCTGCTATTGGATTGACCCACTTCATTGGATTGATTTATGAGATTGAGCTTTGAACACAGGTCCTCTGACCCACTATTCCTGGCACTGTCCCAGATTTTCAAGGGAAGTGGCACACTACATGTGCAGTGTTAAGAGGTTTAACTTTTATGATGCTAGTTTACATGGGGATTTATATTTTCTTTCTTTTTTTTTTTTTTTTTTTTGAGACGGAGTCTTGCTCAGTCGCCCAGGCTGGAGTGCAGTGGTGCGATCTCGGCTCACTGCAAGCTCCGCCTCCCGGGTTCACGCCATTCTCCTGCCTCAGCCTCTCTGTTAGCCAGGATGATCTCGATCTCCTGACCTTGTGATCCACCTGCCTCGGCCTCCCAAAGTGCTGGGATTACAGGCATGAGCCACCACGCCCGGCCATATTTTCTTTAATGATAAGTGTATCTGGAATGAATGCACATTCCTGTGAGTCATACTAGTGCTGCTGGTGGCTTTAATTTCCTCTTAGAGGAGAAAGAAGTTGCTAATTCCAGGAGTGAACAGCAGATGTCACTGCATCTCCACTTACTAGGGTCTGACTCTTAGCTGTTTGGATACAACCAGTTCTTTTTTTTTTTTTTTTTTTTTTTTGAGACGGGGTCTCGCTGTGTCGCCCAGGCTGGAGTGCAGTGGCGCAATCTCGGCCCACTGCAAGCTCCACCTCCCGGGTTCACGCCATTCTCCTGCCTCAGCCTCTCCGAGTAGCTGGGACTACAGGCGCCCGCCACCATGCCCGGCTAATTTTTTGTATTTTTAGTAGAGACGGGGTTTCACTAATACAGCTCCCAAACCTCTAAGTTTTTATGGTTGTATGACACTTTAAGATTCCCCCCCCACCCCCCGCTGCTTTTTTTTTTTTTTTTTTGAGATAGGCTCCTACTCTGTCATCCAGGCTGGAGTGCAGCGGCGCGATCTCAGCTCACTACATACAACCTCCGCCTCCCAGGTTCAAGCGATTCTCCCATCTCAGCCTCCCAAGTAGCCAAGACTACAGGCATGCACCACCTCATCCAGCTAATTTTTGTATTTTTAGTAGAGACAGGGTTTCGCCATGTTGGCCAGGCTATTCTTGAACTCCTGACCTCAAGGGATCCACCCACCTCAGCCTCCCAAAGTGTTGGGATTACAGGCATGAGCTACCGTGCCCAGCCAGGCTGCCTTCTTTTGATATACAGCCCAAATTAAAAATTTAGAATAAACACAGACTAAGAGAGTTTTCCTTAGTTTCCTTCACTACTTGTTTTTAGTGTTTGTTCTAGGATTATATTATCTCTATTTCTAGGTAGCTAACTGATGGAATGCATTTGCCTTTTTCTATCAACCATTCAACAGTTATTTAGGAGCCTAGACAATTTTTCGTATTTGTGTTCAGTAGGGTTCACACAGTTAAAAGCTTCTTGGCCTTTCTGTATTTTGCTTTTTGAAAACCTTTCAGCAGGAATGTATGTATCACTGTTCTCTGGAGTGAGGTGCTGAACATCAAAGGTTCAGGAACCGCTACTTTCTTTTTTTATTTGAACCCTTAGCTTTGGCACTTGAGCAAATCAAGAGCCTGAACTGTGACCAAATGTCCTATGGTGCATCTATTTAAAAATACATTTATGGTTTAATTGTGGATAGGTGGTAGAGTTTCCCTCAATAGTCGTGTACTGCATAATGAAATTTTGGTCAGTGATGGTAGTCCCATAAAGTTATAATGGAGCTGAAAAATTCTCATTACCTAGTGACACTGTAGCTTCCATAACATTGTAGTTTGTTTTTTAATGAATTTGGTGTAACCTAAGTGCACAGTGTTTATGAAGTCTACATTAGTGTTTAGTAATGTCCACATTCACTCACTGACTCACCCAGATCAACTGCCAGGCTTGAAAGCTCCATAGTAAGTTCCCTAGACAGGTATATCATTTTTTATCTTTCATATCATGTATTTTACTATTCTATGTTTAGCTATTTTTTTAATTTTTTATTTATTTATTTTTTTTTTGAGATGGAGTCTCGCTCTGTCAACTAGGCTAGAGTGCAGTGGCACAATCTCGGCTCCACCTCCCAGGCTTACAGACATGAAATCTGGCCTGGCCTTAGATACGTTTAGATACACATATACTTACTGTTGTATTACAGTTGCCTACAGTATTCAGTACAGTAACAGTACAGTAACATGCTGTAGAGATTTGTAGCCTAAGCTCAATAGGCTATACCATATAGCCTAGGTGTGTAGTAGGCTCTACCATCTAGGTTTGTACACTCTATGATGTTCACACAGTGATAAATTGCCTAATGATACATTTCTCAGAACATATCTTCTTCATTAAGCAATGCATGACTGTATGACAGAAAAGCAAAGCAGGTGTTAAATTGGGTATTTTAGAAAGTCTGAAGCATGCCAAATTCATGGTGTCTTTTGGTCAAATAGATTGAGAAAATAGCTAGGGTGATAGTATCTTCCATTTTGTCTAGATAAGTGCTGGTCCTGGCATAATTATTAATAGGTCCCTCTTTTCACTCTCATTTGTCCTAGTTTGGACAACATATAGTCATTCTAAATTGCCCCCAAAGGGAAGAGCGTTGATAAAATTGTAATTCTCATAATTGTAAAATACATGTAAAATAAAGTGAAAAACCACAAAGAGATACTAATTCTAGGAAGAGTAACTTTTGACTTCTATCTATTGATCGTTCTCTGGAATAATGATTTCCAAAGATGACAGTGCATTGGCATCAACTGGTAAGCTTTTTATAAATAGAGTTTCATGGATCTCACCACAGACCTCTGCTGAATTTATACTAGAATTTGAATTTGACATTACCAAAAATGTAGCTATGCATGCAGTGCAAATGTACCAGACAGCTTTGTTAGCAAGCTTTTAAAACTAGCATATAGAAGAATGTTTCATTCTGTGGTTTGGATATTGTTTGGGGTTTTTGGTGGTGGCTATCTTGGGCCTTTAAGGGTAAGCCTGGCATTGAAATGAGTTACCTTTTTGTTTCAGATGTCATCTGGGTGATTCTCAGTGTGGAGGTGGGTGGACTTTTAGGAGTAACGCAGCAGCTGTCATCTTTTGAAACGGAGTTCAACACACAGCCGCATCGTAAGGTAGAAGGAAACTTCAACCCTTTTGCCTCTCCCCAAAAGAACCGACAATCAGATGAAAACAACTTAAAAGACCCTGGGGGCTCCGAGTTCGACTCGATCAGCAAAAACACATGGGCTTCTGCTCCTGACCAAACTGAGCAAGACCAGAATAGACTGTCGCAGAACTCTGTAAATCTGTCTCCCAGCAGTCACGCAAACAACTTATCAGTAGTGACTTACAGTAAGGTAGGTGCCCTTGGAGAAGAGAAGGGGTAGGTGGTGGGCCTTGGGACTTGTGATACCCCTTCATGGCAAACCTAGAATCCTAGACCGCCGCTCCCCAGAGGAGGTTCTTTAAGACTGCTCAGCTCTCCTGCCAACAACAACAATGCAAAAGCTTACCCCTTCTCTGCTTTCCCCACCCCCATCTTCATGTCGTGTGGATGTTGTTTCATCCACATTTATAATTTACTCCTGTCTCTCTGCTATGGTTTGGGTGTTGAAAGAGTGAAGTTCTTTACCTTTAGTATTTTAAAAAAAGAAAGAATGTTGCTCAGTTATTTATTCTAAATATTGTTGTTGGGCTTTTTTTTATTTACCCTGTTGACATGTCTTGTTGATGTCTTTTCAGTCCTTTATGGCCCACCGACTTCCTTATCCACAACCCAGAGAGGCCTCAGTGATATTTTGACTTTTCAAATGTGGTGAATAAGTGAGAGAATTGTTTGTTGAGTTAACTTTGATTTTAAATATTCTGATTGTTGTGAGGCACTCTTCTAGGTGTTTAATTTCTTGATCTGTTTTCTTCTATGCCAGTTGATTAAACAGTATCTTCCACAGTTTGCTAAGGTGATGATGGTTCCTGGTTGTTGGTTTTGGTCGGTTGAATAAAGCCCTGATGCTAGGAGTTCACTGTTGTAGGTGGTTCATGTGGTGGAGTCCTGTGAGCATTCCTGTGTATTCTTCTCTGAATAATAATGCTGCATAGTAAGCTTAGCATCCTACTCATATTACCACATAAACTGTTATGTCTATGCTGGCTTCAATTCATGTTGGCGTTCACCTTAAATTTTAAAAATAAAGTTTATGTTTATTTGAGGGGCAAGTGACTATGTTGTAAGAATGATATTTTTCTGACCAGTAGTTTTATTTTATTTTTATTTATTTTTTCCAAGATGGAGCCTTGCTCTGTCACCCAGGCTGGAGTGCAGTGACACAATCTTGGCTGACTGCAACCTCCGCCTCCCAGGCTCAAGAAATTCTCCTACCTCAGCCTCCTGAGTAGCTGAGATTACAGGCGCCCACCACCATGCCTGGCTAATGTTTGTATTTTTAGTAGAGACAGAGTTTCACTGTGTTGGCTAGGCTGGTCTCGAACTCCTGACCTCAAGTGATCCTCCCGCCTTGGCCTACCAAAGTGCTGCTGGGATTACAGGTGTGAGTCACCGCGCCCGGCCCTCCTCTTTTGTTGTTGTTGGTTTTGTTTTTTTGTTTTGGAGACGGAGTTTTGCTCTTCTTGCCCAGGCTGGAGTGCAGTGGCGCAGTCTCGGCTTACTGCAACCTCTGCCTCCTAGGTTCAAGCGATTCTCCTGCCTGAGCCTCCCGAGTAGCTGGGATTACAGACATGTGCCACCACACCCAGCTAATTTTGTATTGTTAGTAGAGATGGGGTTTCACCACGTTGGTCATGCTGGTCTCTAACTCTTGACCTCAGGTGATCCACGCGCCTTGGCCTCCCAAAGTGTTGGGATTACAGGCGTGAGCCACCGTGCCTGGCCTGACCAGTAGTTTAAATGTGGTCTAGATCAAGAGACAAATTAAGAAACCTGGTGATGTGAGTCCTCTTTCAGGTGGTCTAGTAGGAAAGACTTCATTCAGTAGTAATAGCATAAATGGAGGATTAATTTATTGGTTGATTGGATGTTCATTACAAAGGATTTTGTGGATTAGTGTTAATTGTATAGGATATAAGAGAAGTAAATTGGCAAGAGAGTAAATTGCCTGTATTTGAGGAAAGACGTTTCACATCTTAACACTCTTAATAAATAAAATATTTTCTTCTAAGCTCCTATTTCTCTAGTATTTTTTCTTGAATTTAACCCTCCAGAGTCTGTGACTGTTCGGGGTGGTAAATGGGCCAGCCCTGGGCTAAGCATGCTTTGTTAGAATGAGAACTTGAGTCTGTTGGGTTTAATGGGAAGATGAACATTAAGGCAAAACAACCAATTGCTCCCGTGCTTTCTCTAATAGAAGCTGCCTCACCCAACTACGAGCTTTCTGGCTTGGCCATCACTGCAGTTTTAGGAGAGGGCTGCTGTTCTTGGCCAGGGCACTGTACTTGTCTTCCTGAATTGAGAGCCCATTAATTGTTTTCCTCCCCTTTAGGGGCTGATGCTTTTTAACCACCTCTGTGATGGTTGCACACAGTCATCACAGATGGTTGGGAATGGTGGGCTGGTGTTTTCTGCCAGCTTTAATTAAGATCCTACCAGGGGTTGCTTCTTTTGGAAGGTCTGGACTATGGTGAGGTTATTGACTTATTTCTTGGAGTTGATGAACTCCTAGTGTTAATATGTTATCTAATTTTTTTCCTGGACTTTGTAGGATCATTTAGAAGTAGCATTTGCAAGAACTGTAGAGAAAAGCTTCCCATTAGAGATAATATCCAAAAAGACTGTTGACTATAATGCGTTGAAAATGTGAAACTTAGATGCCAAAGGGAAATTGGGGTCTCCTTTTTTTCCTAATCTAAGCAGAATCTTAGAAAGCATTTATATGAAGCATCGAGCAGGTTCCCTGAAGGCATTTCTGTCTAAAGTTGAGTCAACTC
Source organism: Symphalangus syndactylus (assembly GCF_028878055.3). Lineage (NCBI taxonomy): Eukaryota > Metazoa > Chordata > Mammalia > Primates > Hylobatidae > Symphalangus > Symphalangus syndactylus. The sequence goes on from NC_072445.2 coordinate 37,072,373, forward strand.
CACTCTAGCTCTCAGGGCTCCTTAGAATAGGGTGTAGGAGGTAGTCATCAGTAAATATTCATACATCTGTGCACTGTTCAGAGCAGTGTACATCGTACATTAGGAGACTTGAAGAATAAAAGGATCCCTACCCACTAGGAGCCCGCAGTACAGTAGGGGAAATGAAACATGCACAAAGCAATTAGAGAGCAGTTCAGTCAAAATGAAGTATGAATTTGGTCAATAGAGAGCAATACAGTCCAAATATATAATTTGTGTTTTGGGTTTTGTGTGTGTGTGTGTATGTATTGTTTTTTTGAGATGGAGTCTCACTCTGCCACCCAAACTGGAGTGCAGTGGCACAATCACAGCTCACTGCAGCCTTGACTTCCTGGGCTCAAGCGATCCTTCATCTCAGCCTCCCGGGTAGCTGGGACTACAGGCTCACGACACTACAGTCGGCTAATTTTTAATTTTTTTTTGTAGAGATGGGGTCTCCCTATGTTGCCCAGGCTGGTCTTAAACTCTTGGGCTCAAGTGATCCTCTTACCTTGGCCTCCCAAAGTGCTGAGATTATAGATGCAAGCCACTGCTCCCAGCCTGTATTGTATGTAATGGCTGGAAGGGTGCAATAAGAGAGAAGCAGGGATGAAGTGGAGATGGAGTTGAAGGAAAGGGCTTTGCAGAGGATGGGTGAGATTTGGAAAGATGGACAGACAGCAAGGACATGGAGAACAATTGAAGTGCCAAGGGCAGAGTGAGAGTAAGGGGCCTGTGGTCACGAGATATGGGTGATGGACAGTGGGAGATAGGTTCAGTTGGTTGCAGTGTGTTTTTTTGACGAGTAGGGATGGAATAATTATACAAATGACGCTGAAAAGAATTAGTTATGTGGAGGACATCTGTCATAAATATGAGTGGACATCTATCATAAATCTTTGCGAAAGGTGAGCCTTAAATGCAGAGATAATCCTAAACATTTATATTTGGCTTGAGAATATGTAATTTATTTATTTATAAAGGCAGGCATGCTTGAGGTTCTGAAGTGTATACCTGACAAAGTGATGAGATCAGGTATATATCAGAATTATTTTTTTTTTAACTATTTGTATGGGCTGGGCATGCTGCCAAGTACTTTACATGTATCATCTCATTTTTAGATGAGGAAACAAAAGCTCAGGGGGCTAAGTAACTTGCCTAGTATCACACGGCCAGTGAGAGGCAGAGCTGGAATTCAAGTCTAGGTGCCACATTACTAAAAGGTGTTTCATGGTAGGTGAACCTGAGCTTTCCCTAGATCCTTCTGTTGGGCTGGAGGTTGTGTTGAGGGAAAGCTTGTATTGAGTTGATGACCAGTAGTATCAAGGTGTGAATGAGGCAGAGTTTAAATAAGATACACAGCCCTTATATAATCTGATCATTGACTATGGCATCTTTCGAAGAGCTCCAGTGTTTGCTGGGTTTTAAAGTAGTGACTTCTTTTTCTGGTTGATAAAAAAGATAAAGTATTTTTACACTCAAAGTACACAAGCCATGTGGTGTTTATAGTAAATTAGCACCCTTTTATTTGTGAATGAGTGGAGAGGAAGAAAGAGACCTCTGGGGCTCTGGAATTGGGAATTATTTTCAGTTCAGCCCAGGTGCCATTTTGATGTTGTTGTTGTTTGTTTGTTTGTTTTTTGAGACAGGAGTCGCGCTCTGTTGCCCAGGCTGGAGTGCAGTGGCACGATCTCGGCTCACTGCAGCCTTTGCCTCCTGAGTTCAAGCGATTCTCCTGCCTCAGTCTCACGAGTAGCTGGGATTACAGGCACGCACCACCATGCCCAGCTAAATTTTTGTATTTTTAGTAGAGATAGGGTTTCACCATGTTGGCCAGGCTGGTCTTGAACTCCTGACCTCAAGTGGTCTGCCCACCTCGGCCTCCCAAAGTGCTGGGATTATAGACGTGAGCCACCGTGCCTGGCTCAGGTGCCATCTTTATTGGCTAGGGAGGAGGAGTGCCTGAGGTGCTAGTGTCAGGGATCACTGAGTTGGCAATAGATCTGATTAACTCCAGAGAGATCCCTGCTTGCCATCAAGGCTGGGAAAGAACGTGATGCTCTGGAAGCCTATGATCACAGTTTTAGTAGGCAGGTAGTTTCCTGCTGCCTCCATAGTTACAGTTTAACTTGCTAAGGTTGGTAGGATGAAGGTAAAAGATTGCTTCAGGCACCTGCACTATGAGGGCTGGGTGGATATGTCAACAGAGTGGCACATCTGTCAGTGCCAGGAAACGGACACCCTGGAGTCCTTCCCAGCTGTTCTTGAATCGTAAGCTCCCTGAACTCAGTGCTCCGTCCCTGGGGGAAACGCCTGCCCTAGCTGCATCCCACAATGCAAAGGGGTTTCTCCTTGTGGGAGAGCTGTCAGAAGGAGTCAGAAAAGTAAATATATGCAGACTCGCCTCAAAGATTCATAAATCTGGCTCCCTGCTTTTGTTAGAAATTGGCTGGCCTGATTGTCAGCTCAGTTGTGGCTGAACTGTCTGTCCCAGGTGAACAGTGAGATCAAGTACTGGTGAAGGCTAGAAAGTGTTTTAATTATCCCTTTTTGTGTGATTAGCTGAAGAGCATCTGATGATCAAGTCAGGGTAGGATAGGTGCTCACTCTCTTGACTCAAGGCTAACCTTGCTGTGAATTCTAGCACTCTGACTCATCTCTGGGGGGCCAGAGTAGCTTCTGTTTGGACAGTGCGAAACTGAGGAAAAACAATTCACAGAGATGTGGAAAGAGAAAAAAAAGTCCTGTTAAAATTACGTACGCCTTTTTCTTATATGCCAGTAATTTTTTAAATTTCACTGTTTTCTAAGAAGGCCTTTACAGAGCAATAAGACCCCAAATGGTCTGATTCAGGACAGCTGGGAATAAGAGTGTGGCTGGCAGAATTGAGGGGCTGTTCTTTAGGACAGCTACATGCTTTGCTTTCTTTCACTAAAGGAGTAATGATTTACACTGGGAGCTGAAGAGGACCCCAAATTCACTTATTTTGTTACTTGAAATATGGCTCTTATATTGTGTTTGTTCTTTCTTTTAAAAAAAAAAGTGTTTGAGGCTGGTATATGTCATATATTCCCACTTTAAACTGGATTACAGTCTGAGCCACTGTTATTACTTCCATCAAATGCTGGTTCAGAAGGAGAAACTTATTATTATCTTTGTGGGGAGGTTCATCCCGCTCCTCCAGAGCCATCCCTGCCAAGTGCCATCTGCTCGCGCGCTCGTGCTTGCTGGCTTGCTTATGTGCTTATTCTCTTCCCCCACCCCCACCCCTTTCCTCTCTTGACAGTCATCCTGTAGAGCATTTTGTATCTGGAGCTAGCAGGAGTCAGTCTGCTTCTGTTACATCAGAAATCAGCTCTTTTTCTCACCTGCTGCTATCTATGTTGACTAAGGCATAGAAGAGTTCTTTTCTCTCCATCCAGGTGAGGGTTTAGAAACAGTAGTGGGGGGTACTGGAGGAGGTTTGGAAAAGGCAGATCTTTTGTTCTGTGGGCCTGGCGATGTAATGGCTTGTGATCTATTATCTACTTTGAAATGGCCAAAAAGTTTAACATAATAATAAGGGAAGGGTTTGGGGTGACTTCATGGAATTGGGACCAACATTTGCCCAGGCAGTTTGACCAGAAGGCAGGTAGTTGGTGTCCTCAACTGGGCTAGTGCTTATGTGAGGCATTAAGAGAGCACCAGTGTAACCTTCCCACTGCCATGAAACCCTAGAGTTGTCTTCATTCTCACATGAAGATCCTCTCCATGAAAGGTTTAAAGATGGTTCAAAGAGAAACTAGATGGAAAATCAGTGTCACTTGGCCCTCTGGCGAGGAACAGGTAGTAAGAACACACTATTCTCACTCCAATGAAAGTACATTAATCAGAGCTGTAAAACTATCATTGATTGAGCACTTATGCGCCAGGCACTGTGCTGAGGACTTTTTTAAATTTAATTTTTATTATTAAAATTTATCAATTTACATAGTTTAAGGAACCAAGTAGTTCTACAAAGCTTATGGCAAAAAACTCCAGTCACCTCCCTGCTTCCCAGCCTCCAGTTTTTATTCCCCAGAGACAATAGGCTCAGTGCTTGACATGCATTACTTCATGTAGTCCACAAACAGTACCATGATAAAAGTATTGTTATTATCACTCCTTTACAGTTACTGAGACTGGTTCAGTGATTTGCCCAAGGTCACGTACCAGGATGATAAGACCAAGATACCAACAAAAGCAGTTATTTTTGACTTCTAAGCATGCTGTATTCGCTTAACATCGCACTGCATTGCTTCCCAATTGCAGTGTTCAAGTGCACATTTTTATTAGCTGGGCTGACATCTGTGGGCTTTCTTTTTTTTGTTTTTTTTGAGACGGAGTCTCGCTCTGTCACCCAGGCTGGAGTGCAGTGGTGCGATCTCGGCTCGCTGCAAGCTCTGCCTCCCGGGTTCACGCCATTCTCCTGCCTCAGCCTCTCTGAGTAGCTGGGACTACAGGCGCCCGCCACCACGTCCCCTTTTTAGTAAAGACTGGGTTTCACCATGGTCTCGATCTCCTGACCTCGTGATCCGCCTGCCTCGGCCTCCCAAAGTGCTGGGATTACAAGCGTGAGCCACTGCGCCCGGCCATCTGTGGGCTTTCTGTAATGTACAGCTACATTTTAAATGAGGATCAAGGCTATTGTTGACCAAATATTATGTGACTTTTCTACTATTAAACCTCTTCCCTCCACAAGCTATTGCTTTCTCTCTAGCCTCCAAGAAGGGAAAAGATTCCCTAGAAACCTTCGTAGTCACTTGGGTTTAGGTTTTTGTTGGCATTGAAATTTTCATTAACTCACTCTTATTACAGCAGCATCTGTACTTTTTGATGTCACACACAGAAAAACCAAACCTGTCTATATTCCTTGATAGTGGCCACAAGATACAGTCTCTGGGGTCTTATTTTTCTGGGACAAATTAAAAATCTCCCTTTGAATATACTGAGTATTTTAGAATAGAACATACATAGGGGCTGTCCTACAGTTCCTTTAAAATCGAGTTTTGTTTCTGTAAAGCCTGTCTGGAGAAAGAATATTTTAGGCAGAGGACAACCAGCACAAGCCCTGAAGTGGAAGTTTGCCTGGTGTGTTCAAGGGATAGCAAGGAGGCCAGTGCTTGGAGCAGAGCCACAAGAGACAGAGTAGAAGAAGATGAAGTCAGGGGGCAGAGACCAGATCGTGGAGCGTTTTGCGGGCCCTTATAAAGCTTTGGGCTTTTGCTCTGAGGGAAAAGGGGAGCCTTAAAAGGTTTTCAATAGAGGGGTGATATATGTAACTTAATGCTATAAAAGGAGCACTCTAGCTCTTGTGTGGTAAATACAGGGCAAGGGTAGGAATAGGAGACCAACAGGGAAGTTAATGCCGTCATCCAGGCAAAGAGTAAGAGTGGTTCAGATCAGGTTGGTGGCAGCAGAGGTAAGAGAAGTGGTCCATGTCCGGATCTATATTGTGTAGCTAGAGCTAACAGGATTTGCTAATAGGTTGGAAGGGGATGTAAGAGAGAATAAAGGATAACACCAGGATTTTTGGCCTGAGCAATTAGAGGGATGGAGCTACCATCAATGGAGAGGGGAAAGGATGTGGTAGAAGTGGGGAGAGAACAGGGTTCCATTTTGGATATGCTGGATATTTATATAAACATCTAAATGGAGGTGTCAAGTGGGCTGTTGCATATCCAAGTTGGATATCGAGTGTAGGAGAGAAGTCTAGGTGGAGATATAAATTTGAGAGTTATGTCACATGGATGGCATCTAATGCTATAAGACTGAATGTGATTCCCTAAATGATGAGAGGAGGTCAGGGTTTCTTAGCTGACTGATTAAGACTGTTGACATTTTGGGCCAGTTAAGTCTTTTTTTTTAAGACAAGACAAGGGTATATGTGTCTTAGGCATTGTACAGTGGTTAGCAGCATGCCTGGCCTTTTACCCACTAGATGCTAATAGTACCGCCCTCCCTCCCCACAATGTAACAACCAGAAATGTTTCTTGACGTGCCAGATGTCTCCTGGGGGGCAAAATTCCCCCACTGGTGAACCTCTGGCATAGTTAGAGGTCCAAGGACTGAGTTTAACACTGTCTGTCTAACATGTAAACCATTTCATACTATCCACAGTACCTTTACTGCTTTTATTCTTATTCTTCATTCACAACACACTTGTGACTTTCGTAGTTACAATCCTTGTTTGAAAAAATAATAGGGAAGTATTATAAGTAACTTGCTCACATTCACACAGCAAATTGAAGGTGGGCTGCAGACTGGAACCCAGGGATCCAGTTTGAGTCTAATGTTCTAGACCACACTACAGTGAGGTTGCTGGCAAGTGAAGTTTGTTGGCTATTCTCTGAAGGTAGTTTATGCACTTAGTGTCAGGTCGTAGAGACCTCTTCGTTCATTTGTGGGAACTGCAAAAGAATGTGTGGCTGGTAAGAAGCAACACAGAGCAACCAAGGGACCTGTCCCAGTTGGCTGGCAGATTAGCACACTCTGTACCAGAAGGGACTTGCCAGGAGACTCTGGGCTTAATATTTTGATGATTCTCTTTTGAAAACCCAGAAGAGCCAGTAAAGTCCTCGCAGCCTTGCTGGTGTTTACATTGGCATGAATGTTGTGTGCATTTTTTAAATAAATTAAGCAAACATAACTATGGGCCTTAGAAAATGTCTTTTGTTGTTTATAACATTACTATCTGACTGAGAATAAAAAGTATCTCCAGGAACTTTCCTTTTTGTTCCTCAGTAGCTTCAAAGCTGTCCAGCTCCATTTTATTTGCTTTGGGCTCTGAGCATTGTTTGAGGTTGTTCTGATGCTGTGCACTCTTGTGGCTGAAGCAGAGCTAATGTTCCCAAGATTGCCAGCATGTTTTATTTTGGTTATAAGGGCTCATTCTCTTCCCCATACTCTGAATTCAGCATTTTAATTTCTGATGAAAGTTCTCAAAGTAGGACTCGTGAAATTTATAGGTTCAAACAGATAAAGTGTAATTCAAAAGTGTAAGAATGGCTCCTCGTATAGATGCTCAGGTTTCAAATGACTTGTTCTCAGCTAAATCTGCTTTAATTGTGTTCCAGCAGGACCAGAACAAAATGTAAGGTTAAGAACTGTTGTATCTCAGGAAAAATGGGAGCTTCCTTAGAGCTGGGATGTTCCCCTGCAAAGGTTTGAGGGTCTTGAACTTTTTGCTGTGATTTCACTGCCTAAGGGCCAGTTAAAGCTGTTTGTTTTACACAGTCAATAGTATTGACTGATATTGTACAGTCAATAATTCTGACTGATATTATTCAGTCAGTAAGTGAGGTCTCCTGGGTGCTCAGCCACTAATCCCTATCTTCAAAGAATTTACTATCCGATAACATAGATGTGACTAATCCATAGGAAAGAATAAGAGCCAGTAAAGATCAAGTATGTTGAATTCTAGTTGACTTTTAAGTGATAATAGGAATTTGGGGACGGCCAAAGCAATAAGACTGGAGTAATCAGGAAAGTGATCCCTTGATGGAGGATAGATTCAGACTGAATTGGAGGGAAGAAGAACCCCATGCAGGAAGGCTCAGAGGCAACCACAGGCAGGGTGTGTTCACAGGACACTGGCCAGCTTGGCCGAGGTGAGTGAGGTGTGCTTAAAGAGGGTGGGGTGCATTTTGGAGGAAGACCTTTAAAAGCCAAGCAAAGGAGAGTTCACATTTAATATGAAAGGAGAGAGTGCCAGCAATGCTTTTGAGTAGGGGAGTTTCAAGACAAAACCAAATATAGCTGAAAGGAACCAAGAAGGAGACAACTTACACTCTTCCCTTAATCCACCAGCCATTATGTGAGCTGATGTCTGTCAATTAATTATAAGACACACAGGCAAGATGATGGCTTGTAAGGAAAGGGTAGTTGACAGAAAGTTACAGGAGCTTGAATGGAAATTCTGAGAGAAAGTTGGACCAGCAGCCTTATCCTGTGTCCTAGCAGGGTGGCTAGGAACTTGAATTAGCTTCTCTCATGTTGGTGTCCTCCCCAGTGAGACTCTTACTGGTTCTTTCTTCCTGTTTAGAAATCTCCTCTACCCTAGGAGATGACCATGAAAGAGTTCTGTATAACAGCATCCCACTTGGATTCTAGTACACCTGCTGTTACATCAGATCTTTGGAGCTAGAATTCTGAATAACAAATAGCTTTTTTCTGAAATCTTTACTAAAAAGGGAAGTCAGATTCAGCTAGGATCCTCTACCTCCATGTAGAAATTTTGAATAATGCATTTTCATTCACAATTATGTTTGAGTTTTATTCTTCATGGTTTTTAAAAAATTTGTAAGGGGAGTAGGGGGTGAGTGAAGGCTGTGGGAGTTGCCTTTTTCCATGGGGGACTTTGGGTGGACAGGAGGATGGATGACAGGGAGGATGTGTGGAGGGAGGAGGGATGGAAGTATGGATGATAGAGGAAGGATGGAGGGATGGAGGATGAAGGGTTGGATGAATGGGTGAAGGGAGGATAAATGGGTAGATGAGAAGTTCCTCAACAGGACTGTTGAGGTTAGTTAAGAGCAACAGAAAAACTATTACAGAGGCAGATATAAAAAGTTGTTTTTACAGAGCTTTAAAAATACATTCAGCACACTAATAACTGAGTTAAATGTTTTGGCACAATCAGAAGGCCTGGTTGAACTGAGCTTGCCCTGTCATCAGCCCTTGAGTGTAAAAATAGGGTTTTTTCCTATTCTTTGGCTGGTTCTCACGCTCATTCTCAGCCAGTGCATCAGATACATCTTTGAATTTTGGGAAACTGTCACATGAAAGAGACTTGAACAGGCCAAGTGCGGTGGCTCACACCTGTAATCCCAGCACTTTTGGGAGGCTGAGGTGGGTGGATCACCTGAGGTCAGGAGTTCTAGACCAGCCTGGCCAATGTGGTGAAATCCCATCTCTACTAAAAATACAAAAACTAGCTGGGCATGGTGGTGCCTGTAGTCCTGGCTACTTGGGAGGCGGAGGCAGGAGAATTGCTTGAACCCAGGAGGTAGAGGTTGCAGTGAGTCAAGATCACGCCTCTGCACTCCAGCCTGAGCAGGAGAATCGCTTGAACCCAGGAGGTGGAGGTTGCACCTGTGCAGTCCAGCCTGGGCGACAGAGCGAGACCAATGTTAAATCATCTTACAGAAGTCCTTCTCTTGTGCTGACGGGCCCTGCTGTGCCACCGGCAAGCCTCCCAGAGTAGTCAGAAGGCATTAAGGAAAGGGCCCTGGTTTGTACATTACTAAGAGAGTGCCCATTGCCCTGCTCATTACTCCAGTACAGACTTAATTTTATTTCTAGTCAATGAGAGACTAATGGGTTTGATCAGGGCCTACTCAGTTTCTGGCCCTTGCCAGCCAGGCCAGGCCTGTGAGCAGGGCCTCACCACACAATGTTTGCAGTACAGAATCACGACAGAACTTAGTACTAAACCCTGTATTCTTCTGTGTTTGCATTCAGTGTACATAAATGATACAAAAGGAGCACTAGGCGGAAGAAGCACTGACCAGGGCTGACCCAGGAAATGAGGAGGAGGAGGGTCCTCATGGTGTTATCCAATAATGCCATCAGTATACACCAAGAGAGCATATTATTTCTCAGCCATACAACAAACTTGCTTGTCTTTTTATTAACCTATGTGAACCTTCTTATTTATTTAAATCAAATCGCAAATAAAAGCAAAATAAAGACAGGTATGTGAAAGTCTTGTGTTGTGGTAATTTATCTAAACAGGCTTTCATATACAGAAAGAGTAATGCAAAAATCTCTCAGTGAGACATCCTTTTTTCGTTAGGAATTTCAGCCTTTTTTTTTTTCCTGGAATGTTAAAAACGGGCTGACTCACCAGTCAGTGTATTTCATAATTCATTCATTCATTTTACTGATACCTGAGTCTACTGTGTGCAAGGCAGAAATAAGTATCAGGAACAGCTTCTGTCCTCATAGAAGGACAGCCTACTCTTCTGATAGCACTGCCTGCCTACTGATGAAAATAGGTGAATACAGTTAAAAAAAAAATCTAACTGAAATAGAACGATTGCCTGTTTTTTAGTACTTTGGCATACAGTTGATGTTTTCTATCAGCGACAGTTTTTTAGTACTCCTTTTTGGAAAGGTTATTTTGACTTCTGTATAATTTTAGGAAGGACTCTAAGATATTGCAGGTTTACCCTCACATAAGATAAGTGATAACCACATCACTGGCTAGGAATGATTCTTGCTATTCGACAGACACAACTATAAATGATTGTGTAAAACAAATCAGAGAAACAGTTATTTTTAGGTTTGCTTTGAGGACAGGATTGTAAGTACTAGATCTTAAATTTTCCTTTTAGGAGATTGATAAGGATGAGACTGAGCTCATCTTTATGTCTGTAAATGTTCTCTAACAATATTTTAGGGCTGAGCACAGTGGCTCATGCCTGTAATTACAGCACTTAGCCAAAGTGGGAAGATGACTTGAGGCCAGGAGTTCAAGATCAGCCTGGGCAACGTAGTGAGGACCGCACCCCCCCCAAGAACAAAATTTTTTTTTAATTTTAGGAAATTATCCAGATAATGGCTTGCTTGCAGTAGTTATTATTGCATTGTGGAAATGCAGTTCAGGACTTGGCCCAACTACTGTAATCAATCAGCTGGTCTAAGGCAAAAGTCTCTTCCCCATCACTAGTGAGCAGGAGGCGTTGCTGCCTTAGCTAATGACTGTGGAGCCTCTGCGCTTTAAGAAGGCTTGCCTGCTCTCTAGCCAGGTTGAACTTAGGTCCCCGTGCTCGAACCTATGATAGCTGGTCAGTGAAAGCTTAGGGAAAAGCTGAGGCAAAACAAGCAACACCTCAGCCCCTATGGACCTGAACAGTTTCATATCCCCTAGCAGATGTGGGGCAGTTCAATGTAGCCTTTGGAAACCCATTTCTGTGTAAGTGGTGTATGCCCTGGGCAACTGGCCTGTAGACCTGGAGTCAGATACCAGAGTTTTTTTCTGGGTTTGAGTATTTATACCCTCCATTAGCATGGATAAATCAGTCTTGCTGCTAGTCCCTATGTGATAGGACATGATTCTTCCTAGAGGGGAGTGGCTTTCTGCTCACTGGGTTTTATAATCAGGATGATGGCTTCGATTTTTGCTTGGGTCCGAGTTGAATTCAGGGTTCTGTGGTACCATCTAATGCGTATGCCCCTTGATCTGTTTTCCTTAGTAGTAGTGGTACAAGTATAAGAGAAGATATTTCATTGATTCCAGGTTAGCTAAAATATTTGGCATCTGTTTTTACTACAGATAAAAGTTGAAGAGTTGCTAGGCCCCAGAAGAGAGTGAATGTTATCTGTATTGCCAAATCCTACTTTTAGGCTGGGATTGTCGTTGGCTACCAGAGCCTGTTACACCAGGTCTTAGAACTCCAGTGAAATCTGAAATGTGGATGGGCCTCCCATTTTGAAAGTACCTCCATCCAGAAGGTACTGCCATGGTCTTCCTGCTTGGCCTACTGCCATAGGACTCCCCAGACAAGCTGTTCTTGGAATCTCTGCCACGCTTTTCCTCTACAACTGGTGTTATGTTGCCTGTGTTCTGTGATCCACATGAGACACCTATGATACTGTGTGTGGGGAGTCTAGATCGTAAAATAGCTTCCAAATAGAGTTGGCGCCCTCTCTCTTCCTTGAAGTGATGGTAATTAATTTGGGGGTAAGAAAAATAGAGCTTGTTCATCGCACTTTTTCTGTTCCAATTAAACAACAACAACTCTAATATGTAGTTCACTGGGTAAAAGAGAATTAGGTAGCATTTTTCTTCGTAAAAGGCATGGAACATCAGTAAATAGAGGATCAACAATAACCATGATCTAAACTAGTTAAATGCCACACTGAATGGTCTGAGGGCCAGGGCACTCGAAGGAAATCTGAAAATGCACACGTCTTTATTCCTGTTTCTTCCAATTGCATAGAACCTGCTTTATTTATCCGTTAAATGGGAATGTACAACAGCTTTTTGACAAAGTCATAAACTCCCTTCTTCAAGTATTCTAGACAAATCATAAGGCCAGTACTTGCTTTATAAAGGCCCACATGAAGTGTGTAGAGCTTTGGACTGGGAAGCAGTTGAATTTAGGGTAAAGAGGTAAATATTTCATAGGAAGCAAATGCTGTTTGTTTTTTGAGTTTTCTTTTTTCTTTATTAAATTTATTATTTTTTTCCTAACCCTCAGAACCTGTGACTTTGTTTTATTTTTAAGAGAGAAGGTCTTACTCTGTCTCGCAGGCTGAAGTACAGTGGCACAATCATAGCTCACTGCAGCCTCGACCTCCTGGGCTCAAGTGATCCTCTGGCCTCAGCCTCCTGAGTATCTGGGACTACAGCCATGCGTCGCCATGTCCAGCTAATTGAAAAAAAAATTTTGCGTGTGGAGATGGAGTCACACTGTGTTACCCACACTGATCTCCCAACTCCTCACCTCAAGCAGTTCTCCCGCCTGGGCCTCCCAAAGTGCTGGGATAATAGACATAAGCGACCATACCTAGCCAGGTTTTCTTTTTGCTGTGCATTTTTTTTCCCTGCACAGAGACCTTTGAGCATTGTATTGGTTCTAAACCTTAAGGGAATTAAAGCTTTTGTTGCTTTCCTTGGGTAGTTCTAGATGAATGATTGTTGTTGGGAACTGCTGAGTCAGAGCAGCTTGTTTTAAGTTGCTTTACTTTCTATTAGGTTGGTGTAAAAGTTAACTGCATTTTTTTGCCATTAAAAGTAATGGCAAAGGCCAGGCGCAGTGGCTCGTGCCTGTAATCCCAGCGTTTGACTCTGTCTTGAAAAAAAATAAAAATAAAAAAATTAATGGCAAAAACTGCAGTTACTTTTGCATGCATGAACTTGATACCTCTGATGTATGTGACCCCCCTACCAGGCCTTGCAAAATGGAATCTGAGAGCCCTTTGCTGCCCCAGCCCACACTTGCTTGAGTGGGTGGATGCTGTGGCTGCTGAGATGGTTGGAGCCATAGCTCGTCTGCTAGAGGCATGGTTGGCTCGGGCTGACAGCCATGTGGCATTTTGGCAAATGCCAGCTGCTTCCCTCACCAGTGCTGCTTCCTTAATCAGACTGCCTCACCTCTCTGAGCTTGGAGACCATACTTGTCTCCTTGGATCTTTGTGAGGGTTAAAGAGAACATGTTAGGTGCTACTGCAGCACCTGGCACGTAGTGGATGCCCCATTGTTATTGGCCTATCCATTCCCCAGATCATCTCCTGAGGATTTTTTGTTTAGTTTAGTGATACCACCAAGCAGCTAGAGATGTACTTCTGGTTTTGGGAGGCTTTATATGGAAAAACAAAAAGCAGGGACTGGGGAGGAAGCACATGTCATGGTCCAGCATGTTCATGGTTTGTGTAGCTGCTTTTGATGTTGGCACATCTTGGTGTGTCTTTCTTATAAGGGGAAGCAAGACTGTGAAGCTTCTTCCACTCAGCTAAGCAGCATAGAAAGTGCCTTTGGCAAGTTGGAATAAACCTTATCATGTGGCAAAGGAGAGCTAGCGTGGGAAGAAGGAATACTGCAGTCCACCAAATTTGGTTTTGAATCTTGGCTCTGCCTCTTACCACGTGATTTTTTTAAAAAGATTGAGACAGGATTGGCCAGGCGCGGTGGCTCACGCCTGTAATCCCAGCACTTTGGGAGGCCGAGACGGGCGGATCACGAGGTCAGGAGATTGAGACCATCCTGGCTAACACGATGAAACCCCGTCTCTACTAAAATTAGCCAGGCGTGTTGGCGGGCGCCTGTAGTCCCAGCTACTGGGGAGGCTGAGGCAGGAGAATGGCATGAACCCGGGAGGCGGAGCTTGCAGTGAACTGAGATCGCGCCACTGCACTCCAGCCTGGGCGACAGAGCGAAACACCATCTCCAAAAAAAAAAAAAAAAAAAATTGAGACAGGATTTCACTCTGTTGCCCAGCCTGGAGTGGTGCAGTGGCGTAATCATGGCTTATTGCAGCTTCGACCTTCCAGGTTCAAGTGATCTTCCCACCTCAGCCTCCCAAGTAGCTGGAACCATAGACGTGTGCCACCATGCCTGGCTAATTTTTTTAAAAAAATTTTATAGGGATGGGTTCTGACTATGTTGTCCAGGCTAGTCTCGAGCTCCTGGGGTCAAGTGATCCTCCTGCCTTGGCCTTATGAGGTCCTGGGATTACAGGCGTGAGCCACCGCACTTGGCCTAACCACATACATAACCTTGAACAAGTCTTATTCTCTGCAGTAAAATGGGTGTCAGTGAAATAGGTGTTATAATACTCACCTGGCTTTTAGGGAAGAGGTGAGGATTAAAGGCAATGTAGGATAAGCCCCTAGTACTGTGCCTGGGACCTAGGTGCTAAGTAAATAGTTGCTATTTCTGTGTTTTTGCTGATATATGTGTCGTTAGCTAGCAGTAGCCTTACATCTGAAGTTAAGGTGCATAGAATGGCATATAAGGATCTTTAGCAGAGTGGTTGAGACATTTTTGTCAAGAAGGAAATAGGAAAGCTTTGTGGCCTGGGTGGAGGAAGGTTGGCATTGACTGATCTACCATCTGAAAGATGGGGGAGTTATCTCTCTACCCTCCCCTCTCTTTGGATGATGTGATTCAGTGAAAAACTTAGCAACTTGAAATGTACTGATCTTTGGCCTGCCGAGGTTTCGTGTGGCAAAGACGCTCAGGCCTTGTCTATGGATTGGGGCTTCGTTGTGACTCACTGGGAACCATAGATCTTGCTCTTGGTTTGGTTGTCAAGTTGCACTGCTATGTGTACCATCACTGACTATCTTCACTCTCTTCCAGGGGCTCCATGGGCCTTACCCCTTCGGCCAGTCTTAAACGGGTGTCAGCAAGAAGAAAAATTAACAAAAGACAGAAGGCCTGACTTTGGGGGGTTAGGGCAAGGGGTTCCTCTGGATTGCAGACCACATCGCACAGACCCCTGGCTCTGACCCCCTCTCATCCCGGAAGAAGAGGAAGAAGCAGAACAGACTAGTTTTGAGTAAACTCAGTATGCATGTGTGAATGCTGAATCACAGGAATGGTGTTGAGGCTACCAAGAAGAAATCCATGCAGCCACTTTGGGTTTTGTTATAGGCATCAGTCTAACAAGTCATTAGGTCACTCGGGAAGGGGGAAAAAGTTTAAAATGGGGGAAAAAAAGCCATCTTTTTAAACAAAAATTATTTTGCCTACAGAAAGGTTGTAGTTTTGAGTACATGTTAATTTTTTTTCCCTCTTTCCCCACTTTTATTTTTTTAAATAAGGGATAACATATTCTTTATAGAATAGTGCTTGCTCTGGAAGAGATTCAGGTGAAAAATTGGCGTGGCATATTTGAGGACTCTGCGGATCAGTGCTACAGGAGTACATCTGCCGTGCCACATGACTCCAGAAGTCTCTGACCCCATTTGTTTTTAATGGCATCAGCCAATGAGTTATCACCCTTTTCCTCCTCTTTTCTCTTTAATCTTCTGTTGATTTACACCTTTGACATTTGTATTTGTCAACCCTGTGGCTTGTTAGCATCAGAACCTCTCTGAAGACCAAACTTCCCTGTGTGGCCAGCAGAGGAAGCCTTGAGGATAGATCTCGGGTGACGTGGGATTTTCTAAGCCTGAGAGGTGTCCTTCTGCACACCGTTGTAACAATTAAAATTGCTTTTCTTCCATGTTTTTCTTGGCAGAGAGAAATGCCATCATGCTTACTGCTCTTTTGGATTCTTCATGCAGTGGCTTCCCATTTGCTGTGGGAACAGTGCCTCTGTGTTGGTTATATGTATGCACCACGTGTGCACACACGGGTGTTGGTGCAACTCGCCAGCAGGTGTGCAGCAGGCAAGCTTGAAGGTGGCCCATGCTTCTCTGTTGTCACACAACTCCTTTCCCTGTTTCTCTTCAGTTGTCCTCTGTGATATTTTCACAGCCTGTTAGTGGAGGCTGATCTGTAGAGGTATGAAAATACAGCCCCAAAGGGGGAATTTGTCATGGGGAAGGGCCAGCCACTGACTACTTGATCTTGGAGACCACATTTAGATGGAAATGAGAGGACCTCCACAGCCCCGCCTCCCTGCCAGGATGCTAGGTTATTGGCTGGGAGGTGGGCAAGTGGCAGCCCAGCTGAAGCAAGAGGCTGATTGGCTGGCTGCTCACTCAGGCAGGTGGCCCCCCTGGCATCCTGTAGATTCTGAGCAGGTTGAGATGTGGATATCTCCATGGGAAGCTTGAACCAGGCTAGAACAGCTGTCTGCCAAAGATACAAGAATATGCAAAGTCCCTCTTCTCACCCCCCTCCTTCCCTCAAGTCTTAGTTGGTTTGAGAGCCAGGGATATGGATCCAGGGTGCTGTTGCAGGGTCACCTGCCTGTTACCACACCCCCATCCAGCTGGGTGGTGGGTGAGGGTGTGAGACAGGCAGGGAGACCAGGTGATGAGTGGCTGCAAGGAGTGTGGGTGAGGGTCTGCCTGCCTGTTTCTGTCTGGGTGTCTGAGTTCCAAAAGATGTGTGTTGTTTGTTCCTCCTCATCCTCTTCTGAGACTTGTTTTTTTAGAGCTTGATTGTGGGAGAAAAGCTTGTGTGAAATTCCCTCTTCACCTCCCCACCCCCCAAAAAATAAAAGGGGTCATAAACTTTATTCCACTGGAGAAGCCCAGGGGGTGGGTGGAGCCAGCCTACTGAGAAGCGTGGTGCAGCTGGGTCTGGGACTTCACTAGAGCTTGCTCTGGAGCACCTATTTTCTGTGCACATGGGAGTGCTCCACTCCCTAGCAGAGCAGAGGGAAGTCTCTGCCAGGTGCCCACACCATAGGCCTCAGGATGGCTTTTTGTCTGAGGGCCTCATTAGGCCCAGACTGCTGCTGCTGGTACCAGTCTCCTGAGACACTGCCTCCCTGGAGCCCATGCATGCCCAGCTGTTCTTACTGCTTAGTAGCCTTGAAGCAGCACATCTCCACTGTCCCTGGCAGGATTGTGGGAGGCTTCACAGCCCCTGCTTTCCTGACTTCCTCATCTGCCCAACACTGGGTGCCCCTTCCCAGTTTCCCAGCGGGGGCTTCATGGGCCACCATCAGTGGGTCTGGGCCTGCCAGAGTCGTCTTGCTCTTCCTCTTGCTTCTAGGCAACCACACTTGGCAAGTTAAATGTCCCAAGCACCTTGTCTCCCTTCCCAAGAACAAACCATTTCTGTGCACATCCTTGGAGGCGAGGTGAGCTCCTTGCAGAGGGCCAGAGTAAGTGCAAGTCATGGAGTGCAGGCAGAGGGGTCCATGGCTTCCCCAGCCCAGGGAGGGTATCAGTATCATTCATTCTCTCTCCCCTCACTGGTATGGGTTCAGAGCAATGCCTAGAGCCCCTCTCTGCTCCCCTGCCTAGTGGGGTGGTAGTGGCTACCTCTCAGCCCCAATAGTCCCTGCTCCTCTTAGAATTTTCACCAAGTGGCAGGCCACCTCTGGACAGGACCACCTGCATCTGGCACCCAGGAGGTGAGGCAGACACCATGGTTAGGTGATAGGGTCTGAACCCAGTTGGGGAGACAGAGGGGTTCAGACTTGGGAAGAATCTGTCAGTGTGCATGGAGTGAGGTGTGTGTGTGTGGATGGATGTGCACGTGTGCATGCGTTTTTTCTTTTTGCCATGAGGACAGTTGAATTTGGGGCATTTTTCTACAAGAAGCAGTCAGCCTTCTCTCCCCCATAAGGACTGGCTGTAACCTTAAGCCCATCAAAGTTACTTCCAGCCTGGAGAGAACCTCACCAAACAGCTGGTGTGGCTTGAGGGTGGCCATGGTGGGAAATGGGCATGAGAATAAATACCTCCCCAAATTCAATCTGAGCCCAGCAGGAGAGGTTGGTAGGGTTGCCAGGGCTCAGAAGTGCAAGCTGATTACTCACCCCACCCCGCCTTGCCGCACCTTTCCTTTGTTTCTTTGGGTGAATGCAGGAGCAGCAGTGGCTGCCCTTCCCACCTGGACAGTGGTGTGTGTAGAAAGCCAGCTGAATGTTTACGGTGGGGCCTCATGGTGCCTAGGAGGAGATAAAGATGAGGAGGTTTTTCCTTATTGTATAAATGAATATTTGTATGATTAAATTAACACACACACCAAAAAAAAAAGCTGCTTTCATGTGTGTTGGTGAGTTTTATTGCACCCTCAAGCCTCCTGTAAACTTGTGTGGCCCCATAATGGCTCTGTGATGTGTACTGTTTGGTCTCTGAGCCTTTCTCTTTTGCAGATGGGAAAACTGAGACCCTGAGGTTCATTATATGTTTGGGAAATTAGTCCTGGGTTTATAATGAGATCTCCTGCCCTTTCTGGTGCCCAGTGACCAGGAAGGTAAGGAAACTGCCTCCAAATGACCTGTATCTCCAGCACAAAGAAATACCAGCCAAGTTAGCTGATCAGCCAGCAAGCATTGTTTGGTTCCCTGCCCCAAGGGCCTGAATGCAAGACTCTTCTTTCTCAGGGAGCAGCCTGATACAGAGCCCAGAGTGAAAGAGCCTGGGAGACTGGCCCAGAGACCCCTGGGATGAGTGCCCTCACCCGTGACAGTGTACCTGCATCCTGCTTCCTTCCAGGTGCCCACAGCTGTTTGTTCTCTGCAGGGGAGCCCACCCCCCACTTCACCTGGGTCTTCTGGCAGCTTCAGACCCACTCCTAGGCCTTCCCCAACACCCCCACTGCTGAACAGTTATTTGCTTGGCAGAATCTGTTTGTCTTTGGGGCTGTAACCTGTCAAGGAGTCACCAGGCCCTGGGAGAAAGGAGCTAGTTTGATGGTAGCTCCTGGCCTGAGCCATTCCCACGGGGGCTGGGTGACAGGGAGGGGGCTCTCAGCTGAGTCTGGGAGATGGCAGGGAAGCAATTGCAGTGGTCCGGGCCCAGCCCTTCTGGCAAAGCAAACAGGCACTGTCAAGTCTCCTCTGTGCCTCAGCTCAGGTTGTATCTGGATGCTTCCCACCCTGTTCCTGAGAAGGCCCCTCCCTCAGGCCCTTCTCACGCAGGTTCCTGAGCAGGCCACCTGCTTGCTGTGACCTAGCCATTTCCCCGACATCACCTGGTGCCCAGCCCTGTCTGGTTGCCAAGAGAACAGGCATTGAGGGCACTCATGGCAGCCCCAGATTTCGGAAATGGGGAAGGAACAGGCAAGACTGCTTAGAGATAGGAGAGAATATATGTGAGTTTGGTGGTCAAGGGTGTTCAGAGAATGGATTCTGGCCAGTGAGCATGACTGACTGAAGATGTATTAGTATAGAAACCAGAACCTGAAACTTAAAAAATACATATATATATGTATCCTTTTTAGCCCTTAGTTCTGAGACACTGTGATCTGGGGAAATGCTTTCCAATCTTCAACGTGTGCAAATGCGGATTCTGATTTAACAGGTCTTAGGGAAGGGAGCAAGATGCTGCATTTCTAGCAAGCTCCTATGGATGCTGCTGGTCCTCCAACCTCAGGGAGGTCCAACCCTCACCCCACCCCCTAGAATCCACCCTGCCTGTGGGACGCTAGCCAGGGGTGTGTTGGCCAGGCCAACTAGGACTTGAAGGAGCCAAAGTCATCGGGAACAGTATTGTTTAAAATGTGGGCAGTGGTTCCCCAGCATTTCCCAGGGTTGATTCAGGCTGTGATTTTTGGCTTAACCACGATTTCTGGTGTGCTGCCCTTCTGTCACAAACAACAAATGTCTGAATATCCACTGTAATTGTGGCAATATTGCCTGACCATTATTGGCCAATTCCTATTCAACAATGTATTTATATGAATCACCTCATTTAATCCACAGCCATCCAGATGAGGCAATCAAGAGCAGATAAGCCTGGTGCCCAGTTTGTGAGCAACTAACACCTCTAAGTGTCTGGAGTCCTTACAAGTGGCAGTAAAGCTGCTTTGGGGAGCATGGAGTAGGAGACCTTAACTTAGTCCAAGGGTGTCTGGGAGACTTCTCTGAGGAAATGACACTGAAGCTGAGACCTGAAGAATAGGAGGATGGGACAGGGCTGGAGGAAACAGCCTGCAGGAAGATGGGAGAGGGCAGTGTACTGGAGAGGCTGAAAGGAGATCAGTGCCTCAGAGAATAGGGGCTTCCCAGTTATTGCCCCAGCCCGGCCTGGGAGAGCTCTGCCACCCTTGCCTCTTGGCACTTTGTTAATTCATTCATTTATTGAACATCATTTATGTGCTAGGCACTATTCCAGGTGCTTGGGATATAGCAGTAACCAAAAAAGAAAAACCCCTGCCATCATGGAGCTGTGTTCTAGTTGTAGTAGACAGACAAGGAACACAAATGTAGTGTGTCAGGACGTGACAGGTACTATGGAGAAAAAGGATAGGAGTTCTGATAAGGAAGAGAGGATAACTATTTCATACAGGACAGTCAGGGAAGCCTTAACTAACACGCAGAGACTAAGCCTTGTGAATACCTGGAGTAGGAACGAACCTCCAGGCAGAGCGCAGCAGGTGCAGAGGTCCTGGGTAGGGACAGGAGATGAGGTCAGAGCGCTGAAGAGGTCAGATTGTGTGGGGCCTTGAGGTGACTGAAGTGGCCTTGGCTTTCACCCTGGGTGAGATGGGAGCCATTGCAGGTTTGTGAGCAGAGGGAGGAGCACATCTGGAATCCCCCTAGCTGCCATGTTGAGGATAAACTGTAGAGGAAAGGGTAGATGCAGATGAACTAGTAAGGTTGTTCCTGGGGAGTGACAGCGAAGGATGTGAGCAGTGGTTGGATCCTCATTACCTTCTGAAAGTGGAGCCAACAGTATTTGCTGATGGATTAGATGTAGAAGATGAGCAGAGAGAGAAACAACCCCTGAGATTTGGGCTCAAGCAACTAAGATCTACTTACTAGATTGACAAGTTACTGTTAGCTAAGAGGCAGGACCACATGGACATGGGGAGCAGACTTGAGGGGAGAAATCAGGAATTCTTTTTGGACTTGTTCAGTGTGTGATGCTCAGCAGGCATCCAAGAAATGGGCCAGGCTGGCAGCGTGGATATACAAGGCTGCAGCTCAGGGGCGAGGTGGGGGAGTCCTCAGAGGGAGATGGAATTTAAAGCCTCAGCACTGGTTATCAAAGGAGTGAAACGTTGGACCTTATCTGTTGCTCCCTCAAAGCCTACTTTTTGCCCCAACTCCTTCTGCAAGGATCTCTGACCAGGAAGACCCCTCCTCAGACTCAGAGCTCTGTTGGCTGCAGTTGACTTCTCTTCTGTCCTTTTCCTTAGACTCTTGTGCCCCCACCCACTCCCTGCTGGTCACAGCAGACGGTTATGGAGTAGATGAGAGAATGGATGGTGTCCAGGCCAGGGGTGACACCGCCCAGGAACCAGGCTGCAAGCGCATGGAGGAGTGGAACCAGAGCCCCAGTAGGGCCTAGTTTAATTCCTGTGGTCCTTCCTCCCAAGCTCCAGTCTGGGGCTCTGGAGCCAAATCCTAGAAATTCCTCCTGCTGGGCTGTGAGGGAGAAGCCTGAGAAAAGAGGAGGACTGTGTCTGCCTTGGGGCCTAAGGAGAGAAGCCCTGCAGGGGCCATGTTCACCTGCACCAAGCCCCAGCCCTGGTCAACAATCAAGACACCCTGAATCCCTGATGGGCTGGGGTGCCACAGTTCAGTGCCTCTGAGCAGCCAAGGCATCCTCCTCTGCACCCTATTCCCACCTCAGTCATGGGGCAGTGGGACACAGCAAGAGCCAAGGAGGAATTTCAGTCGAGCTGTGAGGAAATCCTTGTCTCAGGCTATGGCTGCCCTGAGCCACGTTGTGGGAGCATGAGTGGTCCTTGGGGTGCTAGGAACATGGCTGCCTCAGCTGGTGGGGGGGGGGTGGGGGGGTGGTGGTGTTTATGGCCAGCAGAGGGCGCCATGGGGCCCAGACCTCACCTGAAAAGGATGAACACTGCCCTGGCCTGGCCTGCCCTGCAAGGGTTTCCCAAATTCCCACTCCTCAAGGACAAGTGTTGCCTCTGCCCTCCACCCAGGTGGGTGAGCTTCAGTTTGAATCTAGGCTCTGCTGCTTACCAGCCATGTGACTGTGGTCAGTTTACGTAGGCTTCAGAACCTCAATGTCCTAATCTGTAAAATGAGGATAGTTTCTACCCCAGAAGTATCATAAGAATTAAAACCATCATATAAATGTTTAGCATCATATACCTGGTACATGGTAAGTATCCAGTATGGGGTGACCATTGTTATATTATGACCTGCCAGAGATGTCAAGGCCTGGGCCCCCAAAGAGAGGGGACTGGGACACTGGGCATTTGGGAGGCAGAATCAAAAAAATCTGTAGCCTGTTCAGGGGTCTCTCTCCGGACCACAGATCTTATCTGAGGCAGACCCTTGCTTTATGAATATTTCTTGGTTTGGGGTGGGAGTTGGGATACAGGGATGCAGGAAAGGAGCATCCTGGAAGAGGGTCGAGGAGATCTGATACACTTTTAAGGACAGGAAGCTGCACTCAGCAACGGCATGCAGTGGGCTGTCAATACACTCTTGCTGAATGAAGAAGAGACTGGGGGCCTGCCTTCTGCAGTACTGGCCTGATTTCTGGAGGTGGACACTGCCCACCCCAGCTCAAACGGCTCAGCTCAGACCCTAGATAGTGTCAGGGGGCTCCTGGAGAGGGGTGGGGGGTCACAGATGCACCTGTGGGTAAAAATGATAGCCCAACCGGGTGTGGTGACTCACGCCTGTAATCCCAGCACTTTGGGAGGCTGAGGCAGGTGGATCATGAGGTCAGGAGATCGGGACCATCCTGGCTAACATGGTGAAACCCCGTCTCTACTAAAGAAAATACAAAAAATTAGCTGGGCATGGTGGCAGGGGCTTGTAGTACCAACTACTCGGGAGGCTGAGGCAGGAGAATGGCGTGAACCTGGGAGGCGGAGGTTGCAGTCAGCCAAGAGTGTGCCACTGCACTCTAGCCTGGGCGACAGAGCAAGACTCCGTCTCAAAAAAAAAAACAAACCCAAAAACCTATGCCTGAGAACTGCTTTGACCACTGTGGTTTACCACTTCTGAGAGTGGAGTACAGGGGCCAACACATCTGCATCCAGGTGTCCACAAGGACCTCTGTAAGTACCAGGGCCAGGAATGGAGGCCAGGGCCACAGGTGGGCACCATCAACATGATATTTGCTGGTGTCGAATAGCACCCAGACCTTCCAAACACCTCCAGCTCTTGATTTCATGTTGTTTCCTTCCGTTTTTGTTTTTGAGACAGGGTCTTTCTCTGTCACCCTGGAGTACAGTGGCATGAAACAGCTCAAACAGCTCACTGCAGCCTCGCCTGGCTCAAGCAATCCTCCCACATCAGTCTCCCAAGTAACTGGGACCACAGGCACACTCCACTACGCCCATTTAAAAAAATTTTTTTTTTTTTTTTTTTTTTGAGATGAAGTCTTGCTCTTTCACCCAGGCTGGAGTGCAGTGGCGCGATCTCGGCTCACTGCAGGCTCCGCCCCCTGGGGTTCACGCCATTCTCCTGCCTCAGCCTCCTGCGTAGCTGGGACTACAGGCGCCCGCCACCTTGCCCGGCTAATTTTTTGTATTTTTAGCGGAGACAGGGTTTCACCGTGTTAGCCAGGATGATCTCGATCTCCTGACCTCGTGATCCGCCTGCCTCGGCCTCCCAAAGTGCTGGGATTACAGGTGTGAGCCACCGCGCCCAGCCCATTTAAAAATTAAAAAAAAAATTTTTAAATTTTTTGTGGAGACGGGATCTCACTATGTTGACCAGGCTAGTATTGAATTCCTTGCTTGAGGTGATCCTCCCGCCTCGGCCTCCCAAAACACTGGGATTACAGTGTGCCAATACGCCCAGCCTTCTTCACTTTTCCTCCTGCTTTCTCCCACCTCTCTCCCACACCTTTCAGCTTCCTGATAGTTGAGCACACTCTAACCATGGGCCCATGGCCATGGAGATGAAGGCTTGGGGTTGGGGGTGCCCGCAGAGAGGTGGTGGGTTCGGGGGAGTTTTCAGGGTGCGTTGGGAGGGAACCTCTATGTGTGCCGAACCCCTGCTGGGCCCCGTGATGTACGTCATCCAGGGCTGATGAAGACACATGTCCCTGATGGCGAGGCAGGACCTAGGAGATGGGAAAAGTGAGCACCAATAGGGAATCCAGGTAGGCTAAGGGTCCTGTGAGTGAGCCCCACAGCAAATACGCCAGGCAGGAGGGTCTGGGAGAGCCAGGCCTTGCTCCAGTGCTTTGGGATAGTACATTTGCCATTCAGAGCATCCCCAAAGATGAGACAGCATTACCTTCCCCAGAGTCCCACAGTCTATGTGGACCACTCCTAGCCCAGGCTTTCTCCACAACACCTGAGCCAGCAGGGAGAGCCAAGTCACTGCAGGGGGGAGAACATCAGTGACTGGTTGGGAAACAGGAACCGACTCCAGCTGGCTCCCATCCCCAGCCTGGGCAGCTAGGGTCCAGTGGGGTCCAATCATAGTGGTAGTGGTTGGGCCTGAGGGGAAGCAACCTTGGCTCTCAGGACTGGTTTGCATGGAGCAGAGGGTAATTTGCATCTTTGAGAAGTTGCAGCTGTGGGAAGGGAGGGGGAGCTGGGAAGCTTTATCCAGGCCTTCAGTCTCCTGCTTCCTTCTGGGTGAGGGAGAGGCGGGGAGCACACCCTGCTGCTAGCCAGCCCCTACTTTACTTCATGTAAGGAGCACAGCTGGGTCCCAGAGCCACTGGCTTGAGATTCAGGCTCTGTCTTGTGTAGAACATGCGGTTTCAGAGCACAGAAGCCTCCACATACCTGCACATGCACACAGCCATTCACAAGCATGTAATCCAGCATACCTGTGCAGTTCTGTGCACTGTTCACATGGGGACATAGGCACATGCAATACATGTGCATCCACATACTGACACCCAGGTGTGCAGTCATTACCGTCACCTTAGTTCATACGCAGACACATCACACCCACAGGGTCACATAATCTTACACCAACCACATAGAAGCTCACACATTCACACATGGACACATTCACACTGTATAGTCATTTTAAAACTGTTTTTCCGTAAGTCAGGCATAGTTTACATTCTTTCTATTCCATCTTCACAACCTCCAGAAGTAAGAATTAATTTTTCCTTGTTATTGAAGTATAATTTATATACAGTAAAGAACACAACTTACAGGCTCAGCTTGATGACTTCTCCCCTATGCATGCCCTGCATAACCATTGCCCAGGTCAAGATCTAGAGCATGCCCAGAGCCCCAGCAGCTCCTGAGTGTGCCCTCCTGGTCAACAGCTCACGCAAGCGGAGCTGTTATTCTGATAAGGTAAGTGCCATGGTTATTCTCATTTATTAGGTTAGAAAAACTGATGCTCAGCCCCGCAGTCACCCACTAAGTACTTGGCCAGCCTGAAGCTCTCTAACTCCAGACCACTACATAACATAAATATCCAGTAACATACGTGTGTACATCTCACAGTAATAGAGGGCCATGATCACAAAGGCTTGGAAAAGCAGCTTTTGTTTTTTCTACAAAGAAAGCAGCAGAGAAAATTTAAGCTTTGTAGAGTGTTGCGAACCTTGGAATCAAAACACAGGTTGCATTCTGTGATATGAAACAGCACATCACAAAGCATTTTCACACAAGGCTTGTTTCTAGTTTTTAGAGCGAGATATTCGATTTTTCCTTATAGGCCTCACTCCTGAGCAAAGATGACTTGCTAGTTCCTCTCTAAGCAGATTTTCTTTTAGAATTCATAGCTACTTTTGAGTATTTGACAATGAATAGACACCTAACAGCAGCACATATTTTGTCAACCATGCCCTTCTGAGGGTGCGTATTGGTTCATAAAGGATCAGCAAGGTCTATGAGCTCAGGGTTGCAGCTCCCGTCCTGGGGCAGCGGGTACAGGACACGACAGGCACACAGAGCACAGTGTGTCTACGGGGATGGGTTGTGCGTTCAAGGATGCTTCTGCACTAGAAGAAGCCACTCAAGCATTTTCATTGTGCCCTTCACCTGTGGTAACACTATTGGTGAAGGTTGATACTCATTTATTTGTTCTGTTAATAAACACATATTGTGGACTTAACCTACCTTGTGCCCAGCAGTGCCCTAGGTGCTGGGGATACAGCAGTGAAGCAGACAAAAACAAAAATCCCTACAGCATGGGCTGATGTTCAGTAAAACATATGGTAAATCAGGTGATGAAAGATGATAGGAAGAAACAAGAGAAGATAAGAAAAGGGGAGTTGGGAGTGCAACTTTAATCATTTATTTTACCTTTTTAAAAAATAGAGTCGGGGCTGGTCGTGGTGGCTCACGCCTGTAATCCCAGGACTTTGGGAGGCCGAGGTGGGCAGATCATTTGAGGTCAAGACGTCGAGACCAGCCTGGCCAACATGGTGAAACCCCGTCTTTACTAAAAATACAAAAATCAGCTCATCATGATGGCACGTGCCTGTAATTGCAGCTACTCAGGAGGCTGAGGCAGGAGAATCGCTTGAACCCGGGAGGCGGAGATTGCAGTGAGCCGAGATCGCACCACTGCACTCCAGCCTGGGCATTAGAATGAGACTCCATCTCAAAAAATAATAAAATTAAAAAAATAAAAACAGAGTTGGGGTCTCACTATGTTGGCCAGATTGCTCTTGAACTCTTGGCCTCAAGCAATCCTCCCACCTCGGCTTCCCAAAGTGCTGAGATTACAGGAGTGAGCCACCACATCTGGCTGGGAGTGCAGCTTTAAATGAGAGGTCAGGGAGGTCCTCACTGAGAAGGTGATGTTTGAGGTGGTGTGTGAAGCAGCCGAGGGTAGTGATCATCGTGGATATCTGGGAGAAGAGCATTTCAGCAAGAAGAACAGCCAAAACAAAGCAAAAAAGCAGGTGTCCATTGTATTCAGATGCCAACTATGGATTTTGTACAGATTCTGGCACCTGTCCTGCCTTTAGTGCTGTGTGACTTCGAAGGAGCCACTCACCCTCTCTGGGCCATCTCTTCACCCACATGATATGAGGTTTAGATAAAGAGCTGCCCTGTCCACCTGAGCCCTCTCTGTCCTCGCAGGCCTGTCCTTACCAGCGGGGGAGCCTCCGTAGCCATCCCTCCCCAGAGGTGGGGAGCCACAGACCACCTCTGGTCACAGGGCCTGACAGTTCCACAGCAATGCCTCTGGCCTGGTCACCCTCACCCCAGGGCCGCCACAGCATCAGTCCAGGGCTCTAACCCAAGGATGGCAATAGGGGAAACTCTGGCATGGTTTATGGACATTTAGCATTTTCTTTTTTCTTTTCTTTTTTTTTTTTTTTAGCTGGAGTCTTGCTCTGTCGCCCAGGCTGGAGTGCAGTGGCGTGATCTCAGCTCACTGCAACCTCCGCCTCCTGGGTTCAAGTGATTCTCCTGCCTCAGTCTCCCAAGTAGCTGGGATTACAGGCATGCACCACCACACTCAGCTAATTTTTAGTATTTTTAGCGTTTTGCCATGTTGGCCAGGCTGGTCTTGAACTTCTGACCTCAGGTGATCCACCTGCCTCGGCCTGCCAAAGTGCTGGGATTACAGGTGTGAGCCACCACACCTGGCCAAGCATTTTCAAATATTGGCTGTGTGTACTTGGGAGGATAAGTAACATTACTGGAGATCTGATTGTGCCTCATATGTTCACTCCGTGCTCACATGTGCCTCACATGTTCATCTGCAAATTTATTTTTGAGGGGAATAGTGGATGAGAGCTGAGTCTGGGGTCCCTCCACCCTTCCTGGACACTCAAGTGGGAGGCCTGGGTCATCTCTGGAGGACCTCTCTCCTAAGTACTCCCGACCTCCTCTCAGGGTTGGCTCCATATCTCAGCCACTTCCCTTCCCTTTGTTCACTTTGCTTCTCAGAAGCCTCCCTTAAGGAGAAATAGTCACCTAAGACCATCTTAGCAAAGGAGAGGGCAAAGAAGGAGACACTGACAGACCCTCTTTTTTTTTTTTTTGAGACGGAGTCTCGCTCTGTCACCCAGGCTGGAGTGCAGTGGCGCTATCTCGACTCACTGCCAGCTCCGCCTCCCAGGTTCGTGCCATTCTCCTGCCTTAGCCTCCCGAGTAGCTGGGACTACAGGCACCCGCCAACATGCCCAGCTTTTTGTATTTTTAGTAGAGGCGGAGTTTCCCCGTGTTAGCCAGGATGGTCTCGATCTCCTGACCTCATGATCTACCTGCCTCGGCCTCCCAAAGTGCTGGGATTACAGGCGTGAGCCACTGCGCCCGACCTAACAGACCCTCTTGAGTCACAGGAATTGCATTCAGCTGCAAGTAGCATGGTCCTGAGCAAGAGTGGCTTAGACAAGATAGGGATTTATTTTTCCCTCATTAGATGTGAAGTCTGAGGGTATGTACAGGGCTGGCTTCCATCCTTAAGACAGCTACTGCAGCTCTAGACATCACATCCCCATTCCAGACACAGAAGAAAGACTGAATCAGCCCCCTTTATAAAGAACTGTCTTAGAATCCCCACCTGATGACTTCACGTATATCCTATGGGCCAGAACTTGGCTACTTGTTCCTTCCGTCTACAAGAAATGCTGTCATTATTATATCCATAAAAGGAGGCTGGGTGTGGTGGCTGACACCTGTAATCCTAGCATTTAGGAGGCTGAGGAGGAAGGATTACTGGAATCCAGGAGTTTGAGACCAGCCTGGGCAACATAGCAAGACCTCATCCCTAATAAAAATTTAAAAATTAGCTGGATGGGATGACATACGCTTGTAGTACCAGCTACTCAGGAGGCTGAGGCAGGAGGCTCACTGGAGCCCAGGAGTTAGAGGCTGCAGTGAGCCATGATGGTGCCACTGCCCTCCAGCCTGGGTAATGGAGCAAGACCCCATTTCTAAAAAAATAAATAATTTTTAAAAATAGAAGAAAACAGATACTGGGGAGGCAACTAGCACTCTCTTTCCTATACATGCCCTGTACTCTTCCATCTCTAATCTTAAAAACTGCATGCTGGACAAATGCCAGGAAGAGGAAACTGTTGAGAAAACGAAACTACTGGGGGAAAGGGAGGGCCCACTGAGAACCACCCTAGTAACCCGACCACCACTGGTCTTCGCTGGACACCATGAACCACATTGTCCAAACCTTCTTCTCTCCCATCAACAGCGGCCATCCCCCCAACTATGATGCTCAAGGAGGAGCACGAGGTGGCTGTGCTGAGGGCGCCCCACAGCCCTGCTCCCCCGACGTCCACCATGATCCACAGCCGCAGCGAGACCTCCGTGCCCAACCATGTCGTCTGGTCCCTGTTCAACACCCTCTTCATGAACCCCTGCTGCCTGGGCTTCATAGCATTTGCTTACTCCCTGAAGTCTAGGGACAGGAAGATGGTTGGCGACCTGACTGGGGCCCAGGCCTATGCCTCTACCACCAAGTGCCTGAACATCTGAGCCCTGATTGTGGACATCCTCATGACCATTCTGCTCATCGTCATCCCAGTGTTGATCTTCCAAGCCTATCGATAGATCAGGAGGCATCATCCAGGCAAGGAGTTCTGCCCATGACCTGAATCCCACGTACTCCACCTTCCATTCCTCGCCTTGCCCCCAGAGCTCAGTCCTGTATCAGCCCTTTATCCTCACGCACTTTTCTACAATGGTATTCAATAAAGTGCACGTGTTTCTGGTGGAAAAAAAAACAAAAACTGCATGCTGGCCGGGCGCAGTGGCTCATGCCTGTAATCCCAGCACTTTGGGAGGCTGAGGTGGGTGGATCACCTGAGGTTGGGAGTTCACATCCAGCCTGACCAACATGGAGAAACCCCGTCTCTACTAAAAATACAAAATTAGCCGGGCATGGTGGTGCATGCCTGTAATCCCAGCTACTCCGGAGGATGAGGTAGAATAGCTTGAACCTGGGAGGCGGAGGTTGCAATGAGCTGAGATTGCGCCATTGCACCCCTTTATAAGGAACTGGCGACAGAGCCTGGGCAACAGAGCAAGACTCCGTCTCAAAAAAACAAGCAAAAATAAAACTCATGCTGTTTTCTCCACCTCTGGGGCCCTCTACCCTCACCCCACCCAAGCTAGGTAAGGAGCCTGCAGCTCATTATCTAACCTGCTGGGGTTGCCAGTAACAGAAACTCCCCAGGGTTGCTGAGGTGAAAGGAGGAGGTTGGAGAACTCAGAACACCAACCTATGGTATCCATCAGAGGGGGTTGGAGGGGCGGGGCCTTGCCACGCCCCCACCCTCTCTATTCAGCAGGGACCGGAAGCAGGTGTGGATTCTCTAGGAAGCTGATTTGAGGGGCAGTGCTGCCCACAGCTGGAGACAACAGTGAACTAGCCAGGCCCAGTCCCTGCCCCCAAGGTGCTGACATTCTGATGGGGGGAGAGACAGGCATCGCACAGACCAAACCTAAAGATCGTTTCAGGCTCTTGGTGCCAAGATGAACAGCTTAGCATGAGAGAGAAAGCAGGTGGCTAGGGAGCACCAGGTGCGCAGTCAGCAGCACTCGGGAAATGTGTACTGAAGGTAGCTCTCAGGAAAGGGGCCCGGAAACCCAGGGCTGTAGACCCTCAAGGGGCAGGGGAGGACCCCTCAGATCACAGCTCAGATGGAACACTCCAGATGTCAGGGACTAAGGCCCTCAGCCTGGGACCTGGCCCAAGCCTGGAAAAGGGAGGAGAGATCCCAGGGTGTGGGGGAGTCCTGCCCTAGTACCGGGATTGCTCAGAGGAGCTGCTGGGTCCAGAGACCCAGCAAATGCCAAGGGTCCAGGACTGTGGCCCCCTACACAGTTTTCCCTAGTGGGCTGGGCCCTGGGTGTGCAGTTGAGTGGTAAACTCCAAGATCTACTGGGGAAGGCAGGCAGGGCCCCGCGCACCCCAACATACCGTGCCTGGGACAGGTCCTCCTGGCAGCTGTCTGGGTTTGGAGGGAAACCAGCCCTAAACCCAAACTGATTATGTGGGACGAGCAGCCCTTTCACCACCAGGGCACAGCCGCTATGCCCTGAGCATCCTTCTTGGTGGAGAAAGATGCCCAGGGTGCTGAGGAAGGAAGTACACTTGTCGGCTTCCCGAATTCTCTCCTTCTGCAAGTCCTGCAGCTCCCGACCTTGTCTCTGGACACAGTACCTCTGAGGCCCTTAAGAAGATGGAATGAACTCAGTGTTGAAGGTGTTGATGCTGTTATTATGTATTAATGCCTCACCTGCACAGGCCATGCGTGTTCTCAGGCAGGAGCTCCCTGGAGCTTCACACGGACAGTCTATAGAGAATGTTCATCGCCATCTGACCCTTGAGAAGACTGAGACTCAGAGACAGGAGGTAACTTGCTCAACCCCCTGTCCCTGCCCCGGGAAAGGGGCTGTGGCTGCGGGGGTTGGGGTTGGATCCTGCAGCCAAGGGTCATCGATGTCGGTTGAGGACTTTGTCCTGTGGCAGCAGTGAGTGCTGTGGGGGTATCCTATACATCCCCATGATAAAAACCAGCAGCCCTCTCTCACACCCTCACATCCGTCCCTGGACTACTGTCTATCCTTCTAAGAGTGTGCGCAAATGCAATCTCCACTTTTCTCTCATCTGTCCAGAAGCAGTAGTATATTATCCCCCATTTACAGTACAGGAAACTGAGTGCCAAGGAGGTTGAGACCCTGCTCCAGGTTTCAGGGTGTCTGGGCTAGGTCCTCTGCCCCAGACCTGCCCTTTGCCCCCAGCACCCACGTATGGCAGTGCTGAGAGGTGGGTAGGACATAGGCTCTAATGTCACTTATACCTGGCCTGAGTTCATACCTGCTGGCCAGATATGAACTTGGGCAGTTTGCTGATCTGCTGGGCCTCAGTGTTCTTACCCATGAAATGGAGCTACTTCCTGCTTCACAGGGTCACACTATGCTGGACTCAGGCTCACTGAAGCCCCTGCCCTCCTCTGGGGACCAAGCAACAGCTCGGGGGCGGGGGGGGCAGCTCCGCACTGTGCCTGGTGCCCCCTTCCCTGTCCTGGCCCTGTGCCAGCTAGGCCCGCCCAGGCCTCATCTTCCAGATGGCACCATAAAGCCATCCCCGAACCTGGCCTACCCAGGAACAAACAGCCCCTCCCAGGAGGCCACACCCTGCCAGAGACCACAGCAGCACGTTCCCCTTGAAGGATGCCTCATGCCTGGGGACAGGTGTGAGGGGCAGCAGTTCAGAACGGGCTCCTCCTTTCTGGGAAGGGGGAGGGAAGCCAGTTTGGGCAGGGAGCTGGGAGAGCTGGGAGGTCTTGAGACCTCGGCCACCGTCTCGCCTTTCTCTTCCTCATCCTCCTTCCTCTCTCTTTTTTTTTCTTTTTCTGTCGCCCAGGCTGGGGTGCAGTGGCACGATCTCGGCTCACTGCAAGCTCCGCCTCCCGGGTTCACGCCATTCTCCTGCCTCAGCCTCCCGAGTAGCTGGGACTACAGGCGCCCGCCACCGCACCCGGCTAATTTTTTTGTATTTTTAGTAGAGACGGGGTTTCACCGTGGTCTCGATCTCCTGACCTTGTGATCCGCCCGCCTCGGCCTCCCAAAGTGCTGGGATTACAAGCGTCAGCCACCGCGCCCGGCCTCACCCCAGCTCTTTCAGTTCTCTGGTCCTCCTCCTCTTCTGGAGAGGCAAACTGACCCACTTCCAATCAGCTGTGCGACCTTGGGCAGGTCAGTCTCTCTCAGCTCGAGTTTTTCCCTCTGAAATGGAAATGGGGATAAGCACTTGGCAGCCCCTCCCTTGGCTGGCTGTGAGGGCTGAAAGGATGCTTTGGGAGGCCCCAGCTGAAGGGAGGCCTTCTGTCCTCTCACTGTCTCCCGTTACTGTGTGAGTGAGGGGGCTAATCCTTCCTGGGGTGGGCAAGGGCAGGAAGCCTGGAGAGCCCATATCCCCTCCTCTTGGCTTGCCAGGAACTCACTTGTCCCTTCAGCCAGATACCCTTCACCCTTCTTTTCCGAGGGCCCTGCAGGATGGAGCTTGGGCCTCAGTTTTCCCATCTGTGCAATGGGAACAACGGGGTTGGTGAGGGGGTTGGAGGTGGGCTGGGTACAGTGTCTGCCCCCTGTGCAGTAGGACCTGCAGCAGATCAAAAGCCTGTCCCAGGAGACCTGTGCCTCAGCCTGACCACCCCTGCCCACACCTCAGTCCCAGGGACTCGGGCTTTCTTCTCCCTTTGTGTTCTACTTTCCTCTGGTGTGGAGGGTCTGTCCTGTACAAGTTCCCTCCTGTCTGCTGTTGTTTTCCTTTGTTTCGTGTGGGTTGGGAGAGAGTCGAGCATGTGGTTCTCCACTCTGCTTTTGTGCTGTGCCACCCAAGAGGTAACAGAAACGCCCCCTTGCCTCAGTTTCCTCACCTGTAAAGTGAGGGAGCATCCACCATCTGGGATCGATGTGAGGTTGATGTTCACCTACAGAGAATGGGGCCTCCCAGAAGGCAGGGCTCATGCTCCTTGGAGGAGCCCAGAAAAGCTCGCTGATGGAGCAGTGCAGAGGAGACGGCTGCTGCAACTCAGGATACACTCGCGCAGCCCCATCGTGGGAAAAGGCTGACCCAGGGAAAGACGGCGCTGAGAGGCCCCAGATCCCAGCCAGGTGGAGCAGCTCTGGCGGGTGTGTGGGTGACTGGCAGAGTGAGAGGCAGCCCATTCTGAAACCTCCCTCCGGCTGTGGGGGCTGAAGGACAAGCCAGCCATGGTCTCTACTAGGCCAGGGGGCCGCCTACCCTGGGAGAGGCAGGGGCATGGAGATTTTGGCCCCTCATTCTGCCCACTCACCTGTTCTCTGGGGGCTTTGGCTGCCCATTTACCTTCTCTGGGTCTCAGTTTCCTCATAGGTAAGTGAGAAATGAGACCTCCCTCACAACGGTGTGTGCAGATGAAATGAGACAACGTATGTAAAGAGCCTGTCCAGCCTGCCCGATGTGACAGTGCTGCTGGGGGCAGTGACAGACAGTAGATTGTGAGGGGCAGGTGGGGGCTTTCCCACATTGGGGGGCACCTGTGTGCATGTGCTGGGAGCGCCAACCAGGGACCTAGTGACAGACTAACACATCCTCTTGACCTTTAGAAGACCAGGCTGACACCGAAGAGGGAAAGGAGCTTGAGGTTGCACAGCAAGTTGGAGGCAGAGCTGGGGCCAGAGCCAGGTTTCGACCCCTCTGGGGCAGGCTCTTGGACTGCGAGTTCTCCAGCCCTACGACACGCTGATCCCCAGACTTCCCACCCACTCTGGCCCCAAATGCTCTAGGATGCCTGGTCAAGCTGGCCAATCAGTTCTGCTACTGCGCAGCCCCTGCCCTGCCTCCGTTTTTCTGCCTCTAAATGGGTCATACAACCAGGTGCAGTGGCTCACGCCTGTGATCCCAGCAGTTTTGGAGGCCAAGGTGGATGGATCACGAGGTCAGGAGTTCAAGACCAGCCTGGCCAACATCCCTGTCTCTACTAAAAATACAAAAATTAGCTGGGCGTGGTGGTGCACCTGTAATCCCAGCTACTCGGGAGTCTGAGGCAGAGGTTGCAGTGAGCTGAGATCGTGCCACTGCACTCCAGCCTGGGCGACAGAGCGAGACTCTGTCTCAAAAAAAAAATTGTTGTGAGAACTTAGCAGGCCATACAAGGCCTCCCCAGCCCTCACAGCACTCACTATGTGTTCTCTGCTGTCCACGTGTTCGTGCAAAGGTTGATCTTCAACCTAAGAGGTCAGCACTGTTGTTGTCTCCGTGCCTGAGGAAACTGAGCCGGGGGAGATGAAGGGGCTCTCCTGAGGTCACAGAAGTTGTCTGTCCGCCCCGCCTCATTCATGTATGTGCCTCACAGGTGAGAAACGCTCCACAGAACGCTCAGCACATGCTTGTTTCCTTCCCCTTCCTCACACCTCTCCAAGGCTTGGCCCAGTCTTTACAGCCCGGCTCCCAGCCTCCCAGCCTCTCAGACCCCCACCGTGGCCCCTCTTCCCGCTCCTGGAGTTCTTCCTGTCTATCCCTGTCCCTGTTTCCCTGACACTTGCCAGGTGCCAGGTGCTGTTCTCAGCTCCCTAGTCAGACCGTGAGCTCCCAAGGTCACAGTGGCTCACACCTGCAGTCCCAGCTACATGGGAGGCTGATGCAGGGCAATGTAGCACGACCCCAACTCCACCAAACCAAAAAAAAAATTTTTTTTAACTAGGTGTGTGTGTACCCATGGTCCTGGTTACTTGGGAGGCTGAGGTGGGAGGATTGTTAGATCGCTTGAGTTGGAGGCTGCAGTGAGCTATGATCCCACCCCTGAACTCCACCCTGGGTGGCTGAGTGAGACCCGAGCTCAAAAATAAATAAATAAAAAGGAAGTAACGAATGACTATGTGAGTGAGGGAGCGAGGGAGTGAAGGAGGAGGGTGGGGTGGTGTGTGAGGTTTCCTCACCTGCCGGTAGCGACACCTGGGAGGTTCGTGAGTGACACCTGAGATGCTGGGCAGGTCCTGCTTCCTGCAGCTGCTGCCAACTGCGTCCCAGACTGGGCACGAGGATCCTGGCTTCTCTGACATGACGCAAAAGCCGTGTCAAGAGGGCAGAAGAGTTGAAGGGTCACCAGCCGGCGGAGGGTGGTGGGGGCAGCTTCTGAGGTCACACAGGGCTGCTGGGTCAAGTGAAGGGCACAGATGGCAAGAGATCTCCAAAAGTGAAGAAAAGGGCTGGACAGAACAACCTTCCTGGGACCCACTGACCCTGGGACCCCTCATTCAAATTGGCCCCTGTATGGGCAAGACAGAGTCATGGCCTGG
The DNA here is from genome assembly GCF_028878055.3 of Symphalangus syndactylus. Lineage (NCBI taxonomy): Eukaryota > Metazoa > Chordata > Mammalia > Primates > Hylobatidae > Symphalangus > Symphalangus syndactylus. The sequence goes on from NC_072445.2 coordinate 37,108,110, forward strand.
CTGGCCTCGAGTTCTGGCTGTTTCTTATTAGCTGTGTGTCCCTGAGCAAGTTAATGAACCTCTGTGGGCCTGTTTCCTCATCTGCAGATGGGAGTATGATACCTACCCTATAGGGTTATTATGAGAAGTAATATGTAGAAAAGCATGAGTCCACAGCGACTGCACCACAGAAAGGGTTCGATAAATTCAAATAGTAATATTATTATTATTACGTTAATAAAGACACAGAGATCATGAAAGACCAAACTGAAGGCACTCAGCAGGCAGAAGCCAAGGCGAGACCAAGACTTCTACTTGGTGACTCCAGCTAGAGGCAACAAAGCATGGGGTTGTGCACGAGGCTCTGGAGCCAGGCTGCCTGGGCTCCCATATAGCTCTGCCCCACTCACAAGCTGTGTTACCTCAGGCAACCTCCTTAGCCTCTCTGTGCCTCAAAGTGTCCCCATCTGTAGAATAGGGATCATAGTAGTGCACCTGCCTCATAGGGTTGTGGGGAGGATTCTGGAGTTAGTATGTGTGAAGCACATGGAAGAGTGCCTTGTACAAAGAAAACACTCCACAGGCTCAACAGACACAGGGCTGTGTGACCTTGAGCAAGCCTCTCTCCTCTCTGGGCCTCCACCACATCCCTGTAAAATGAATCATTAGACAGGTTCAGCCCGAGGCTTCTCGGGACTCTGAGGTCCGTAGTTCTGGGGAGGGGAGTCACACTGGGTGCACACACCCCCTCCTATTTTTACAGTTCCCACATGCCTGAGGACAGGGTCCCCCCGCAGTCTCTGTCCTCCCTGTCTCCTTTCCCCTCCTTAAGGATGGCAGCTGAAGGAGGGAGGCTTCCCTAGTGGTGAAGGAGCTGGGTAGTGGGTGTCGGTCGTACGGTTGGGGCAGTAGGGTTGGGAGAGGAGAGGTGATGGATTTCCTCCTACCAGCCTTCTGTCCTGTTCCTGCTTCCACCAGTACCCTCTGTCCTCACAGCTGGGCCAAGCCCCTGCTCATCTGCAAGTGGGGTGGTGCCCTCACAGGCAGGCCTGGCTTGCCCCTCCCTTAGGAGGGGGGACCCGCAGAGAAGCCGTCTCCCCCTCCCTGGCCCCGTAGAGCTGGGCAGGTGCTGCCTGGGAATGAAAAGAGTCTATGAGTCAAGCTCTGACCCTGCTGTGTGACTTCAGGCAGACCCCTTACTCTCTCTGAGCCTGTCTTGGGGTCTGAGCACAGGGCAGGCCGTGTTTCAGCCCCTCCTGTGGAGCTGGTGATAGGAGTCACCACCCAGGGAGGTAAGAGCTCAGTGTCCCCCAGCCCCAGGGCCTGACTTGGGTGGTCTGCATCACTCTCCTCCCCTCTGCCCCTCCTACTCCACAAGGCCTGAGTCACTTCAGGGGAGTGGTGCCCCTGACTGGAACCCCAGGGTGAGGTGGAAGCGGTTAGAAACCCCGCACCAGGAAGCAAATCCTATTCCCCGTCACCCCTCCCCGATCCTCCTCCTTCCCACAAGCCTGTGGCCATTGTTGCCCAAGGTAATCAGATCTTACGTGGGAACCTAGCCCCACACCCTCTGCCCTCCTCAGGGACATTTTCAGACCCATCTCAGCCCCAGCCCTGACTCACCTCCTGCCTCACCATTGGTACCCCCGACCCCAGCAAAGTCCATCCATCCTGTTCATTCCTTCAGTCCACGCACAGCTATCTGCCAGGCACTGCACTGGGGTCCAAGGATGCCAGGCACGTGAGAAAGAACCCTGTCCCTATGGGCTCCCAGACCAGGAGACCATCAGACAAGGAGGACTGTTTCATAATGCTGGATATGGCTGGGCGCAGTGACTCATGCCTGTAATTCCAGAACTTTGGGAGGCCAAGGCGGGTGGATCACTTGAGGTCAGGAGTTTGAGACCAGCCTGGCCAACATGGTGAAATCCCATCTCTACTAAAAAAAAATACAATAGTTAGCCAGAATTGGTGGCGTGTGCCTGTAATCCCAGCTACTTGGGAGGCTGAGGCAGGAGAATGGCTTAAACCTGGGAGGCGGAGGTTACAGTGAGCTGAGATTGCACCACTGCACTCCAGCCTGGGCGACAAGAGCAAGACTCCGTCACAAAAAAAAAAAAAAAAAAAAAAGAAAAGTCTGGAAGCAAGAGCCACTGTCAGCCCTACGATGGCAGGGCCTGTTTTGTTGACGGTTGTATCCCCAGTGCCTAGAACATCTCAGTAAATGTTAGAATAAGTAAACGTTTGACGAGAGCTGCTGGCAGCCGCTAGGGCTGAACCAACACACATGGTTGTAAAGTGAAGCAAAATGGGCAGATGGGGCAGGATCACAAGGCCTTCCTGCCCCACAGACTCCTCGTGCTTGCTCACAGGGCAGGGGGAGCCATGGGAGATGGTTAGCAGAGGGGCAGCCCCCACCTCACCCTCCATTCCCTTCCCCTGACTGGCTTGATCCAGCGCATGGTCCTCCCCGTTGTCCTTTCCTTCATCCAACAAGTCGGTACGTGTCCATTTGTTGAAATAGGCACATAGTAAACACCTACTGCATGCCATTGTTGTGCTGTGAGCTGGAGGTGAGTCCAACAGTTCTGCCCACACGTTACCCACCGTCCAGGATGGGGACTCTGAATCTGGGGTTTGTGGAGGTGCTTTGGCTGGGCAGGGGGCAGTCTGTGAGCCCCTGGGATTGCATGTGTGTGTGTGTGTGTGTGTGTGTGTGTATGTGTGTTCTGAGGTTCCATAGCTTTTAAGCAGATTCTGAAGTGACCAGCACCCACCCATATAGGTCAAGACTCGCATGTGTGGGGAAGAGGTTGCTTTCCCTGGCATTGCATGTGGACCCCAACCCTACCCCATTCCCGGCAGCAGGCGACGGCACCGAGCACTTCCCTGTAGTGGTGGTGCTGCTGTCTGGCAGGAGTGTCCTGCCCAGCCCAGGCCCTGTGGGGCAGCTTTAGCTGTATCGGCTTAGGATGGTTCCTGGGAACTCTGGCTGTCACTCTGTCTGGCAAGTCGCCGTGGGGGAAGGGCAGGTCTCAGGCCAGGGACAGGGCAAGGGCAGTAGGATCAGTGGGTCAGACCAACACAACCAAAGGGGCACAGATGCTCCCTGAGTGTGGCAGCTGGCAGAGGGGCGTCTTTCAACAGTGAGTCCCACCTTCCTTCCTTGCCCACTACAGTGCTCAGAGCCATGCAGTGATTTTTTTCCTTTAATGTCCCTTTCCCCCTTCCACCATATTTATTTATTTATTTATTACTTAAGACAGGATCTCACTCTGTCACCCAGGTTGGAGTGCAGTGGCGTGATCTTGGCACTGCAACCTCCGCCTCCTGTGTTCAAGCAGTTTTCATGCCTCAGCCTCCTGAGTAGCTGGGATTACAGACATGCACCACCACGCCTGCCTAATTTTTGTATTTTTAGTAGAGACGGGGTTTCACCATGTTGGCCAGGCTGGTCTCAAACTCCTGGCCTCATGTGATCTGTCTGCCTTGGCCTCCCAAATTGCTGGGATTACAGGTGCGAGCCACTGCTCCTGGCTCATTTGTTCATTAATTTGATTTGTTTTGTTTCTTTCCCTCCCTCCCTTCTTTCTTTCCTTTCCTCCTCCTTTCTTCCTTTCTTTTTCTTTCTTTTTTTTTGAGATAGGGTCTTGCTCTGTAGTGATCATAGCTCACTACAGCTTCAACCTCCTGGACGCAAATGATTCTCCCACCTCAGCCTCCAGAGTAGCGGGGACCCAGGCCACCACATTCAGCTAATTTATTTTTTAATTTTATGTAGAGATGTGAGTCTGACAATGTTCCCCAAGCGGGTATCAAACTCTTGGCCTCAAGCTATCCCCCTGCTTCAGCCTCCCAAAGTGCTGGGATTACAGGCGTGAGTTGCCACACTTGGCCCCTCATTTATTACTTTCATTTATTCTTGGGCACCACCTAGAAGGAAGACATGAGAATGTTAGGAGCACCAAGCTCTTGTGTCACTGAGCAGCGTTGGGAGGTCACTGGGGGGCTAAGAGGAGCCAGGGGAGACCCAAGCAGGCAGGGAGCACAGGGCCAGGCAGGCTTCTCCATGAGGCCCCCTCACCCTAGGGGTCAGTGTTGTGGAAGGTGGGGCCCTGCACGGGAAGAGGGGCTGGCTGGGATTTGAAGGGGCTACAGAACATGGCAGACGCAGTGGAGGTCATATGATGATGTCATCCCTCAGGGTTCTGTTTGCCTGGAGCCCAGAGCAGGAGGAGTTGGTGGGAAGAGTGTACCCAGTGCATCTCAGCATCATCCCCCAGAGAGGATGCCCCGAACTCTCAATTATGCCTCAATTTCCTCTTCTGTAAAATGGGGACAGTGTAGACACAAACCTAGAAGACTGAGAAGAAAAATAAGTGAGTTGATACATGTGACATTACTGGTAATAATCATCATCTTGGGTTGCCAGTGGGCTCCCAGTATTCATTATATTATTAAAAATTAAAAGGTGGCCACGCGTGGATCCTGGGGAGTGTGTGTCATAAACCAAGGGTTATGGTTGATCCAGTGTACACCCGAGGTCCTGAAAAAAGCCTCTGAAGTGCTTGTCACCTGCTGAGTGCCAGTCTGCATGGCCCTAAACTCCGGCCGTAATCAGGTGAGGGTGAGACGGAGGTCCCTGAGGGGAGACAGCCCGCTGTTGACAGAGTCCCGGTTGTGTGCCAGGCGCTGTGCTTCTCTTCATTCCCTCCTTACAGTAACCCTTTGAAGAAGGGATCCTTGATCAGCTTTCACCAAGAAAGGAGACGAAGGCTGAGAGGGGAAGCGACTTGCCCGAGGACACTCAGCAAGAATGCAGCAGAACCGGGATTGGAACTCAGCCTCCAGACTCAGTGCTAGCGACTTGCCCGAGGACACTCAGCAAGAATGCAGCAGAACCGGGATTGGAACTCAGCCTCCAGACTCAGTGCTAGCGACTTGCCCGAGGACACTCAGCAAGAATGCAGCAGAACCGGGATTGGAACTCAGCCTCCAGACTCAGTGCTAGCGACTTGCCCGAGGACACTCAGCAAGAATGCAGCAGAACCGGGATTGGAACTCAGCCTCCAGACTCAGTGCTCTTTCCCCAACAGCCTAACTGCCTTAGGCTTCTCCATCTCAATAGGAACACTGTCCTAAGGGCCTCTGAACGCCGCCACCTCCCCAGGGCCCAGAGGTGACAGCACGCACAGCAGCCCAGTAGCGAGCTCCCTTTAGCACCCACTTCTCATCTGTCTCCTTAAAGCTCATCCAGCAGGAGCCAGGCCCCTGGGGAGTGCCCATCCATCCTGGCTCATGACACCACCCTCCACCATGCCCAAGGCTGCTCCCTTCTCCCCTCCAGGCCACTTGTCCCTTCACAGGAGGGCAGGTTCATGTTGGGAGTGAGAGGGTGGGAGACGGGAGGAAGGGGCCATGGAAAGGAGCTGCTCCTGGAAGAACAAGCCCTCAAGGTCAGGCCACTGGTGGACTAGAAGTGAGGGGCACAGAGCAAGCGACACCGGGCAGGGGCTGCTGAGACTCTGAGGGGGCTGGGGTGCTGAAGCCAGGCCTCCCAGGTCACAAGGCCATCCATGCAGTCCCTGCACCAGCACCTGAGCCCCAACTCTCAGCTCCAAACAAGTTCTGCCCACCCCACTAGGCTGTAAAAGGCAGTCAAATGGCTGTGGACATTTGCATGCTCAGTTCCCTCACCCCTCATCCTGAGACAGCCAAAACTGTCTTGCCCAGGGCCCTGGCACTGCCCCAGCCTGGGGGCAGCAGGAATAGGGGGAAGAGTCCTGTTTGGGCCACTGAAATCCTGGGCTCTAACTCCTGCTTGGCTCTGCTGCCATCATGCTGGGTGGCCTTGGGCAGCTCACTGCACTCTCTGAGCCGCAGTAAAGACAGGAAAAAAGGAAGCACGTTAGACTGGTGGGTCTCCATCTCCTGGCTCTTCCCTCCTGTGTTTGTGATTCTAACTCCACAGTGGGATGGGGCTAGACTCCTTCGGGTCTTGAATCAAATGTCACCTGAAGGCCAGCGCGGTGGCTCACGCCTGTAATTCCAGCACTCTGGGAGGCAGGTGGATCACTTGAGGTCAGTAGTTCGAGACCAGCCTGGACAACATGGTAAAACCCCATCTCTATAAAAATACAAAAAAAAAAAAATTAGCTGGGCATTGTGGCTTAGCTGGGCATGGTGGCTTAGCAGGGCGTGGTGGCGGGCCCCTGTAATCCCAGCTACTTGGGAGCCTGAGGCAGGAGAATCGCTTGAACCCAGGAGGCAGAGGCTGCGGTGAACTGAGATTGAGATGGCGCCACTGTACTCCAGCCTGGGCAACAGAGCAAGACTCTGTCTCAAAAAACAAAACAAAACAAATGCCACCCCCACGCTCCACCCAACGCACTTAAAATTGCCCTCGACACTTTCCATGCTCTTTTCCTGCTTCATTCTGGCCCCACCGCAGCAGTTCCCACCTCCTGACACTCTATATCCACTTATTTGTGTTTATTTACGCCATTTCCAGCACTAGCACGTCAGCTCCATGGGACAGCGAGATTGGTCTGTCCTGTTCACTGCCGTGCCCCCCATGCCTGGAGTATAGTAGGTGCTCAATAAACATTTGCTGAAGGTGTGACAGGGGTGGGGGGGGCACGGGGGGTGCTAGGCTCAGGCCTGAGTTTCTGAGCAAGCTGGACAGGGGCATGAGGAGGGGGAGGAAGCTGTGCTCACCGCTTGGCTAAGAGAAGGATGAGAGTTGGGGGTGCTGCAGGCTTAGGGTAAGTGTGCACTGTTCAGGGCAAGGAGGGAAGGAGTGCCCGGGAAGTGCCCACCTGGCAGTGACGGGGCTGCCGAGGTCCATGTGTGTGACTGTAGGGGCCCCCTTAGGAGTTGGAGGGCCAGGCCCTTCACCCCTACAAGTCCCCACCTCTTCCACCCCACTACCCTCCCTACCCTCAGATGTAGTCTTCTCTGGGCAGAGGCGGAAGGCAGCGGCTGGACACAAAGGCATAACAGCCCTCCCTCCGAAAGCTGGAAAGCTCGCACCTCTGATAAGGTGGGTAAATTTCAAAGGGGCTAATGGGCGGGGGGAGAAGGCTACTGATAACAGGGCCAGAGTGCTGCCAGCAGCCTCCCCTCCAACTTCCCACCACCCGGAGGGCCCAGCTCCTGAGCCGGCCTGTGAGCAAAACAGGTTCCGATTGTGCTCTTATCTGGGCCTGCGGTTTTGTAAGGCCCGGCTGGCTCTGCATTAATGGGGGAAAGGCAGCGGTCAGCTCTAGGGTGTGAGCAATGATGTGGGGCCCCTCCACCCCCCACGACGGGCCTGCTGGGCTGGGGGGTGCACCTGGTGCTCTGTGGCGGGGCGGGTCAGGGAGGGGCAGCAGACACACCAGACCATAAGCAGTGGTGGCTAAGAGTGGGGCTTTGCACCAGATCCTGGCTCCTCCCCTCATTGTGCAAAGTACTAAGCTCCTCCCCCACTCCTGTGCCTCAGTTTCCTCCCTGAGGTTAAAATAGGGATGCTAACGATAGGGTGCTACCTCAAAGGGCCATTAAGATAATTAAATGAGCTAACTGTTCTGAAGCAACCAGCATGGCACTTGGCTCCCAGTGAGCACGGGACAGGTGAGATGCCTGGCCAGGGGACCCGGGAAATGAGCGGCCAGGGCTTCAAGGCCCCCACAATCTAACTCCACAGTGCCTCCTCACTTCACCTCCCGCCACCCGGAATGCACACAGAGACCTGCAGAGCTCACACCTTCGCCTCCTTTGTGCCTTGCTCAAATCCCACCTCCCCAAAGGGATCTGCCCTGACCACCGTATTCAGCGCTGCTCCCACATCCCATCCACCGCTCCAGGCATCCTAGGCCCTTCCTGTCATGCATGCATCACCCACCAGTGTACTATGCAATTTATTCATTTGCACCTTTGCTGTTGTCCATCCTTCTCTAGAATGTAAGCCCAATGAGGCTCTGCTGTATGCAATGACCCATGCCTGGCCCCCAGTAGCCCTCCAGGACATCCCTGAGGAGGGAATAGATTCACGCAGGCAGGCACAGGCCACCCTGCTCCCCATCAGGGGGTGAAGGTGGTAAAGAGGATGCCATCTGTGTGTCCTGTCTGTCCCCCAAGCTAGGGCTGCAGGGTTCTCAGGCTTGGTGCCTAACTCTGGCACGAGCCCTGTCTGGCTGGGTCCACACGGGAACTCTGAGGACCCCAAGGGCTGGGGCCCTGGGATGGGATGCGGCCTCTTCAGATGGCCTCCCAGGTACGAATCGGCAGTGGGGGTGGGTACAGCTAGCCCTTGGCTACGGGAAGAAATGGTCCATTTGCTCAGCGCCCCCATCAGGAGCTTGGGGTCGTTCTCTGAGGAGTCAGTTTGTAGACGGGTAGGAGATGGCGCTGATGGAACGAGGCCTGAAGCTCTCCCACCTGTCATTTTTCCCTAGAATGGAGGGGGTCACTCACTGTGACAGCATCTAATAGGTGTTCATGAAACTAGTAAGCCTGCAGATGGCTACCCCTGGGAGTCATCACTGCCCTCTGAGGCAAGAAGACCCTGAGCAATTGCAGCCACCAGGCCTTGAACTATCCTCAAGAGCAGGCTGTGCCCAGCCACTGTGCCTGGCCACCCTGGCCTCAGTGCCTGTTTAGGGCCTGGCGGCACAGAGTAAGGTGCTGGTCTGGGCAGAGCAACATGTCGTGACCCAAGTGTGCCCAAGGGAGGCCCTGGCATGCTGCAGTTGCTGGCAGTGCCTCATAGTATGGCCCTGAGAACACAGCCGCCACCCCCTGGGCTATTTCCCAGCCCCTTGTTCACCATCCAGCTGCAACACGGTGTCCTGGAAAGAGGATTCCAACAGATCCAGCCTGAATCCTTCCTCTGCCATTATCCAGGCTTGACTGGGAATGTCAGTGAGCCTCTTTTCCCTATCTGTGAGTGAGACAGGCAATGATCCCCTCTGGTGGTGGACTCGCTAGGATTGAATGAGATAATGCATGCCATGTGGGAGCACAGCTCGGGGTCTGGATTCAGATCCCAGCCCTGCTGTGTGTCCTTGGGCCTGGTCCCTAGCCTCTCTGGCCCCAAGGTCTTTGTACCACGAGACAGCTGGGTGGTTTCTGGGATGCCACCAACCAAGTTTCCTGCCCATCCTGTCCCCTATGGCCCTGTCTAGGTGACCAGCCTCAGGCTCTTCACCCCTCAGCAGGGGGCACCCTCCCCCAAGCTGTCCAGCCTTTTCGCAGCTAGAGCCTGGGTCTGGGGGTGGGGCCTTGTGTCAGTCAGGAACTAACTGGCAGCTGCATGTCCCTGTGGCTGGCATACATCCCAACCTTGTCTCTGCCACCGTCCCCAGCCTAGCTCATCAGAGAGCAGGACGCAGCGAGGATGGGAGCGCAGGCAGATGGAGGCAGAAAGAAAGCTAGGAAGGCAGGAATCCGACCAACAGACTGACTCAGACAGACTGCCCTTTCCAAAGCATGTCCACTTCCGCTGCCACTTGACATTCGCTCATCACAGTGCTCCACCCACAAGGTCAGCAGGGCGAGTGTTATTATCTCCATTCACAGAGGAGGCGAGGGAGGCCCAGAGTGCTTCAGACTCGCTCGTGATCCTGCCGCTCGTCAGTGGCAGCGCCGCACAGAAACCGAGACGTGCGCCCTGAGTTCCACCCGGTGCTCTCCACGCTTGCCTCTGGTGGGCCAGTGGCCAGAGAGGACCAGTGTGGGGAGGAAGCTCAGGCCAACTGCTCCAGAAATTGGTGTGTTGGGGCTGATGCTGCCAGCTGCTCTAGAATCCCTGCCTTCAAGGAGTCAAAATCTTGGGAAGAAAGAAATAAGAAATACTGGGGAAAGAACTAGAGAACCAAGACTTGGGACATGTGAGGTCTACAAGGACTGGAGGGGACAGGGAAAGGCTTTCTGGAGGAGAGGGCTCTTGAAATAGGCCTCCGAAGGATGGGGGTTCCCTCCACCAAAATAGGAGGGACTCAAGTCCATTTGAACGACAGAAAAAGGGAATGGCTGCTTCATCCAGGTGTTCCCACAGCGATGTCAGGAGGGTGTCTGGCTCCCGCTGGCTCCTCCTCTTCTGGGCTGTCCCTATTCTCCCTGGGGGTAGCAGCTCCTGACTTAACACGTCAAGGCTTGGAAACTCTAGTGGCAAGAGATAATTTGTTATCTCAGTAGGTTGGAGAAAAGTTCCAGGACAGAGTCACACGGGGCCAACTGGGGTTGTGTACTGGACCCCAGATCTGGAAGGGGTGGACATGGAGCAGGCATCGCCCACAACAGATGAGTGGGATCTGGATGGAGGGCAAACAGGAGGGGGCACATTTAACCTGATGAGAGCTGGCCAGAGGAGGATTAGAGAGGAGTCCAGCCCAGAGAGCTGGAGGCAGGGAGTCTAGCGGACCCAGAGAGCTGGAGGCAGGGAGTCTAGCGGACCCAGAGAGCTGGAGGCAGGGAGTCTAGCGGACCCAGTGACCTGTTCCAAGGACCCGGGACTTGGCCCTGAGAGGACGTGAGAGTAGCAACAGGGTTTTACTGGGCATGGGGCAGTCATGGAAATTAGGGATTTGAGTTTGAATCTGCTTCCCAGCTATGACCTTGGGCATGACATTTTAAATGTATGGCCTGAATTTCTTCACTTGAAAAATGGGCATATGCCTGGCCCAGTGGCTCACGCTTTCGGAGGCCGAGGCAGGTGGATAGCTTGAGGTCAGGAGCTCAAGACCAGCCTGGTCAACATGGCAAAACCCCGTCTCTACTAAAAATACAAAAATTAGCCGGGCGTGGTGGTGCGTGCCTGTAATCCCAGCTACTCGAGAGGCTGAGGCAAGAGAATCACTTGAACCTGGGAGGCAGAGGTGGCCGTGAGCTGAAACTGCGCCACTGCACTCCAGCCTGGGTGACAGAGCGAGACACTGTCTTTAAAAAAAAAAGAAAAGAAAAGAAAAGAAAGAAAAATGGGCATAGCAACATCTACCTGTAAGTGTTGCTGTGAGGAGTAAGATGGCATTTGTCAAACACGTGGTTGGGTTGGTGTTCAGCAAGGCCCTGGAATAGGGCAACCAGGTTCATGGAACACTTTGACCAGCATTTTCTCCCTCCTCACAGTAACTCTCAGGGTTCTCTGGATTTGGGAGGTGACTGTTCAGCAGATTTCAGACACTTGCCTAAAGTCACAAAGCTGGAAAATGACAGAATCAGGACATGTACTTGATCAAATCCCAAGCTGGTGCCAAGACACCATGCCCGGTGGATCAGAGTGTCAAGAGGATGTGTGTTACCCAGAGTTCCCTCATTGGGAAAGTTGGCCTTTCCTCCCTTGAAGCCCACCAGCATTGCGTTAGATGGGCACCCAACCCACTTTGGGCACACCACTGATGTCTTCCCCAAGCAGCCTGTGGAGGCTGGGCCTGTGTGAGCCCAGCTGAGCAGATGGGGGAGACCTCCCTTGCTCCCTCTTGGTGGACATTTTCCAGCTTCCAGAGGCAACATTTGTTTCCCTGCTCCAGGCTTAAATGGGTAGAGACCCTGTCCATAGCCGGTACAGCTTAGCTGGGCCCATCCATTCAGGAGACCCCTGTGAAGTGCTCCCTTGGGCCTTGAGTGAGGCCACACCAATAAGAATTCCCACTTAACAAAAGTGAAAAGTCCATTTCTCTCATAAAAGTCCTGAGGCAAGCAGTCTGCAGCTGGTATGGAGGTTTTACATAATCTTGAGAGACCTGGGCTCCTTCTAGCTCGCTACCCTACTCTACTATCTTGTCCTCATAGTCTAAGATGGCAGCCAGAATGCCAGCTATCACAGCTGCATTCCACCCAGCAAGATGGAGTGAGGATAAATAAGAATGGAGTTAATGGTAGTACATGCCAGCTTACTTTTAAGAAAGATTCCTAGAAATCTTGGCACATGACACTTTTGCTTGGTCATATAGTCACATCTGGCTGCAAGGGAGGCTGGGATAGTCTTAATTCTAGGTAGCCATGTGCCAAGCTAAAAACCAGGCCTTGGCCAGGTGCAGTGGCTCATGCTTGTAATTCCAGCACTTTAGGAGGCCGAGGTACAAGGATTGCTTGAGGCCAGGAGTTCGAGACCACCCCGGGCAACGTAGAGAGAACCTGTCTCTATAAAAATAAATAAAATAAAAAATAAAAATCAAGCCTTGTTTACTGAGGAAAAGGGGAGAATGGACAGCTATCTTTGATACCTTATCCACTCAATACACATTTTGTTTTTGAGCTTTGCTCTGTTGCCCAGGCTAGAGTACAGTGGCACGATCTTGGCTCACTGCAACCTCTGCCTCCTGGGTTCAAGCGATTCTCCTGCTTCAACCTCCCAAGTAGCTGGGATTACAGGTGCCTGCCACCACACCCAGCTAATTTTTTTGTATGTTTAGTAGAGACGGGGTTTCACCATGTTGGCCAGGCTGGTTTTGAACTCCTGATCTCAAGTAGAGACGGGGTTTCACCATGTTGGCCTGGCTGGTTTTGAACTCCTGATCTCAAGGCCACCTCAGCCTCCCAAAGTGTTAGGATTACAGGCGTGAGCCACCGCACCCAGCCCCAATAAACATTTATTAGATATTCCTTGTACTTACCCTCATTATAGTACTTACAGTATGATTAATAGCTTAGCATCTCATGAGCATCAAACAGTGCCAGGCATACAGTAGGTGCCTGTTAAGCAGTGGTCATTATTATTAATGCATCATAATGCTGTGATATAAGCCAGGCTTCTGTGAGAGCGGGGAGGAGGGAGGCCTGGCCAACAGAGAAGCAGGCACAAAAACGCACTCTAGGGGAAGGAGATCCACCTGGAAACGTAGCGTGTCTTTCTTTATTGACCCTGGAGGGCTGGACCATTGGGGATTAGGAGTGGTCGAGTGTACCATTTCAGGACCTTGTGTTACCTCCCCTTCCTCCGCTCCATCCTACCTCAACCTTCTCTGGGGGGTGACTGATAACTGATCCTCAACCAAGGTGCCAGTGACGATAACAGCCAAGTACAGGGCTCCCTGGGGGTGCAAAGTGCAACCTTACGTTGGAGAATGTGGGTATTGGTGAAGGTGAGGGGCTAGTTCTAAAGGCCTTGGGATCCCCTGTAGCCCCAGAATCCTCTTGCTCTCAGCAGTTACACAGTTACTCCTGAAACAAGAGAAAAATCAGCATTATCTAGAACTTTCTCCCCTGTCAGAATGGAGGTAGCAGGTACGTGGAGCACTTCTGAGATGATTTGGAGAAAGGAAGGCCCAGCCTCCAGGGACAATCCTCAGCCCACCTGGCAGGACATGGAGGAATCCAAAAGCTGGACTCTGTGGCCCCCGCTGGGCTCACGAAGGTGGGGGGGCTGGGGCAGCAAGCGCTTGGTGGTGGGTACCTCTGTCCTGCGTGGTGTCCCTGCCATCACCTTTTGGGGCTATGGGAGAGCAAGTTGCTGCTGGCTGGCCCCCGACTGCAGGCATGGGAAAGCGAGCTAGGAGTCCTTCCTCACCGCCACTGTGTGACAGGTCTGCATAAGGATCCTGTGGGGCAGAGAGAACACAGTTCCCACCAGGCCATGGTTGGCCCACAAGCCTCGGGACCCCTCCCCAGGGTTCTCTGAAGCTCTCTCCATCCCTGGCCTGAGTAGCCAGACAGCACCTCCTCCAGGAAGCCCTCATTGATTTCCCTAGTTGGTGCCCACCCTCAGTGCCCCCTCAGCCCTCCATCAGGGCATGGGTGGCTCTGGATCTCCACCGCTGCTCACTTGTCTGTTCCTGGCCCTCAGCTGATCCATCTTAGAACCCCAGCCCTGGACCCACTCGATGTATCTCTGGCGCCTTGCACGTAATGTGAGCTGAGTGGCTATGCAGCAACCAATGAACGAGTGAATGAGCGAGTGAATGAATGAGTCCCCTGGCTGTCAGGGCATGGATCCCCCAGCAAGGAGGGGGAGACCTGCAAGGGTTAACCAGGAGCCTGCCTGTGGTCTGAGGTAAGCAAGGAGTGTATTTGTTCAGGTAAATAAGGAAGGATTACTTATAATGGGAAATCAGGCCCTGGCCAACTCTTCATCTCGCGGCTGTCTGACTTCCTCCCAGCACATTCCTGCACTCTGCTGCGTCCACACTGCCCCACAGACCCAGTCCTCCAAGCCTGCTGCCAGCTCCCTGCAAGCCCCTCAGGTTGGGCCTTGCCACGGTGCCAGCAGGCAGCCCTGGGCTGGGGGTAGGGGACTCCCTACAGGCACGCAGCCCTGAGACCTCAGAGGGCCACCCCTTTAGGGTGGCCAGGCCCCTGGTGGCCAACCTGAGTGCTGCCTCTGCCACCAGCTCTGCTGGCCCCTGGTTCTGCTGGCCCCCCAGATGCCTGGCTGAGACACGCCAGTGGCCTCAGCTGCCCACATCTCTTCTCGGCCCCTGAAGTTGGCACCGCAGCAGACAGCTCCCTGGGCACCAGGCAGCTAACAGGTGAGTCTGACGGGAGATGGGGGTATGCTGGCATGGGGTCTTTCCCTGCCAGCTGGGGGGTGGCTGACTGCAGGCAGGACTTGGAGGGGGTGCACTTTGCCAGCTCAGAGCTCCTCTCCCAGTCATCAGTGACCCTGTGACCTGGGTCCCTTTACCCTCAGAATTCCCTGCCCCTCCTCATGCTCCCCAGACTGCCTCTCTGGGCCAACTCTACATGCTGGGTGAGCCCCCTTGCCCAGCAAGGCCTGGGGTACCCCACACTGAGCCCAGTCTGCCCAGCCTGAGGGGAGGCCGCTGTGCAAATGCAGAGCCCCGGCCCCTGAGACCTAACCAGTTCTGCTTGGCTGGCAAAACACAAGCGGCTTTGCTGCTGCTGCCAGCCCAGCTGCTCTGCCGAGGAAAGGGTCTCCCTGGTGCCGGGCCACCAGTGGGCAGGGGATTACTGGAGCCTGATGGGTCAGGGCTGAGGCTAAGGCCGGGTCCAGGTCGGGGCAGGGGAGACAGGTCCAGAGCCCAGGAGCTGGGCTGGGCAGGGATGGGCACAGGAACCAGGGGCCTGGGGTCACCGCCGAGCACACCCTCTGAGCCCTTGGACACTGGGGGAAGCTGAGAGCCTTGGGTCCTGGTCTTGGCACCCAAGGAAAGCAACAGTAGCAGTCCCTCGAAGGTGCTCATTTCTAAGATTTGCCAGATTCCTGTGGTGGAGAGAGGAAGTGGGTGGTGGGATGACAGGGTGGGAAGCTGAAGGGCCTGGGGGACTGGGTGCCCCTGAGGCTGGTGAAGGTGTGTGCATGCGTGAGTGTGTGTGCAAGTATGTGTGTGTGTGGTGTGTGCATGTGCGCGTGTGTGTGTGTGTGTGTGTGTGCATGTTGGGGATGGGCAGGCTGAGATCCCTCACCTCACATATCATCTGGGGCCACCCAGCAGCCCCCACCCAGGCCACGAGCCCCGCGTAGCCTGTGTCCTTTATGACGGCCATGGGCTTTCTCCTCCTCCTCGGCCAGGGCTGGGACTTGCCTCATTTCCTGCCCCAACCTCCCCAATAAAGCTGCATCTCCCCATCACCAGCTGCTCAGCTGAGTAACAAAGCAAACAGGCGTCCGGGCTGCCCCAGGCCCAAGCTGGTGGGCAGGGATGGGGAGGAGACGCCCCACCAGACAGGCAGGCCCAGGCCATGGTTCAGCCAGGCCAGTTGGGCTGAGCTTTCCTCCACCCACCTGCGAGAGGGGCCAGAGCCTGCAAGAGGTCCTTGACCCCCAACTTGGAGTCCCACCACCCCAAACTCACAGACAGATGGTGGGGGGGCATCCTCGGAGCTCCCAGGCAGGCGGGGCTGTGTGGAAGAGGTGGTCTCACTGCGTAGGGGACCCACCCTCGCCTTTGAGAGGCTGACAGTGCATGTACAAGCATTTCCTCTGAGCCAGGCCCCGTGGGGGGATCCAGAGCTGAAAACTACCAGACTTGCTTATTGGACACTGTCAGTTGTAAAACACTTCGGTTTTCACAAGGACCCTCTGAATTAGACAGGGCTTCTCTGTCAGCCAAATCTGAGGGAATAGGGCTGCACTCAGTAGGTGCTCAGTCAATGCTCAGAAAGTGTGTTGCTGGCAGGAAGTGCAAAAACTGGGAGAACCCACTTTTTAGCACTGAGGTTGTTGCGAGTATAAAGTGAATAGCCCTGAAACCATTAGAGCAGTTTTGTGCTAAATGACTTGTTGCAGCCTGAGTGTAACCTGGGGAAGTTAATTTAGGCTGACAGGGGGACAAAGACCCTCTAGGTGGAGGGCAAGAAGGAACAGGTGAGGTCCCGCCATGTGGGACCGTGGGCAGGTCACTTTTCCTCACTGTACTTGCAACACCTTGTCTGTGAAACAAGAAGGTTAGACAAGGCTATTGGCTATTAAAGCAGGCTTCATGGAGGAGATAGCCTAGAGCAGGACCTTGAAGGCTGTGTAGGAGTTGGATTTGCCAGCCTGTCTCCTGGGCGTTGGGGGGTGGTGGCGGGTCGGGGGGTGGGGGGGAAGAGGGTGGGGCAGGAATTCTAGGTTCTGGCTCCTCCTAGAGGGCAGGGAGGGTGGGTGAAGACTGCAGCTGCCTGGACTGGGCTAGAGAACAGGACATGGCCCCAGCCTCCCTCACCACCATCCTCAGCTCACCCCAAACTCCACTCTCTGGCCCACTCCCTCTACTCCCCATCACCTTCTGCTTCTTCCTTTGCTCCCCGGCTTCCTCACCCCATTCCCTCTCTCTTTTCTCTTCTCCAGCTGATCCCCTCACCTGTGCCCAGGGCCTCCCTCACGTACACTCAGCCCATCATAAATGATTTCTCTTCACCCTCCATCTCAACCTCCACAACCCCTTTAAGACATACTCTTGACAGCCCATTTAACAGACAAGACAACTGAGCCTCAGAGGGGGGCCGAGTCACTGGCCCCAGCCCCAGAGCTAGAGCAGAGATTCAGGGATCAAACCTGGTCTGGGACCCTCCCCTGGTCCCCACCCCCACCCCGTTCATGCCCCACCCTGTGCCCCCAGCCAAGCGAGTGGCCTGTCAGGTGGAACAACTCTTCCCAAAGCAAACTTTGCACAAGCTGAGTTGCCCTGGGCTCTTCCTGACATTTAATGCCAAGCTCCTTCTCCTGGCTAGTTTGCATGTTTTCAGCCTGGGAGGCGCCCCCTGCCAGATTCTGCTCTCCCACCTCTCAGCAGCCAGGGTTGGGGGTGGGTAGAAGGGGGCCTCCAGACTTGGGGAGGGAGAGGCTCATCCTTCCTCCCCAGCCAGGGACCTTAGTGTGACTGTGCTGGGGGTCGGATGGGACCAGGACCTCCCCAGGATTATGACGGGGCACCACCAGGATAAAGATCCCCCTCTTTCTCCCTCTAGCTCTGGCACAGGGGAGACGTGGCTGGAGGGACTGCCCAGCCCGGGGCTCCAGCACCTGAGACTGGTTGTGGGGCAAGGCCCAGGCCTCTCTGCTCCTGGGGCAGCAAGTTGCTTTGAGGGCTGCTGGGACCTAGCTCCTTCTGCCCCACCCCACCCTCTGTGCCAGGACAAAAGGGGGATGTGTCTCTGCTGACACTTCACAGGTGGGAACCGGTCCTGATAACCCCTTAATAACCCAGTCCCACCCATCTCAACCTTGTTGGAAGCAATTTCTATTCTTAGCCTGTCAGGACAGTTCTTTCTGGACTTTTCTCATCTGTGATGTTGGAGTCCTTCACTTTGTCCTAACACCCCTCTCCAAGCCTGGAGGTGTGCTCCAGGGCCTGATCACAGGAATGCTTTTTCCCTTCAGCCCATCAAGATTTTACAGATCAACAATCAGGTGTGTGGAGGGCCTCTGCCTCCCTTGGCCTGTGCTGGGTCTGGAGGGGGCCGCAGAAACACGGCAGATAGAGACAGCAGTCACCACTGTGGACACACACCTCTTGGGAGATGGTGAAGCCTTCTCACATCACTGTCCTGCCTGGTGACTTCAAAATCCAGACACACAGCTGTCTTTATGAGTCCCCATTTCGCTGTTGAAGAGGCTGAGGCCGAGAGGATCGGCCAAGGGGCCTCAGGCAGGAACAGCAGAGCTCCGGTGACATCCATGTGTTCTCATGCCCTCAGTGACCCTGCTGGGCAGGGCTGTGAGGAGCAAGAGACCCAGGAAACCTCACGGCCCCTGTGCTGCGGCAAGCTGGGAGGTACGGCGTATGTGGGGCTGGAGGAGGGTAGGGAAGAGGGAAGGTGCTATGGCCAGCCCTTGGAGGAGTGTACGTGCGATTTGCTGGTGAGGACAAGACTGTGCCAGAGAGGGGCAGCCATGTGACCCAGGCTGCATCATCGCAAAGCGGAGATGTGCAGGTGGTGGGGGCATGGCAGCCTTGGTGTGGCTAAGAGGCCTGACTGGGGCACTGAGAAGTGAAATATATTTATATACACATGGGCTCAACCAGGGCTGAAGGAAGACGTGAATGGCAATTTCTGGGAAGCCCTGAAAGTTGAGCGGAATTGTACTTGCTGTGGTGGGAAACTGGGTTCTGTCCCCGCACTGTCAGCACGACTCACTGCAAGCCCCAGGTTTGTCTGGGCTGGGGTCCTTGCTGGCTAGAGGAGGCAGGGAGGCGCTGCTGCTGGGGTGGGAGCCAGGCCTGACGGGCAGCTCGTGAGGTGCAGGACAGCCTGAAGCCGGCTCTGCTTCTTCAGAAGGGTGGACTGAGTCTTTCAGAGCTTCTGGACACCAACTCCAGGGACAGTGAGGGACACCCAGCCACATCCCTCATCCTGCCAAAAGTGTCAGCTGTAAATGGAGTATGTCTCTGCTTACAAGGGGAGCCCCAGGTGTCCACCTCTGCGACCCCACCATCCTTCTTTAAGTCCCCAAAGCCAGGCTGATGGCAAGATGAGGGTCATGGATCGTAAAATCCAGACAGTGCCCGGGCTAGAAAAGTCCTCAGAGATGACCTGGCCTACAGAGCAGGAGACTGAGGGCTGGAGGGACCAAGGACTCACCCAGGGTCTTTCCTATGGAGGGAACAGGGCAGGGCGTCACCCGCATCTCCTGAAGTGGAGGTCTTCAGTTCTTTCCAGTCCACATCCTCCTTTGGAGTAAACTCAGCCACGATGGTCCACTTGGGGCTGTGGTGGGCCTCTGTACCTCCAGGCTGCGGGCACCTGTGCCACCCACACCCCACCAAGGCGACCGCTGTGGGGCTGGGTTGGCAAGTGGCCTGAGCAGAGGCAAAGGGGAAGGTCAACAGGGGCGACCTTAGGAGCTAGAAGGTGCCGGGTCTGCCAGCACCAGCAGAAAGGAGGGTAGAGCCGAGTCTTGAGTTCAAGTCCCTGCTCGCTCACGCATGGACAGGTGCCCCGTAGCAGGTCACAGCGCCCTTGTCTGTCAAGTGGGAATAATGCTGGCTGCCCCAGCTGGGAGGGCCTGACAAAGCAGTTTATTCAGTTTGACCTTCCTCCTGTCCCAGAAAGCCCTGGAAGTAGTGTCAGTGAGGGTGTGTGTGGACACCCGGGCTGCCCATGCAGCGGGGCACAGAGGAGGCTTCACTGATGCGATGTGTTCCTGCTGCCTGTGAGAACTGTGGGAAGAGCAAAACCACTGGGTTCCCCTGGCGCTCCACTCTGGCTTCCTGTGCCCCGTCCTCCTGCTACGTGGCCCCACCCCCGCTTCCACCTGCCTCCTGCCCCACAAAGCCTCACCCACTCCCCTGTACTTCCCCCCACAGACCCCAGCTCCTGGGCCCACTGGCTGGCTCCCCAAGGTGAAACTCACACAGATCAGGGCTCCTGCAAAAGTTAGGGGGACAGTTGGCCTGGACAGGTCTGTGCCCAGAGGAGGTGGGGAAAGCCCGGAGGTCTAGAAGAAACCCACCTCCTCTACTCATGCTGAGTCCAAGACAGCAAGGTCTCTCTCACTCAGCCACCTCCCTGCTCTCTTCTTCTGCCCTTGGAGACCCTGGGGAAGCAGGTGCTTGAAGATGGCCACAATGGGGTGCTTGAGAGAGGGCAGGAGCTGCTGGCCCAGAGGTGGCAGCCTGGGCCCCCTTCCTGGGCAGCGGGGTGGTCTGTCCAGCGGGCAGAAGTGGTGCTCTGGGCAGTGAATGGAGGGCCATAAGGAAGGGATCTGGCACTTCTCTTGGGTCCAGCTAGTTTGAAGAACAGTTTGAAGGGTGAGGTTGCAGCAAGGTCCTCCCTATGGAAGGGTTGGAGGAGCAGAGAAGGGGTGGGAGGAACGGCAGGGCAAGAGAGAGGTTGGGGCCCCGAGGGGATGGGGCAGGGCGGGGGTCAGGGTGTTCGGAGAAGCCAGACATGCTACTGCGGCTGGGCCTGGTCATGGCTTTGGCTGGGACTTCCTGCGGCCTGGGCAGCCCAGCTTTTCTCCAAGGTGCTGACCGGGGCAGGCCCATGTGGCCTGCGCCCACTCTGCATGGCTCCTGGCCAAGACCTGGCCCCACCTCCACAGCCCCTGACTCCGGCCCATTTAAGGGGGCCCGGGGTCTTGGATGGATGGAGGGAGGGGCTGACAGACAGCTCAGTAGGCCACGTGGGAAAGCCAGAGGAGGTCTATTCCCTATCAGACCTCTTCCTCCTGCAGTGAGGCCGGCTGGGGGCTGAGCAGCAGGGCCAGAGTGGCCATCTCTGTCACTCCCTCAGCGCTCTTCTCAATGGGGACAAAAGCCGGGGTCTTGGGCTCTGGGCGGTCTGGCATTGGGTCTCAGGATTGAGGTGGGGGTGAGGGTACATTTACCCCACACCACCATCCCCCCAGGAGGTAGGGCCTGAGAGCCGGGACCAGGCAGGATATGGAAGACAGGCACCAACCCCTACAGCGACCTGAGTCCTTAGCAAAGCCTCCCAAGTGACTCCATTCCCGGAAACTGTGGTTCTGGAGCTGTCAGGGAGGGCATCTTTTGCTGATGCCAGTTGGGGTGTGGGAGTGAAAACCTGGGAGGCAAAGGGTTCAAGGGGCACATTTCTAGCCCCAAGGGGTGAGAGTAGGCAGGGTAGTGGCAGGAAAAGCTGCACTAAATCTCTCCTTTTGGGTCCCTCTGCTCTCTTTCCTTAATCTTCCTTCCTGGGGGAATGGAAGGCGCTGAGAGAAGGGGCCCAAGGTGGCTAATCCCCCTGGCCGCCACCCCACCAATCTGTTCCTGTCTCTGGGCCTTGGCCTCCAACAGCTGTTACCAAACTTTCTTTGTCTGGAGTGGGATCCGGGGCCTCTGGAGCAGGAGGGAGCCAGGACACGCTGAGCCTTAATCCAGACACGTGGCTTAATCCAGAAGAGATCAACTCGAGGTTTGGGAGCTGGAGGCATTGCTCAGGAGACGGCAGCCCGTGGGGCTGGCAGGCCAAGGCTGCAGGAACGCTGGGGCCTGCCATCTGAGGACCCTGGACATGGCAGATGCCTGGCACGTCCCAGGACCCTCAGCCTACAGAGCAGTGGCCTGAGTGTCAGGAGGCCTCTGGTCTGGCCCTGGCTGTGCTGTGTGACTGTGGGCACCTCCCTGCCACTCTTTGAGCCTCAGCTTTTCCAGTGCACATGTGTCCCCAAAGGCAGACCATCACTGATGGATTTAATCCTGGGCTGAATTGCATGACGCAGATGAGGCGAGCCTGGGAAGTCGCAGGAGGGAGCTATTAGGGAGGGCTCCCTGGGGCAGGAGGGCTTTGGGATGAGTTGTGATGAGAAGGAAAGGGCATCTTAGAAAATAGCCCTGTTGTGCCCACAGCACAGGGGTGGGTATGAAATGCCATTCTCGTTAGAGCTTGAATTTGTGGTCACTATGTCAATCCCTGGTTCTGGTCCGGACCCTGCTGCTGATAAGCACATGAATCCCTTCCCCACTCTGGGCTTCATTGTTCCCATTCTATGAAACAATCACATAATATATGGCCCCTTCCAGCTCTGATTATCTGGGCTAGATAGGAGGTGGACTCAGAGGTAGGCACCAGCCACTGGAATGGGGCAATGGGGAGCCATGGGAGATTCTTGAGCACAGGGGTGTCTGATGAAAGGGTGCTGCAGGGAAATGAACAGTGGGGTGGAATGAAGAGCCAACAGGTGGGGACAGACTTTAGAGCATCAAGGAGCCCGGTCGGTGGGTGGGCAGATCCCCTAGGAAGATGGGACTGGTCAGAGCACGTGCCTCTGAGAGAATGTGGTCCAGTGAGCAGAACGCACGCCTGGCCAGGAAGAACCCCAGACAAGCTGCACAGCCTCCCTGAGCCTCACTGTCCGCATCTATAAAGCAGGGCTCTGGAGTCCACGTCACCCTGGCTGTGAGTAGGAAAGCGGGTGATGTGGGTGAAAGCCTGGACGTGGCACTGGTGCTCACTGCCAGGGGCTCACAGTGCCGTTCTCTCTTATTCCCTCCCGAGGCCAGCCCAGACCTTGAGATGCCTAGTTGCTGGTTGGGCACACCAGCCCTGGCTCCCTGACCAGTAAGCCAAGCCCCCCCTACTCCAGGCCTGGGCTGCCTTGGGAACGGAGCATTCCCCACCACCCCTGATCTGCGGACAGTCGAACCTTTCCTCCAGCCACACAGTTAACCATTAACTTATTTTTCATCAGGGAAGTGTTGGAGCTAGGACCGAGGCTTGGTGGGGAGTAGATTCCTTGGCATTTAGGTACAGGGCAAGGTCAAGCTGGAATGTGACGTGTAGAAGGGGAAGGAGCCTGAGCCAGGAGTCGGAAGACCTGGATTTGGGGATTTACCTCTCTGCACCTTGACTTCCCCATTAGCAAAATAAGGATGAGAATAAGACCTGGGCCAGATGAGGTAGCTTGTGCCTATAATCCCAGCAGTTTGGGAGGCTGAAGCAGGGGGATCACTTGAGCCCAGGAGTTCGAGACCAGCCTGGGCAACATAGTGAGACCATGTCTCTACAACAGATTTAAAAAATTAGCCAGGCATGATGGCGCACACCTGTAGTCCCAGCTACTTGGGAGGTTGAAACAGGAGGATCGCTTGAGCCCAGGAGGTTGAGGCTGCAGTGAGCCATGATCACGGCCCTGCACTCGACAGAGCAAGACCCTATCTCAAAAAAAGAGAGAATAAGGCCTGTGCTGCCTTTCTCCTGGCAAGGGGATGGATGTGAGGGCTTCACATGCACTCAGCAAATGTGTCCAGGATGTGTCATTATATGCCTTCCTGGCAAAAGCTGCCACCTGCCCTGCCCATTCATCCCCACCGACCCTACACAACCATGCCTGAAACACAGCAGCTGCCTCCCATCCTACCTATGGCTGAGGCCAAGCAAACAGGAGGGCCACAAGGGAAGCGAGTTCTGCTTCTTGGAAAAGCTTCTGTCTCCCTGGCATGGTGCCCAGGGTGTTGGCAGAGACTGTCCTAACGTGGCAGGCATGGGGGCTCCGGGGATATGGATGGGGCAGGAGGCAGGCAGGGGGTGATGAAGGAGGGGTGGGGGGCTGCGGAGGGGTCCCCAGGGGTGGAGCCACCTAGCGGGTAGGGCATGGGCACTGGGCAGGGTGGGGCCCGGGGGCAGAGTGAGCTGTTGGCACTGCCTGAGTAAATAATATGGGCCCACAGCACACACGAGTGTTTGCACAGAAGGACTTGAAATGATTCCAGGTCTGCCCTCTGTCCCCCACATCCCCAGCCCCGCCTTGGTCTCTGCCCACCCCACCCCATCCTGACCTTTCCTTCCTTGTCACTTAAAGGAGCACTTGAATGGGAGAGTTGAAATCAAAGGGAACACCCTTCCCTCCTGCTGGCATTTTCTCCACCACAGGAAGCTGCAGGGCTGCCATGTAACACTGGGAAGGTTGGGCACTGCACAAGGAGGGTGGGCAGAGGAAGCTGAAATTCTACCTGGGCTCCATTCATCAAGCTATGCTATCCAGGGGGAAGGGATGTCATTTTCTGAGTTGTGTGAAATTGAATGGGCTAGCTGTGGCCCTACCGAAGTGGAGGTGCCTTCCAAACTGGGTTCTTTCCCTTGTCCCACCTGCAGAAGCAAATGCCAGCTGCATACAGAGGCTGTGCGGGTCAGTCTCACAGGGTAACTGGAGATGGATCAGGGAGCCCCCTTCCCTGCCCGCTGTCCCAGTAGGGCACCACAAATGTCACCGTTAGAGAGGACTTCAGTGCTTTGATTAAAGCCTTCCGCCCCACTGGCCAGTTGCCTTTAAAGCAAAGATCCTCAGATTTGAATATGCACTAGAGTCACCCAGAGGCCAGTTAAACCAGACCGCAGAGTCTCCCCCCGAGCTGCTGATTCAGTGGCTCTGAACTGCCTGAGAATCCAAGTTTCTAGCAAGCGCCGAGGTGGCGCTGGTTCTGCTGGCCCAGACAGCACATTTTGAGAATCACTGCTTGAAACTATAAATAACCCTCGAGAAAGGACACAAATTAACTTGCCCTTAACAGGTTTATCTGCTCCTTTCCTCCTCCCTAACTGGTTCTCTATATTATTAGGAGCGTATATCTGTTGGTGATCTTCTGCCTCTGGCTTGATGTATTCTTTGTGTGTTTTTTTTTTTTTTTTTCCGAGACAGAGTTTTTCTCTTTCACCCAGGCTGAGTGCAGTGGCACGATCTCAGCTCACTGCAGCTGCCTCCTGGGTTCAAGCGATCCTCCTGCCTCAGCCTCCCAAGTAGCTGAGACAGGAGAATCAGGTACTCACCACCTTGCCCAGCTAATTTTTGTATTTTTAGTAGGGACGGGGTTTCACCATGTTGGCCAGGCTGGTCTCGAACTCCTGGCCTCAGGTGATCTGCCCACCTCGGCCTCCCAAAGTGCTGGGATTACAGGCATGAGCTACTGCACCGGGCCTGTCTTGATGTATTCTTAAGTCTCAGGCCCCCACATCACTGCCATCCCAGAATGTCCTGGGGTTTCAGTGCTTGTGCACCTCTCCAGTCCGCCTTCTCACCCAAACTGTGCACTCTGCTATGGGGTTCAGGGAAAAGGGCCTGGGCAAAAACAAGCCTGGGTGGCCTGTGGGGAGCAAGGCCTCTGACTGCTTGTATTGAGGCCAGATGGTTCCCCCTGGAGGGCCTTGGGGCAGCAGTGAGGAGCAGGTGGCTGAGTTGCTAAGGGTTTTAGGTGTTCCCTGGAGCCCTGCCCCATCTCACCACCACCCCGGCTCCCCCTGGAAAGCCTGGCATGTGGCACTGCCTCTGGGTGGCCGCATGCTCCTCCAGGCATCGGGGAAAGTGGAGACCACTGGGAGCTGGAAGGGGCCCTGGGGGCAGCACCTTCCAAAGGAGGGTAAGGGGAGGTGGGTACCATGCACCCAGCCTGGGGTATGGGGAGACGCACACCTGTGAGCTCTTGCTCAGTGGCCACCTAGAGAGTGTTGAGTTTACTTAGATCCCCCAGATAGCCCTGTGGGAGGACAAGGGCTGGCCTACTCCCCGGTGTGCGGGAGGGTTTTTACCCCGCCTTGTTCCTCTCTTCTTTCCCCTGCTGGAAGATGATGGCCACCTTTAGGATGGTGGCCTCTGCCTGCCACTTCCAATCCTATCCTTGTCAAAGGCAGAAGAAAAACAAGCTTTGCTACATCAGGAAAGATTTGGACATTGAGGGCCCCTTGTTCCCACCTCATTTTGCTCATCCGCCAAATGGGGCAATCATGCCTTCCATTGTGAGGGCTGAATGAGGTCAGAAACCTCAGAAGGCTGTTTTAAGCACAGTACATGTGTGGAGCTTTGCTGCTCCCAGCCAGCCTGGCTTCCTTGGGGATCGAGGGAGCGATCCATTTCTGGTCCTGCACCCACTCCCACCTCACTGTCTTTCCCAGCCAGAAGGCCTGTCTGCCCAACCATGTCCTGGCTGCCCAATGACCCGGAAGCCCCCAACTCTGTCCCAGGCCCAGCCCACTGTCCACAGGGCCCCTCATCCCCATAACCAGCTTAGCGGCCCCTACAGGGATGGAGAAGCAGTCAAACCTGAGTCCTCTTTCATTTCGGTAGACGCAGCCGCCAGCCCAAACAGCAGCGGCATGGGCAGCGCCAGCCCGGGTCTGAGCAGCGTGTCCCCCAGCCACCTCCTGCTGCCCTCCGACACGGTGTCGCGGACAGGCTTGGAGAAGGTGGTAGCAGGAGCAGTGGGTCTCGAGAGACGGGACTGGAGTCCCAGTCCACCCGCCACGCCCGAGCAGGGCCTGTCCGCCTTCTACCTCTCCTACTTTGACATGCTGTACCCTGAGGACAGCAGCTGGGCAGCCAAGGCCCCTGCGGCCAGCAGTCGGGAGGAGCCGCCTGAGGAGCCTGAGCAGTGCCCGGTCATTGACAGCCAAGCCCCAGGGGGCAGCCTGGACTTGGTGCCCGGCGGGCTGACCTTGGAGGAGCACTCACTGGAGCAGGTGCAGTCCATGGTGGTGGGCGAAGTGCTCAAGGACATCGAGACTGCCTGCAAGCTGCTCAACATCACCGCAGGTGAGCCCTCTCCATATGCCTCTGCTTCCGTAAGAGGGGCCACAGGCAAGGCTGAGGTCACTGGGGTGGGTCGGGGCACTGCTGGATGGACTCTGGCCACCTCTGGCCCAGCCTCGGGCAGCTTTGGGGATGCTGGCACTTCTACACACAGTCAGCTGTGAACCTGGGCCGGGAAGGTTTCTATCCATCTCTAGTGTCCCAACCACGCCAGCCTAGTGTCCCCACTGGTAGGCGCTGGATGATATGAATTCAAGCTCTGTGCCCCCCACCTCCTCTTGGACTCCACTCTCCCCGCATTCACTCTGCTCCCACCACACTGGCCTGTTTGCTGTTCCCACAACACTCGCTGCTTCTTCAGCCTAGAACGCTCTTCCCCCAAGATCTGAGTGGCTCACTTCCTTCAAGTCTTGGCTCAGATGGCACCATCCGCATGAGGCCTTCCCTGATCCCTCCATTAAAATTGCTGCCCATGAGCACAGGACATGGTAAAGAAAACAAACAAAAAAAAAAGAAGAAAAATTTCTGCTCACACCCCTACCTGCTGTTCTCACCTGCTTCCTCTCATAGCACTTCTACTCCGCGGACGTGCCGCACCGTATCTGTTGATCTCGCTCACTCTCCGTGTCCTCCAGTAGAATGTACACTCCACAAAGGCAGGGATTTTCATTTGTTTTGCTCATCACTCCATCCCCAGATGCCAAGATAGCACCTTGAATATAATTGATGCTCAATAAACAGTTGTTCAACAAGAAGCATTGCTTTTTCTTCTTCTTCTTCTTTTTTTTTTTTTTTTTTGAGCTGGAGTCTTGCTCTGTCGCCCAGGCTGGAGTGCAGTGACGCAATCTCGGCTCACTCACTGCAAGCTCCGCCTCCCGGGTTCACGCCATTCTCCTGCCTCAGCCTCCCGAGTAGCTGGGACTACAGGCGCCCGCCACCACGCCCAGCTAATTTTTGTATTTTTAGTAGAGACAAGGTTTCACCGTATTAGCCAGGATGGTCTTGATCTCCTGACCTCGTGATCTGCCCACCCCGGCCTCCCAAAGTGCTGGGATTACAGGCGTGAGCAACTGTGCCCAGCCTTTTCTTCTTTTTTTTTTTTTTTCTGACAGGTTCTCACTCTGTCGCCGAGGCTGGAGTGCAGTGGTGTAATTTCAGCTCACTGCAACCTCCGCCTCTGGGTTCAAGCAATTCTCCTGCCTCAGCCTCCTGAGTAGCTGGGATTACAGGTGTCCACCACCACATCCAGCTAATTTTTGTATTTTTAGTAGAGACGGAGTTTTCACCATGTTGGCCAGGCTGGTCTCGAACTTCTGACCTCAGGTGATCCGTCTGCCTTGGCCTCCCAAACTGCTGGGATTACAGGTATGAGCTACCTCTCTGGGCCAAAAAGCAGTTCCTAATATGCCAAGCCTTATTCTAGGACTTGGGAATTGAGTGGTGAACACAACACAGCCCCTGTGTTCGTAGGGCTGACATGATAGTGAAGGAAACAGATCACAAATAAATAGAGAAATGTGTCACTGTTCTGGTGGGAAACAGATCACAAATAAATAGAGAAATGTGTCACTGTTCTGGTGGGACAGAAGGCCCCGATGAGGAGGGGACCTCCCAGGGCCTGGCATACATGTGTCTGTCAGCCAGACCTGGAAGGTGTTATTATGGAGCTGATGCTGTGGGTGGCGGGGCTGCTGAGTATCTAGTCCTCTGTCCTGCTGTCGCCCCTCCAGCTTCAGGCAGGCCTGACCCATGTCCCTCGTCTTCAGGCCCTGGTGCTGCAGCATTCAACGCTGTGCAGATTTCCCTGGGAAGCAGGGGTCTTCACGCATCCCTCAGGCCCGGCCCCTACCCCCAAAGCCGCCCCGTTGACGTCCGCATTTGAAGCTGCTCCTGCCAATGCCCCAAGTTTCCCAATGCCCATGCCAGGCCGACTCCAGGAGTTCTCCCACAGACCTCCTCCCCACCCACAGGGCTAGGGAGGGGAGGGCCCTGCTCCCTCAACAATGGGAACAGAGACAAATGGCTTTGACATTGGGGAGGAAAATGGGCTTATTAAGTGGGGACAGCCCAGCCTGCAGGTCACCCAGCTGGGACACTGGCTGGACCACAGTGTTCACTTGGAGGCCCCATTGTGACCATGCCCACCAGCCTATCCCCCGCACAGGCCTATGAGGCTCACCCCAGAGCAGTACCCCAGGGGGACATCTAGGACCTAGCCAAGGGCTCCCCTCCTGGCCTCTGGAGCCTGTGGCTGCCCCATGCTACCCTGTGCCCTGCCATTTACTTATTCAACACATGTGCCTGGAGCAGCTCCTGTGCGTCTAGCCCTTTATTCCGTGGAGGACAAGGGGATGGAGTGCCCTGTGCCTCAGTTTCCTCATCTGTGAGATACAGGGGCTGGAGAGAATGGTGGGGTTCTAAGACTAATTCCTAGGTAGGTGTTTCTCTTGTTCCTTGAGGGGTTTGGGAAAGACAAGAAGTACCTGATGGAGAAACCCAGGTGTTTCTGGTAGAGTGTCACTGTCCCTCCAGGGCTGAGGCTCCCTCGAAAGGTCCTTTGGAGAGGCTGGAGGGATCTGGGAGGACTCAAGCCCTGGGTGAGGTGGGCAGTACAGATGCACCAGGTTACGCTGCCCTGAACCAAGTTCATTTTTTAGGGCCCTGGTTCCTTCCTCTCGCCCCACTCTCTTCTTGGGTACCCACTTCCACAGGGGCCCTCAGGGGCCTGTCTGGGGCTGACTTAGCCCCATCCCCAGGAGCACACGGTCTCAGGCCACAGGTTCTTGTGGGTGCCCCATCACAGCAGGGTGGTGCTCTCAGGCCGCCCCTGAGCTGAGGGGATGCCTCTTGCCCAGATCCCGTGGACTGGAGCCCCAGCAATGTGCAGAAGTGGCTCCTGTGGACAGAGCACCAATATCGGCTGCCCCCCGTGGGCAAGGCCTTCCAGGAGCTGGCGGGCAAGGAGCTGTGCGCCATGTCGGAGGAGCAGTTCCGCCAGCGCTCGCCCCTGGGCGGGGATGTGCTGCACGCCCACCTGGACATCTGGAAGTCAGGTAGGATGTGGCATGGCTGGGAGCAGCCCCTCCCAGGCTTCACGCCAGGGACAGGATGCTGGCTAGGAGGTTGCCCTCTGCTGGGGCAGCAGCCCCTTGGCCCCCAGCTGGACTCCACTCTGAATCTCAGCCCCAGTTTCAGCTGCCTCCTGGATCCTGGTGCACTCCTCACCCCAACCCACTCCCAGCCCTGGTCAAGGCCCCAGAGCTTTGGGACAGAGCACCTGGGAGGTTAAAAGGTAGAAGTCAGACTGTGAGGATGCAGGATGTCAGAGCTGGGGACTGTGGATACTGGGAAGTCCTTTTTCCTTTTAAAATTTTGTTTGTTTTTCTTTGTTTTCTTTGTTTTTTTATTAAAGAAGTAATAAATGTGCATGCTATAAAATAGACCACAGTGAAAAGTAGTGTACCATGAACAGTTTCCCCCTCCCGCTCCCAACCCCCAGCTTCCAACCCCCTCCCTAGAAGGAACCACTGTTACCAGTTTCTTGAGTATCTCTCCAGGGAAAGTCTATGAATATTCAAGCACATATACATGTATGCAGTTCTTTTATTCTTTTTTTTTTTTTTTGACATAAATAGTAGCAGAGTATTACACTGCTCTGCACACCACAGTATGTCTTGGGTATTGCTCCTGTCCGTGTACACAGCGGCCCTGTTTTAATTTTAGTTTTCATTTTTTGAGACAGGGTCTCACTCTGTTGCCCAGGCTGGAGTGCAGTGGCACAGTCACAGCTCACTATAGCCTTGACTTCCCAGTTTCACTGGATCCTCCCACCCCAATCTCCTGAGTGGCTGAGTCTACCGGTGCACCACCACACCCTGCTAATTTTTGTATTTTTTGGTAGAGACGGGTTTTCACCATGTTGGCCAGGCTGGTCTCAAACTCCTGGGCTTGAGCAGTCCACCCACCTCGGCCTCCTGAAGTGGTGGGACAACAGGCATGAGCCTCCACACCCGGCCTGCCCTAAATTTCTAATGGCTGCGTGTCAGCCCCTGAGTGTCTAAATTGTCTCGATCTCAGTGGGCACCCACTGCTGCCTGCACAGGGCCAGGTGCTTTGGAGGAGGTGGTGCCAAGGAGTAAGAAACAGGACCCACTCATAGGACCCTGTCAGAGACCAGTGCCCCGCCCCAGCCCAGGCAAGCCCCCAGGTCAGATGTCCTCATCTGAACAAGGGGATGCATGCAAGCCCTTTACGGCCCCTCCTAGATCTGAAATCCTGAATTTTCTTCCAGGAAGCAGCTTCTTGTAACCAGCTTGCCTCCCCAGGTTGGCAGGAGGCAGGGAGCCACAGGGGCAACCCCCAGCCACAGAGGGGCTCCTGTGGCCCCACAGTCCCACCCAAATGCCTCCCCCACTTCCCCCTCGGGGCCTCTCCTGGGTCCCCAACCCTGTCTCCTTGCCCTGCAGCGGCCTGGATGAAAGAGCGGACTTCACCTGGGGCGATTCACTGCTGCGGTGAGCCAGGCAGCGGCAGGGTGGGGGCGGGGGCTCCGGTGGGGTGGAGGGGTGGGTGCCACTGAAGCAGGGACTGGCCTCCCCTTCCCATTCACCGCCACCCTCCCTGGCCACCCAGCCTTAACCAGTGAGGAGAGCTGGACCGACAGCGAGGTGGACTCATCATGCTCCGGGCAGCCCATCCACCTGTGGCAGTTCCTCAAGGAGCTGCTACTCAAGCCCCACAGCTATGGCCGCTTCATTAGGTGGCTCAACAAGGAGAAGGGTGAGCAGGGTGCCCAAGGGGCGCTGCAGGCCCAGCGAGCATGGAGGTTGTGGGGTCTCCTGCCAGGCACGGTGCATGGGGGCGGGGGCGGGGCAGAGGGGTGAAGCTGATCCCTACCTTTGTCCCAGATGCCAAATATGCAGCTCTCATGGGACAGCCCTGGGGGTCTGTGTGCAATTTGTGTCCACATCTGTCTCCTGCTAGACTGTCTCACTTAGGAGCTTTAGTACTGCACAGCGCCTGGAACAAGCTCCAAATCCACTCTCCCTCCACCATCTCATATTAATTAATCCTGCCAGAGAGGGCTGCATGGGCCGAACTGCCTGAGAATAGCAAAGAGGTCGTTTCAGGCTTGGGAACTACAGAGACACCTGTAATGGAGGAGGGGTGCTCTTGCCAAGTGAGCCGTGGGCACTGCTGGGAGCCACACAGGACTTTGCATTAGGTCATGCAAACCCCACACAGAAGCAGGGGTTGGCAAGGGCCAGGCCCGCAGGGCCCCAGGGAAACCACTAAGCTACACAGGCTCACCTGTACCGGGAGGTTTGTGATTCCAGAGTATTCTCCGCCATTCACTGGGGCCTGTGGCACCTGCTTTGCACACGTCTCTTTAACCCTCACCACAACTACACCTTGGGAGTAGGCATTCGGGCCCCCACACCCCGCCCCACCTGAGCAGAGGGAGGCCTCTGCATGGGGTCCCTTGGTTCGCCACGAGGCTGACCTGGTGGTCTGCGTCTTTCTCCTTCCTGCCACCTCACTCATACTGCTGGCTCTCTCTGGGCCCTCCTGCTCTTCCAGGCATCTTCAAAATTGAGGACTCAGCCCAGGTGGCCAGGCTGTGGGGCATCCGCAAGAACCGTCCCGCCATGAACTACGACAAGCTGAGCCGCTCCATCCGCCAGTATTACAAGAAGGGCATCATCCGGAAGCCAGACATCTCCCAGCGCCTCGTCTACCAGTTCGTGCACCCCATCTGAGTGCCTGGCCCAGGGCCTGAAAC
The DNA here is from genome assembly GCF_028878055.3 of Symphalangus syndactylus. Taxonomy (NCBI): domain Eukaryota; kingdom Metazoa; phylum Chordata; class Mammalia; order Primates; family Hylobatidae; genus Symphalangus; species Symphalangus syndactylus. The sequence goes on from NC_072445.2 coordinate 37,140,215, forward strand.
CCGCCCTCAGGGGCGTCCCTCCTGCCTGTCCTGCCTCAGCCAGGCTCTGAGCTGGGGGAAAACGGGCAGTCTGCTCTGCTGCTCTGACCTTCCAGAGCCCAAGGTCAGGGAGGGGCCGCCCACTGCTCCCCGGGGGGATATGGGCCCTCTGGGGCCTTCGGGGCAGGGGTGCTTCCTCCTCAGGCCCAGCTGCTCCCCTGGAGGACAGAGGGAGCCAGGGCTGCTCCCCAACAAAGGAACCCTCCACCTGCCTCTGACCCCAGCATTTCCAGAGCAGAGCCTACAGAAGGGCAGTGACTCGACAAAGGCCACAGGCAGTCCAAGGCTCTCTCTGCTCCATTCCCCTGCCTCCCATTCTGCACCACACCTGGCATGGTGCAGGGAGACATCTGCACCCCTGAGCTGGGGAGCCAGGAGTGCCCCCGGGAATGGATAATAAAGATACTAGAGAACTGACATGTCCCTAGTGTCTGCGCAGTGAATGGCACAGCCCCGAGGTCATCAATAGTCAAATGTGGTTGTGGTCACAGGGCCTGGAGTAGTCAAGGGAGGTTTTCTGGAGGAGGTGGCTTTGGGCTGAGCCTAAAGGGCAAGGGATAATTGATTGGTAGATGCTTCTGGGAGAGAGATAGTGAGGCTTTAAAGTCAAGGAGGGGTTAGAACAGCCACCTCATCTTCCCTATCGCCCTTCGGGCTGAAAGGCAGGTGGCAGGGCCGGTGCTAAAGAGGTTCTACATGCAGGACTGGAGTGGGGAAGGCATCTCTGGCATCCTTTTGCTCTGTTGCAGAGCAGGGCTTTGCAGCTAATGGGGTGGAAGAGAGGTTGGTTGTCTCCTGTTTCTGTTTCCTGAAGGCCTCAGCAGTGCCATCTGTGAAGATGTGAGCTCCTGTGAGTGGGTGTGAGACCCCTGTGCGTGATGGGAAGAGGGTGTGCATTGGTGTCTGTGGGCATGCTGGGGGTGACCAGGACCCACCACCCACTCTCCTGGGCAAAGCAACTCATCCAGCTTCCTCCCACTTCCCTCACATTTATCACCTGGCTCAGTGTCCTTATGGTCTACTATGTGCTAGGTGCTTTGTCATTTATCTTTCCAACAAAACTGTGAAGTAGGGGCTGCTCCCCCATTTTGCAGATGATGAAACCGAGGCTCAGAGTGGTTAAGTGACTTGCAGATGGTCACACAGCTGATTGACAGAATAACTCATACCTGTCTCTCCCTAAGGACAGGGCTCTCTCTGCCCCTCCAGCCCTCCAGCTTTCTGACCGTTCAGCACCCTTGGTCCTCTATCACCCTTATCCTCTGAGGCCTGGCTTCCAGGAAACAGCAGGGGAGCCAGCACCACCCAGACCACCAAGGGTTAAATGCTACCCTGTACTGCTGCCTTCTGCCCTCAGCAATTTTATTGTCTTCAGAAGAAAGTTTGCTCCTGGCAGTGAGCAAATAGCACCTTGGCATCTGTCAGCTGGGATTGCACTGCAGGGAGGAGGGGGCCCTGCCCCAGGCTTGTGCTTCACTGGGCCCCTGCTGTGTCTCACTCCCTTGGAGGGAGGAGTGTGGGGGGGGAAGACTGGGACCCTGGCCAGAACCAGGCTCTGCTGAACTGGTTTTGTCTCCAGCCAGCCTGCCCTGCTCCCAGCTGAGTCCCTGGAGACACTTGCTTGTATGTCCCCAGCTGGGCTTGGGCCTGGAAAGGCCTCAGATCTCAGGCAGGGGTTGGACAGGAGGATAGGTATGGGGAGTAGAGGCTAGGAGTACAAAGCTGGGGCAGCTCTGGAAAGGGTAGATCTGGGGGCCCGGGTGAGGCAGCTCCCTGCCCATGAACCTTGGCAGACACACGCCCATCCAGTGACACCTTGTGAGCTGGCAGCAATCTGCAGATTCCTCTCCCTCCTCCAAACACCTCCCCAGCAGAATCCCACCTGGCTGGGTATTCTGTGACCCTTCTCCATGGGACCCCACCCTCGGGGCTCCCCATCACTAAATGGAACAGCCTGTGCAGATAAGACAATACAACAACCTTTGGTCTTTATTTGAAGATTTCTCTGTTTGGCTAAAAGCAGGGCTTCACATGGAGGTAAGTTTGGAGGAGTCAGGAAGATGGGGTGGCAAATAGATTCAATTTCCATCTCAACCTTTCTCCCTGCCTGACACACCCTGAGGCTGGGGGCAAGGGGTATCAGGGAGGGGGCAGAGGTATATTTGCCGAGTAATGGGCTTGTGTGACAGTCCTACCAGGCTGCCAGGGCCAGAGGACCCTCAGAGAGACATCTCACCAGACTGGGGAAGCTGAGGCCCAGGTGAGGATGGGAACACAGGGAGCTGATGGCGGAACTGGGACTGGCCCTGGGATCCTGCACTACCCCAGAAGAGATCCCCTGGGGCTGGGGTGCAGGGGGAGTCAGGGAGCCAGAGCAAGGGCTGGGCCTGGGGCTGGCAGAACAGCTGAGAACCCAGAGCTCTGGTCCTGCCCACGCCCCTGAGAAATTCTCCCCAAGAAGCCCTCCCACGGGTCCCACACAGAAATGCATTCGGAGCCAGGCGAGATGCAGGAAGGCGTGGCATGGCCCAGCGTCACCACACAGGGAGCTTGGCACTGTGGACAGCCAGGAACCATAGGCCTCAGCAGTCACTTTTAGAATTCTGCTTTAAAAAGCAAAACCTATTTGAGGGCCTCATTTACTCTTGATCCATGAGTGTGGAACCCTGAATGCCCCAGCTCTCCTGGTCAGGGCCTGTCACCAAGGCACCCGGAACCTGAATGGGCCAGAGCTCCAGGAGCCTCCAGTATCACCCTCCCCAGTCCAGACAAGACCCAGGCCCCTGCAGGGTGAAGGGATCGGCCCTCAGTGGCCTAGTCTGTAGATGGTGGGCCAGGACAGCACCCAGTCCTGCTCGGGCACCACCCCTACTCCCCTGCATCCTAACAACAAATAGCTCTCAGAGGGCTCAGAAACCCCCAGGACTGAAGAAGGTGCACAGACGCAAGATGACAAAGCGCAGCCAGGTTGACACAGTTCTGGATTTTATCCACAGTCACAACTGATATATATATATATATATTTGTATTTATATACCTTTAAATTACACAATCATGTACAAAACAGGTGCATTGCTGAGACCACAGCACTTCTTGGAGTTTCACAAGTGTCAGAACTAATGGAGTCAGGAAGCCTAGGGCAGCAGACGGTGGGCGGTGGGGCAGCCCTGGTTCCTTGCAGAACCAGGCTGCAGAATGGTGGTTAACTGAGGACAAAACACATTACTCGCCGAGCCCCGCCAGGGCGGGCCCGTGCAGCATCGAGGGTGCGGGCAGGGGCTACAGGAGGAGGCCGTGGGCATGGCAAGGGGTGTGGCCCCCACGCTCGGTGGTGAGTGCCCTGACACCAGCACTGGCAGGTAGGGCTGGGCCCCGGAGCTCAGGGGGACTTCCAGGTAGGAGACCCTCCTGCTCTGGGGCCCTGAGGACCTGGGGACTGAGAGAGTGGTCCCAAACAGGGCCCTGGAGGTGGTTGCTCAGGACGGAGGGGGTTTCGAGTCCCTGCCCTGGAGTGGGCAGCTAGAGTGCTAAGAGGGACAGGCTGGAGTCCAGCTGGGGCTGCAGCCCCTACCCAGGTGCTGGGAAGCCACTGGCACAGAGAGGGGGAGCCCAGGCCCCAAGGTGCAGATTGCCAGCTTCCCACCTTTCCAAGGTAAGCGATGAGGGACAGAGGCCCCCAACCCCAACTCCTGCCTGGGGAGAGGCTGGAGAGGCTTCTGCACTGGAGCTGGGAGGACTGCAGGCTTCCAAAAGCTTGCTTCAGGCTCTGAGGAGCCCAGGACACATCTCAGGCTGCAGCTGAAGCCCGGAGACCAGACAGTGATAAGGAAGGGGGTGCTGGCGGCAGGCAGGAGGTCTGCCTGTCCCCGGGATGCCATCGCCCCTGGCCCTGAGGAAGGCCCACTCCAGCTCAGGCCCTGCCAGAGTGTCAGGACCCTCCGCGTCCACATGAAGAAGGTCAGAGCCTTGAGGCTGGGGTCTACTACCTCCTAACAGTGGACTGTTGGGAGAAGCAGCAGGAGCAAAGGAGGACTGAGGGGAAACAGGGCTGGGCTGGCTCTCTTTACCTGGAGGCCCAGGAGGCCAGGTGTGCAGGAGGGAGGAGGGCATCTGCGGTCCAGAGGCCTAGAAGTGGCATCCACTGTAAGCAAGTCTCACCTGGTGCTGCAGAACTTCTCAGCTCCTTGCCCCAGAGGTCCCCAAGAGACTTCTCTTCCAGCTCCCCGCCCTCATGGGGTTTTGTCCAACCCTGGTCTGCTTCCCAAGCCCCCGCACCCTCTCGTGCGGTACCTAGCACTCCAGCACCACTGCTTTCACCAACCAGCAGGTGGGCCCTTTGCTCCCACCCACCCCTAAAGGTCCTTTCACTCTGACCCAGGTTTGGAGATATGGAAGGGCTGCCAGCAGGGAGAATGTTGTTCTGGGGGCCGTGGGGACAAGGAAGAAAAACATGTGACTATCTTCTTCCTGAGGGCCAGGGTTCCTCCTTTCTGCCAAACTCAGCTGCAGGCTCTCCCCTGATGTCTCAGGCTGGAGGCACCCATGGGGCCTTCACGGGCTCCCCAGGCAGCCAGAGAAGAGGACAGAGGAATGGTTAGGCCAAGAGCCTTGCAGGTACAAGGCTTGGCCTCATAGAGGCTGATGTGGAACCCAGTGATTTTATGGTTTTTGGATGGATATGGAGGGAGCGTGGGGGGCCAGGGGGACAAGATGACCTCCTCCCCAGCAAATGGGAGGAGGCTGCTACTGTTGCTGGCTTTGCCGTGGGTTTGGGGGTCCCCACCCTAGGCCAGGGGACTTGTGAGAGGGGACAAGTCTTCTGCAAGTTGCTGAGGGGGTTTGGATCTGCTGAAAAGCCGATGCTCAGAGTGCTGATAGCTGGAAAGAAGGGCCTGCGTAACAGGGTCTTGGTCCCTTAGATGGGCCTGGGGCTGGGAGGGCTGGCACAGCCTGGGCTGAGGGCCTGCATGCCCTTCATTCACCCTCCTGTACCCCAGTGACACCATGAGTTCCTCCAGCTCACCCCTCTTTCATGTCTGGGGGACCCCTGGAAACCTCCATGGGGGAGGAGAGTGACCGTTCCTCCTCCGGTCCCACCGGTCCCAAGGGACGAGGCTAGGAGTAGAAGGGCGCTCCCCGGGGCAGAGTGGAAGACTAAAGATGGGGAAGCCTCCCTGCCAGGGGTCTGGAGAGGAGGCCTTTGAGAGCAGGGTGGTGGAGGAAGGGAAGCAGGGCAGGGGAGGAAGAAGAGGTTAGGAAACCAGGCCAGGGAATGGGGCAGGTGCCGGCAGCCTGGAGTGGAGTGGGACGGAGGAATGAGGCAGGGTGGAAGGGTCAGGAGACGTCCATCCCTCAGGGCTCAGGAGACTCTTTGGTGGAACCCGAAGAGCAGATGTTGTGATGTTGGGCTAAGTCCTAAGACTGTTACCTACCCTGGGGCCATCCCAAGCCCCAGCATCCCAGCCTCCAGGTGGCCCTGAAAATGCTCTGTCTCTGCATACTTTGTTTTGTTCTGTTTTGACTTTTAAAAAAATAAAAGCTTGATCGGAAAATATGTCTGGAACTCTATGGCGAGGGGAAGGAGACGAGAGTGGGACGGGAGGGGAGGCAGTGGGGAGGAGTGAGGGGAGTATGGAGGGAGGGGGCCTCTAGATAGCCTCCACGTAGTTGGCAGGGTAGAGGCCCAGCTGCCCGCTGTCCAGCCGCCCACGGCACCAGCCCTGTTCATCCTCCTCGCCCAGCTTGGTGAGTTCGTCTCCTGGGAAAGAGAACACAGGGAGCGGCTCAGAGAGAAGGCTGCCCCTCCCTCAACACACCGGCTGCTAGGGGAGCCCTCCAATACCCACCTCCCGATTACTGCACTGGGTCTTAGATTCTTAGGCCCCGCCCCTGGAAACCAGCCCCAGTCCCACGCCAACATTCACGTGCCACCCTTGGCATAGAGGTCTTGGCCTACCTCAGCCATTCACCTAATCTGGGTGTCGGGTCCGCCCCCAAAACCAGACCTCACATCCACACTATTCTCAGGTTCTGACTCCGCCCCTGGCACCAACCAATCTAAATCTTGCCCCCACTCCCATCCTGGGCCCAGGTCACGCCCACAACCCAGGCCACGCCCCATTTAGTTCCCTGCAAATCCTCGCAACCCGTCTTCAAATCCTGCCTCTACCCCACCACACACCCAATCCAGGCCCAAGCCTCTCTTTCAGGCACCGCCCCTGCCCCACCACACACCCAATCCAGGCCCAAGCCTCTCTTTCAGGCACCGCCCCTGCCCCACCACACACCCAATCCAGGCCCAAGCCTCTCTCAGGCACCGCCCCTGCCCCACCACACACCCAATCCAGGCCGAAGCCTCTCTTTCAGGCACCACCCCTGCCCCACCACACACCCAATCCAGGCCGAAGCCTCTCTTTCAGGCACCGCCCCTGCCCCACCACACACCCAATCCAGGCCCAAGCCTCTCTCAGGCACTGCCCCGCCCAGCTGTCCTACCAGCCTTAAAGCTGAGCTCGTCCTGCTCCTGGCCGTCATAGTCGTAGAGTGCCCGCACGCGCACTCCCTTGGAGTCGTCCTCAAAGGGGTTGGCGCCCCCGTTGGCCTCACTGCCCCCAAAGGGGTTCCCACTCTCGTCGTCTGACCACTCGGTGGCGTAGGGCTGGCCTCTGTCGTAGCTGCTAACGCTGAGACGCGGAGGAAGGAGCCAGCTTCAATGTCTCCCCGCACCGCACCCTGAGGGCTAACCGCTCCTCCTAATCAGAGCCCTGACCCCGAATTCTACCAAGGCTAGAGCAAGGATTGGCCACATAGGAGGGGTGACCCTCATGAGCTCTCTAAACAGATGTTTAAATGCAGGACCATTTGCGTTATTATTCAGCCCTCGAGGGAGAGGGCATTGAAGGGGACTCCGGGGCACATCTGAACCTTCATCCGGGAGGAGGAGTACCACCTAATGGTTAAGAGCAGGGATCCTGGAGTCAGACCTCCTGGGCATCATATCTGGCTCTGAGGTTTACTAACTAGCAATGTGATCTTGGGCAAGTCACTTAACCTCTCTAGGTTTCAGTTTCTCCATCTGTAAAATGGTAATATTTACGCACTTGAGCTTGAATGAGTTAACATATGGAAAGTGCATAGAACTGTGCCACACACAGTAGGTGCTCTAGAAGGACACGCTACCACTATCTTTTAGAGAGGAGGCTTGGTTCCTGTGATCTAGACCAGGGGTCCCCAACCCTGGGGCTGCATACAGTCCGTGGCCTGTTAGGAACCAGGCAGCACAGCAGGAGGTGAGTGACAAGTGAGGGAGCATTATCGCCTGAGCTCCACCTCCTGTTAGATCAGCCGCAGTGTTAGATTCTCATAGGAGTGCAACCCCCTATTGTGAACTGCGCATGCAAGGGATCCAGGTTGCACGTTCCTTATGAGAATCTAATGCCTGATGATCTGAGGTGGAACAGTTTCATCTGGAAACCACCCCCCTCCCATCCGTGGAAAAATTGTCTTCCACAAAACTGGTCCCTGGTCCCAAAAAGATTGGGGACGGCTGCTTTAGAGTGATGAACTACCACTATCTTTCAGAGAGGAGACGTAGTTACTATGTTCTAGACCATTTCTTGTCTTCTGAAGCAAAACTCAGCTGCCCCAGAGTGTGGGTCCCTCTTGGCCCCAGGAAGCTCCACAGGAGGCACTCACCTGCCGCGGTCCCCAGACTGGGATGTGGACTCTACCGCCCCAGTGGCATTGGTCAGCGCCACTCCCTCTGCCTTCTTAAGCTGTTTCTCCTTCTTGGTGGTGGTGTGAGGGAGGTCTGGGTTCCACTCCTGGTGGGGCCAGTGGAGCAGTCAGGCTGGGGGACTATGCCCTGAGGCACCTTTAAGCCTCTTCAGGCTCCCCTTCCCATCCCCACATATCCTCACCTCAAACTGGGGCCAGTTCATGGGCATGCCGGGGCCACTGGTGCTGCGGAACCACCTGAGGTCTTCCTGGGCGTCAGCCCCCCGGATGGCCTGCTCCAGCTCACGGTACACATGGATGTAGCTGTGCTCAGGGAGATGGGGGAGGTGGAGGGCACAGATTCAATATGGCCCCTTCACATCCTTGATGAGAGACCAGAGTCCACTCAGGGAAGCAGGGTGCTGGGCATGCTGCCCAGCCAGGAATCATGTGGGCTTTGCAAGAATAATCTCCGGGCATGCTCGGTGGACTCCTTTTCCCTCCCACCTTAGCCGTTCACCCATCATCCAGCGTGTGTTTCTAGAGTACCCAGTGTGCGTCAGCTTGCACTCAACAGCCCCTGTGTTTGAAGCCTCATCCTTCTTGACCCCTGCAGCTCTGCCTCCCCTTCCCGTCACTGTGATGTAGGGCTGGGATGCCCTGCATGCCAGTCACACCATCTGCTGGCTGTGCCTGTGCCCTCAGTGCCTGCCAGCCCAGGTACCTGCTGTTCTCAGCCAGGTTGAGGTGCCGTTTGATGTCCAGCAGCACCTCCTTGAGGAAGACCAGCCGCTTTTCCTCGAATTGCTGGCACTGCTCAAACACCTGCTCCATGTTCTCCATGTACTGGGGTGTGGTCTTGCCCACATCTTCCAGCACTTTCTCGTACTTCTCCTGTGTCTGTGGGCACCAGAATGGAGAGAGGGTGACACCTAGCCAGGCCTGCAGTTCCCAGCCACCACCTTCTGCAAGGGGCCTCCAGACCTCCTGCTGCCATCCCTGCCCACCAGCACCTTCTGCACATCCTGCTTGCACTTGTCCACTTTGTCCTGCAGCTTCTTTTGCTGCTCAGGCGTGACCGATTGCTCCGTCTTGCTGTTCATCTCCCGTGTCATGGCCAGCTTCTCCTCTTTGCAAGCCAAATGGTAAGCCTTCTTGGCTGCCTCCAGCTGTGGGGAGGGGGGAATAGGGAGTAGGGTTTTCATTTGTGACCGGCAGCAAACATGGTCACCCATTAACTCCTTCCCTGCCCACTCCCTGGGAGCTGTGAGCCCACAATCTTAAGAGCCAGAAGGCATACAGGCCCTGGCTCCAGGTGTTTGGGAGCAGCGCTCCTCCATTTGTGGCTGCGTCTCTGCTTGGCACTGCCTGCTTCCCTGCAGATACCCTCCTGTCAGGCAGTGCAGTGTCCACCCCATCTGGGGACCCAGGGGCCAATGTGCCCTTCTGCCCCTGCTGGTATCTTTCCTGGGGACAGTGCCCCTTTTTCCCCATGGGTCTCCTTACCCGATGGGCACTGCCTACCCATCTGTGAATATTTTTTCCTGGAAGGCAGTGCTGCTCCCCTGTGGGCACAATCCCAGAGGGCAGTGCCCAGCCCACCCATTCATAGATGCCCTCCCTGGGATCAGCACCCTCTGATCAGATGGGCCCACCCCACCCCGCCCATGGCAGCACCCACTGAGCACCTCCTTCATCTTCTTGGCCCAAGGCTTCTGGGCCTTGCGGAAGCCATCTTCAGCCTCCTTCGTCTCCTTGAAGCCACCCATGATCTGCTTGTGATAGGCGTCCTTCTGCCAGTTCTTCACCTTCTCCAGGTCCTCATTCAGCAGATTGTTCTTCACCTCCTGGTGCAGCTCACTCACCTTGTCTGCCTCTGTCATTATGGCACCCCAGGCCCGCTCCAGGCTGCCATACTGTGGGCCTGAGGGAATGGCAATAGGTCACAAGAACCTCACCATCCCTGCCCAGAGGCCCCCTTCACACCTCCCTTTTCTGAGGCTTTCCCCTTCCTCCCATAGCAACAGAAATGCCCTCCTCTGCTCTACGTGGCCCCATCCTCTAGGGCCCACATCAGCCACCATCCCCAGGAAGGCTTCCCTGACTGCTCTGCCCTCCTGCCATGGCCAGCAGCCCTCGCTGCATTCTTCTCACAGTATCTGCACCTGTATCTCCCTCCTCCTTATCTCTCCTGTCAGCGTGTGAGCCCCATGGAGTGGGGTCGGAGGGGGGCAGCCTGGACCCTGTGAGCTCTGACAAGCCCAGCACAGCACCAAGCACACAGTAGGTGCTCCAGGAATGTTAGCTGAAGCTTGTGACAGATGCCAGGAGGCCACTGGGGACCAGTCATTCCACACTGACTTGTTGTTTGTGTACTGGCACCAGCTCTGTGCAGGGCACTGTGTTAGGTGGTGCAGGCCCAGCCCCTACTCTCATGGGGTTTAGAGTATACTGCAAGAGAATAACATGAACAAGTATATGTAAACCACAACTTCAAACTGTTCTAGATTAAAGGAACCTGAAGACACGATGCATAGAGGCAATGTGCGACCGCACTAGATCCTGGACTAGCAAGCACAATTGCCATGGTAAATGTGCGTGTGGGTCGTATTACATGTCCCAAATTTGATAGCTGAACTCTGGTTACTTAAGCAAGTGCTCTTGTTCTTAGGAGGTACATGAAGAATTTAGGGGTAAACAGGGATAATGGCTCCAGCTTACTCTCAAATGGTTCAGAAAATATGCATATCAATAAACAGTCAGTGAGAAAACAAACATGGGGCCAGTGAGCCTGGGGGAAGGGTATGTAGGAATTCTCTGTGCTGCTGTTGCAACTTTCACAAAGTTTGAATTATTTCAAGATAAAAAGTGTGTTTTTTTAAATCCAACCTAAAGTTGTACAAAATAGAGATGAACAGGTAGGCCTGGTTTGATCTAGGAGGGAACAGCGCCTGAAAAGGTCCTGTGTCTGGTAGATGGAGGGCATGGTGCATGCAAGTAGCCGGGGCTCCTAGGAACCAGACCGAGGGGGCTGGTGACGGCCTGGGGACGCGCACGACGTGAGCCTGCGGGAGCACCTTTCTCGATGAGCTGGCGCCAACGCTTGGCCCAGTCGGTGAGCTGCTGCCCGTACGCCTTCTCGATCTTGGCGCGCTCCTGCACGCAGTTCATCAGGTCGTTGCATAGACGGTGGCCGTCATCGATGCGCTTCACGGTCCGCTTGTAGTTCCCCACCTGGCGGCCAAGCAGCGAGCACCAGTCCCGCGGGTTCCCCAGCGTCCCCAGCCCCGCCCGCCGCATCCAACACGGCCAAGCCCACTGTCTTCCGCCCGCCTCCCCGCTCAAGGCCTCGGGCCCCGGCCCCGGCCCCGCCCCCGCCCCCCGCCCCGCGGCGCAGCGGCAACGCACCAGGGAAACTAACTTCCGGAGGCTCCAGCACCCTGCGTCAGGCCCCACCGTCTACACGCACCCTCACCCCAATTTAAACATGATTTCCTTGCTGCTCCAAAATGCAGAAGGACGTTTAGAATTTGGACTTGGGCTGGAATGAATTATTCATTTTGTTTTTGCGAGTTAAATCTATTATATTTATATAGCGTCATATAAGCGTTGAGTTGAGCTGCAGCTTCTTGACATAATATTATGTTTTGTAGACATCTCATTAAACGCTTATTAATTTAGGTTTGGCAGTTTTCGTCTTGGGTTTCCGGAGCCAATAGCAATTTTTTTTTCTCCAGGTCTCAAATATTTCCGAAGGTTCTGGAAATGCTGGCTTCTGGCTGTGCCTCCCGCTCTGCAGCCCCATGGGGCTCTGGGAGCTCACGCCCTCTCTGTGTGTCCAGCGCTCCACCCCTGCCCACCTCAGGATGGGGGGCGAGCGAGGGAAATAGGAACAGCTGAGAAAGGCTGTGCTGTACCTGCCTCATATAAGTGCCACAGAGTCACAACGGGCCTGTTCCCACATTGTGAAATGCCACAGGCTCTCTCTGGGGAAAGCTGTGGGGAGAGAGGGGCTCCTGGCTCAGTGGGCAATGCTCTTAGCCACTTCATGGCTACTGCTGCCTGTTGGACACCCAGGGCTTTGGAGGGGCCTGGGGGACTGGGGAGTGGGGCCTGAGGTCATGGGGTGAGTGATAAGGGAGCCTGGCCTCCAAACAGCCAGGCTGTCTGGTCCCCAGAACCTGGGGATCATGAGAGCCTCACCTCCCAGAAGCTGTCGGTGGTCTCCTCTGGAGCCAGTGAGGCCTCATCGTAGGAGCTGGACATGGTGTAGCCGCAGGGGGATGGACAAGTGCGGAGCTGCGGTTAGCAGGCTGGGCTGCTCATGCGCTGGGAGGGCAGGAGAGAGATCCCTGGAGATGAGGGAAGGGCCCTCCACCCTTTGTGCCATTCCAGGCCTGGGTCCCCAACCCGATGGGATGGGGGCTGCATGGGAGGAGGCTTGCATTAGGATGCCAGCTTCCTGTCCAGAGACTAACTCACCAGACTTAGGGTAACCCCAAGAGTCGCCCTGTAGCACCCTCATGCCTAACTCCCCATCCCTCCTCCTTCCCCATCCCTGGAATCCATCCTCTATCCAGTATGAGCACCTCCGTTCAGAAGCCAGCCCCAGCCCCCAGAGCTGGTTCTGTCTCCTGGACTGTTGGAGCCCAGGCTCAGCGCCTCCTCAGTTATCTGAGCCCCTGGACCCTGTAAATGCCCTTCTGGCTGCCCTTGCTCCCAACCTCAGCAGTCCCCATTAGCTTCTTACAAGTCTCCTGGGAGTCCCAAATGTGTGGTGTCCTGGCCCACAGGTCACACCATTGAGATCTATGGGAGCGTCTGGGGTGGCTGTGTCTGCCCTGGATCTGTCGGCAGGCATCACGGTTATCCAATCTAGGCCGTGCGCTGCTCCAGGGCCGAGGTGGGTACTCCCCTCCTCCCTTCCCCTAGCCAGGCCTCGCTGTTACCCCAGGCAAGAATGGCTCAGTAGTCAGGAGCCAGGACTCAGAGGGCCAGGGGTCTGGTTTTCAAAGAGGCAGCAGAGTCCAGGCTGCACCTGGCCCTGATACAAGCTGCCAGCCTCTAGCTGGATCCCGGCACCAGGGGATGCCTCCCTGCTTCTGCACTGCAGTCCCAGGACTGTGAACCCTGACAGTGTGGATGCTCAGGGAGGGCTGGCCTCTGCAAGATTCAGCCCAACCTGGGGGTCCAAGGGACCCCCAGCCCTTACCAGCAGCTGGCTCTCAGGCTCAGGGCAGGGGCAATAACATGTAAGAATGGTTGGTGGAGGATGTCCCTCCCCCTAGGGCTCCCCATCTGTCCAGGGCCTGGGGCTCTTTCCCAGTAATAACCCAGTATTGCCTCTTGCACCCTTCAGGCATCTAAACATATTTTGTTCCCTCCCTTTTAGAAGAACCACAGACAGACTTTCCCATAAACTCATGCACAGTGAGGGGTGGGTGAGAGGGAGGATGGCTGGATTTCATCAAGGGACAAAGAAATGAGTCTGAATTTTTCTTTTCTTAACTTGGCACTTTTCACTTATAAATGCTTCATAAGGAACGTTTTAAATTTAGATACAGAGAAGTAAAAAGCAGGGATGTTTAAGGAAGCATAGTCAGCCAGGTGAGATAGGTATCCCTGGGGCCACAGTCCCTTCTAGAACCCTTAATGTCACACAGAACTCTCCCGTAATGCATTGCTGCCAGGGGGCTGGTTGGGGGTGGGCAGGAGTTGGGTGGAGGGTAGAGGCATTCCCTTGTGGGAACAAAGGTAGAACCTGAGCCATTTGTCTCTTGCCCACGGTGATGGGAAAGTAACTTAATACCATACAATTGTTATTGATACAATTATGGGGTACACACCCTTCACCCAGGAACACCACTTCTATGAATTTACTTCCAGTCAGTCAGCCAGATGATGCACAAGATTATTTACTACAGTACTACTGGTAAACGCAAAAAGCTGGAAACAGCCCAAATACCCGTACACAGGGGCTGGGTCAGTAAGTTATGGTGCAGGGCTGTCTCGGAAGTTCTGCTCCTGAATGGAAGCTTCCCCAGACCACATCACTAAAGCAAAAAGAGCAAGGTGCAGACCCATGTGGCTGGGGAAAATACATAAGTAGGGAGTGTTTTGGGAGGACCACAAGAGGAACTGGTGATGGCGACTGTCTTTGGGGAATGGGGTGACCAGGGGATGCAGGGGGAGGGAGACTTTTCTCTGTAGGTCCTTTTGTGCCCTTTTAATTTTGCCTCATGTGCAAGAATTTTTTAATGTGCCTCATGTATATATTTTTTAAACCCTCTGGCCTGTGTTGGGGGAGAGCTGAGGGAGCTGGGAACCAGGATGGGGTGTGCTGTCAGCATGGAGGGAAGGGACAGTGCAGCTGAGACCTGGTATGTCAGGCCAAAATGCCCGATGGCTGAGACCACTCTCTACCTCGTCCAGAAAAGGCCAGGCCCAGGGTTCTTGGAACTTGCTGGGGTCCACCCTTGGTATTGGCAGGTAATGTGCCTCTCCAGCTTCCAGATGAGGGAGCACGTGTAGTGAAACAGCTCCAACCTCAGGGTCCCTGCTCTGCTACCAACCTGCTGTGTGACCATGGGCAATTCCCAGGCCCCTCTGGGCCTTGCTGGGAAATGAGGATGATATGACTGACTTAAGGATTAGATGAGGTGGTGAGTGTCCAGCCATGGCAGACTCTAGGCCCTCCCAATTCCAACCTCGGTTCTGACCCACACAGTGGTGGGCTCAGGAAGAAGAGCCAGGAGACAGCATGTGGACCCCGTATCATGTGGCTAGACACACCTTCCCACCCTGCCTCTGCCTCTTCCAAACTAACCTCACACCCCCACCCTGGGGGCAGGCAGGAGGCTCAACTCTGGACAAATGCCATGTCCTTCCGGAAGGGCAGTTGGTACCTGCTGTCACTAAAAAGGCTGCATCTCTCATCATCAGAAAGGGATGTGGCTGTCACCTGGCACTCCCTGTGGGCAAACAACATGCTCTTAGCCTTCCTCAACCCTTCAAAGGGGCACGAGGCCCATCTGCCTTCTCTCACCAGTGGCTGTGAGGCTAGCTCAGCCCTGAAGACACTTTAGTGTCTCAATAAATGGCAGCTGGCATTGATTGGGCACATACCATTCACATGTCGAATCTACCTCCTCTAATCCTCACCACAACCTGACCAGGCAGATTCTGCTGTCACTCCCACACTGTAGCTGAGAATCCAGGGGCTCAGGGATGTAACAGGGACAGAGCTTGTCCAGGTACCACGGGAGAAGTGAGCCCAGGGCATCACAGCATCCCTGTGTGATCTTATGATTTAAGGCTATCACAGCAATGACAGTGGCCAGCAGGCAGTGAGGGCTGAACGTCCCACGCACAGTGCACAGCACTGCATGTGGGAGCTCAATGAATAGACAACGGCCAGGTGATGTCTATTATAAAACTGTTACGCTGTTTTATAAATGAGGAAACTGAGTCACAGAGCAGCAAAGTAACCTGCCAAAGGTTGCTCAGTGTGATGATTAATTTCAGGGGTCAGCTTGATGGGATTAGGGGATACCCAGAGAGCTGGTGAAGCATTATTTCCGGGTATGCCTGTGAGGGTGTTACGGGAAGAGGCTGGCATTGCAATCAGTGGACTGAGGAAGGAAGATCTGCCCTCATGCAATGTGGGCGGGCACCACCCAATCGGCTGAGGGCCCAGAGAGAAGGAAGAGGCAGAGGAAAGGTGAGTTCTCGCTCTCTTCTGGAGCTGACCCTCTTCTCCTGCCCCTGGACATCAGATCTCCAGGTTCTGTGGCCTTTGGACTCAGGGACTTTGCATGAGCAGCCCCTGAGGTCCTCAGGCCTTTGGCCACAGATTGAGAGTTACCCCACTGGCCCCCCTGGTTCTCAGGCCTTTGGACTTGGAGCCACGGTACCGGCTCCCCTGGCTCAGCAGCTCACAGACAGAACATGGGACTGCTTCACAATCACGTGAGTCAGCTCCCCTAATAAATCCCCTCTCATCCATCTTTCTCTACCTACCTATCTATCCATCTGTCATCCATCCATCCATCCACTCATCCATCCAATTGGTTCTCTCTCTGGGAAGCCTAAGACACCCAGCTAGGGAAAGGTGCAACTGGGATTTGAGCCCAGGGTCTGCATCTAGAGCGCACACTCCTGACCACCACACTATCATTACATAGAGAGGTGTTGACATTAACATTGGCTATCACTAGCTAGCATTTACCGAGTGCCTACTGTGTGATGGGTACTGCTGTAGATGCTTTATGTGTGCCTTATTTTCATTTACAGATGGGGAAACTGAGGCACAGAGTGAATAAAATAGTGCACCCATGGCCTTTGAGACAGTAAACAGCGGAGCTGGGGTTGAATCCTCGCTCCAGCCGAAGCCCCTGCTGCGTGGCCCCTGCTAAGCCTCATTCCCCGGGACCCCCTGAGGGAGAGCAGAAGCAAGGCTTACTGAGCACTTCCTCAGGATAGGCCCTCACACCCAGCACCTCGTTCATTCTCACAGCAATCCTCACAGAGAGGGGCTTCCTCTTTTTCTTCTTGTGGAGACTAAGACTCAGAGAGGTAAGCCAAGATCACTCGGCTACAGATGGCAGAGTGAGGACTTGACCCTGGGGCCTGTGCAGCACAGAGTAGGATTACAACCCAGACTCTGGAGCCAAAGAATCTGGATTTGAACCCTGGCTCTCTCATGTATGGGCTGTGAGACTGTGCGTGGATCTCTCCCTCTTCCCAGGCCTCGGTGTCCTCATCTGTAAAATGGGCTGTTGCAAGGATTAAACGGAGCACTAGACCTCGGGCCACTGGACCGCGCCTGACACATGGCGAGCTCTCCACAGGTGTCGGTGCTCACTATCCATCCGCCACCGCCGTTGCCTGCAGTGGGGCAATAGCTCTATCTCAGGGGTGGCCCTCTCTTTCTGTGGAGCCAGGGAGGGTCTTGCCTTTCTTGTCCGTGAGGATGATGCAGCCTGTGAAGTGCAGACCGGGGGGTGCAGGGCTCTGGAGCCAGCTCCCCCAACTACTACCAGTGAGACGTGGGCCAAGTCTGTAATGGAGGCCTCAGTGACAAAGGAGCCCCAGGGTGAAGGGCGTCTCTCCTCAGGCCCAGGCATCTCCTGACAGCTGCCTCTAGGAGACCCTGGAGGGCAAAGCCCTCAGCTGTGTTCCATCTACTCTTGGCTTGAGGAAGGGACAGAGGAATTAAGAGCACAAGCCCGGAGAGGCCAGGCCTGGTGTGGACTAAGGCGCTGTGTGGATTCCTACCTCAGTGGTCACCAACCACAGGCCTGGGAGTCACCCAGCTGCTCCCAGCCACCAGCAGGTCCTGAGCCCCCACCTCCTCCCTGTCCTCGCCGTATTATTCTCCACAGCCCTCGTCACCACCGGACACGTCATCCACAGCACGGCATTCGTCACGTTGCGTGTCCTCCTTCCCACAGGAATGTCACTCAGTCCAGTCAGCGGTGTTTATCTGTCTGGTTATCTGCCGTATTCCCAGCATCCAGCGCAGTGCCAGCCACATAGTAAGTGCGCAGTGCACTTTTGTTGAATGAATGAATGGATAAACGCCAAGGACCTTCTGAACATTCACTTAATAAACAGCAGATATGATGAATTTTCTATCCCAGAGCCAGACACAGTTACCTGCACACAGTGGGTGCCCAGCCAATGTTGACGATGATGACGATGACACAACCGGAACCAGGAACCAGGAGCCAAGAGCCAGGAGCCAGGAGGGGGTCCCGAGTCCCACCTGCCCTCTATCTCCAGCCTGGGCTTCTCCTGGAGAGCCCTTCCCTCCTCTTGGTCAGCCCTCAGGGCCTGGTTCCAGGGTCTCCTCCTCCCTGTGGTCCCAGGACCATCCTGCCCTCAGCATGGCGCCCTCCGTCCTCAGGGATGCTGTAGCACGCAGGCAGCATCAACGACACAACCATTTTTGAGCGCCTACTGTGTGCCATTGTGATCGCCTCCTCACACGCTTTACCTCCAAACCTCACCGCTCACTGAGATGACTGTTGCCTTCCCTGTTCTACAGATGAGTATCAGAGACTCAGAGAAGTTAGATAACTTGTCCAAGGTCACACAGCAGGGAGGAGTCAGAGCCAGACTCAGACCCAGGTGTGGTCCTTCCCCTGCCCCTGCTCCCAGCTCTCTGTGGGTGTCACTCCAGCCCTCCTGGGGCCTAAGGCCTTCTCCCCGAAGAACAGGCTCAGCTCAGGGACCCGGCCATCGGGAAACCAGAGTTTCCTGCCTCTCCCCCAGGGTCTCAGGTCCCACAGACATTCCCAGCAGTGCCCCCCAACTCACTCCTCGCCTCACCCAGAGATAGAACGACAGGCTCACAGCGCCTGGCTTGGGGCCACATGGGGACCCTGACCCATCTCTGCTGGGGCTCCCAATGCAGTGGGGAGGATTCGAGTCAGCTGAGATGCACCATGTCCACTAGAGCCTCTGCCCCTTTGCTCATGTCTCCCCACAACCCAGCCTAGGGCACATGCCATCCTCCCTCCCATCACTCACCCCTCCCCAAAAAACCCCTGCTTCCCTTCAAGGGCCAGCTCAGTCCCTGTCCCTCCAAGAAGCCTTCCCCAAATACCCCAGCCCTTGCCTACCCCTCCCCTCATCTGACACCAACACTATGGTGCCATTCTTAGGCATGCCCTGCCCTAAACAGTCTTGCTGGTTCAGGAGTGGCAACCTGCTGTCCCAAGAAGCTGATTAGCACAATAGCTGACAGCACCAAGGGGCCAGACAGAATGTCTGGAGATGAGGTTCAAATCCCTGCTCTGCCATTGACCTTGTCAAGTTAGTTAAACTCTCTGTGCCTCGGTTTCCTCATCTGCAAAAGGAGGTGATGATAGCACCTACCCCATGGGATTGGTATAGGAGGAAATGAGTGCCCAGTGCACAGAAGGCCCAGAGTTCACCTGCAGTATTATGGGTATTAACAGGTACAGAGCCTTCATGACAGGAGCCTCATCTCTCTGGATCACCTGGCTCCCCTTCTCCCCTCCTCAGCTAACACTCCCAGAGCCCCTCCAGGACTGTTGGGCCTCACCTGGGACCTTCAGGTCTCCAGGTCCCCCATGAAAGGAAGATCTCAGGCCTGGCTTCCTCTTGCTTTCTCTTTGAGTCTGAAAACCAGTCCCCTGGACCTCCATCCCCTCTGACCTGGGGTGTTCCAGGCAGTCCCCAGGGAGCCTGCTCATTAGAAATGATGATCCCAAGGTGAGGAGGAAGGAGGAGGATGGAAACACAAATGGGAAGACTCAGGGAGGCAGAGCTCAAACCTTACTCAAGGCTGGAGGGCTCCAGAGAGGCCCAGGGCAGAGGGGACCAGGTGGGCTCATCCCAGTTAGGAAGGGGCCCAAGGTACCCCTTAGTGGCCCACCTGTGAGAACAAGCCTCAGACACAGCCTCAGGCACCCCAGCCTCTGTGGCTGGCCCCTCCTCCTCCCTAGCCCACTCCTGGTCTGACCTTTCACCCTTCACCATCCCTGTGCTCTCCCTTCCTCCTCCGGCCACCCTCTTAAGAGCCCAGACCCTCTCTCTCTCCTCCAGAAAATCACCCCAAAAGGCCCACATCCCTCCCCTGCTCCCAAGCCAAGTAGACAAGACACCATTTTGCACAGCCCACATCTTTAGAGGGCCTCTAAGCCTGTTTCAGGTGGGGCAGGCTTATCAGGGAGTAAGACCAGCCCTTCTCTCATGGAGCTTACACTCCAGTGCAAGCAAAAAGCCAAGAAGAAAATACAATAAATATCACCACATTAGGTGGTGACAACAGTTCAGAGAAAATTCAGCCAGCGAGAGGGATAGGGCAAAGGGTGGTGGAGAGCCACTGGAAGGTGGTGTATACATACCCGAGCTCCCCTGCCCTCCTGGACTGAGTCAAAGGTGTGTTCAAAACCCCTCCCAGAGCTCTCTGGGGGAGCGAGCTGAATTGCCCGCAGCGGTAACTTGCTTGGTAAAGCACCCTTTTTTGTCTCCCTGTGTCATTTTCCCATCCTCAGTGTTTCTGTGGGCCACCTCCTAAATGAATCCTATCCTTGTCTTGGAGTTGGCTTCTGGGGGAGCCCAAAGTGAGATGCCCACAGTGGGGAGGCAGGGGCAGGAGCTTGTTGGGAAGGCAGGGCCCTCTCCTGTCTGCTCTGGGGCATCTCTTTTCTCAAGACCAGTTAGCACACACTTGGCCACTCTGCAGGGGTCCGTCTGTCTGTCCTGAGCCCACTGCCTCTGTGGCCACCTGGAGAGCAGGCTGCCCCCTCTGTGGGCAGCACTCCTGGTGGGAGCGCAGCACGTTTTTGCGACATGGGGAACTCAAGGATGAGTTCTGACCAGGAAGAAGCGGCCGTGGCCCTCCCGCTTCAGTGGCTTGGGGTGGGATGCATGCAGCTCGCGCTCTTCCCGGGCCTGGCCGGGCAGAGCTGCTCTGGCCACAGCTGGAGTGGAGAAAAGGAAGATGTGTGGACCCAGTGCAGGCCCAGCGTCCTGTCCAACCCAATGTCCCTGAGGCAATGGCCCAGGTAGGCGGGCATCATCTTCCCCTGTGAGGACAGAATCATAGGCCCCCACGACAGCACAGATGCTGAGCCAGCCCCCGAGGGAGACACTCCTGGCTTTACACTGCAGCCCTGATTCTCAGGGGGCAGAGCTGGGCTACAGCAGTGAACAAGACAGAAAACCCCCTCCCTTGTGGGGTTGACATTCTAGAGAGGCTAAGCAGGCAAGAAACGAGATAAATAAGTGGTAATCAAGGATGTTAGAAGGTGACAAGGGCTGCAAAGGAAAGCAAGGCAGGGGAGGGGACAGGGAGGGAAGATGGGGGCGAGGAGTTGTGCTTTTTTAGGGAGGATGGTCAGAGAAGGTCATTCTGAGCAGGTGGCCTTGGAGCAAAGGCCTGAGGGAGGTAGGGAGGGAGCCAGGCAGAGCACTCAGGCAGCCCGAACAGCCCATGCAAAGCCCCGGGGCAGAAGCCGGCTGCCAGGGTTGAGGAGCAAGGGGGTCATGTGGCCTGCTCAGATGAGGGAAGGGGAGGGGTGAGGCTGGAGAGGTTGGGGGAGGGAACGGGGGAGGGAACTGGGGAGGGCCTTGTAGGTCAGAGGGAGGCCTTTAGCTTTTTCTCAGAGTGAGATGGGAGCCATTGCAGGGTTTGGGAAGAGGTGGGATGTGATCTGGCTTCTGTTTTAAAGGATCTGTGGCTGCTGGGGGAAGAGCAGACCATGGTGGGGCAGAGTGGGCAGAGAAGCTCTAGGAGGTGGCTGCAGTCCCCCAGGTGAGGGAAGATGGGGGCTCAGAATGAGGAGGTAATGTTAGAAGGAGCGGGAAGAGGCTGGAGTCTGGAAGTGCTGTGGCATTCCAGCCAACAGGATCTGCCGATGGTTTGGATGTGACAGTGAGATGAGAAGTCAAGGATGGCTCCTGCCAGAGCAGCTGGCAGACAGAGCTGCTGTTTGCTGAGCTGGGGATACCAAGGGAGGAACGGCGTTTGGGGGGATGGGAGCTCAGTTCTGGAGCCCTGAGATGCCCAAGGACAGCCAGCTGGAGATACCTCCTCACCCTTGCCAGCTCCTGCACGGGGGTCGAGGGCAGTGAGGAGGGGCCAGCGGGGAGCCAGATGGTTCCTGTGTCCCAGGCCCCAGCCTCTGCTGAGCTCTAGGCCTCTCAGTGCTCCTGGGGCCTCCCTCAAGCTCCCTTTCACATGAGAAGGTCTGCCAGGGGAGGTCAAGTCTCAATCTGGCTTCCAGGCAGGTGCCCTGGGCTGTGGGCGCGTTGTGTGCAATGAAGTGGGCCAGGGAAATGTGTCCCAGAAGCCCATCCTGGCGGGCTCACTGCCCCAGAATCTGGTGGCAAGAATGTGGGAGAAAGAGCAAGCACAGGCAGCCCCGAACCGACCTGTGAAGCAGCAACCTGACGGGGAGGGGCCCGGGCCTAGAGGAGGCAGGCCGGGGGTGGGAAGTCGGGGCCAGGCCTGGAGGGCCTGCTGAGTGGACAGACGCTCCTTCAGCTCTCACCCAAAGAACCTGCCCTCCAGGCCTCACCAGCCCCTGCTCCAGTGGAGGTGGGGGCAGCCACTGATGGGCAACTGAGGCCAGCAGGCCCGGCAGCAGGAGGTGAGGCAGAGCAGATATCAGCTCCCACCCTGGTCGGGGAGGAGGAGAGTGCGGGGTTCGGAGGAGCAGGGACAGGCAGTGTTAGTGCACACAGGCGAATCTGCATCCCATTTTTGCCATCCCCGAGACCTGCCCTTCTCCCTCCTAGGCCTTTGATCCCAAAGTGGGAGCCCCTGAGTCCAGCACTCTGTGAATGTGCATCTAACATTTGCAGAAATGAGCAGAGCCATGCCAGCTTCTCAGCGTGTATTCCCCTACCCATCATGTGACCCCTCCTCAGCCCCTGCACCAGGCCCTCTGACCTGAGTGCCCATGGGAAGGGGACACCCCACACTGTGGTCCAGTGAAAGACCCAGCTGGGCTCTCAGGGGGTGCGGGAGAGAAAGCAGGTGGAGAAGAGCAGGACCTTAAGCACACCCATAGTTGCACACATCAACCTTCTGCCCCGCTCAGGCTAGCATCTCCTCCCTATGCAACCCAAGGTGGCTCAGCTCCATCCAGGGCAAACCTGGACCAGGTATGCCCCACCCGTGCACTCCTGTGGGCCCCCTCCAGCCCCCTCCCTGCCCAGAGTTGGGGCAGAGGGCCCAGCTCCTCCCCTGCACCCCACCCTGCCCCCTCCTGAGCAGCCAGCAGAGGCTCCTCTGCAGTGGCAGTGCCCGAGAGCTCCCCCAGCAGCAGCGAGTCTGTCCCCAGGAGCAATGCAGCAGAGGGACAGAGAGCGCAGGAGGGAGGGCCACAGGCACTGCCCCCCCATCAGAGGCCTGCTCCCTGGTACCCCAACTTGGAGATCCTGGGCTTGCTGGAGATGGGCACGGGGGTCCTTTGGGAGATGTGGGGTTGGGGAGAGTTCACTAAGTCTCCAGGGAGAATGAGGAAAGGGAAGGGCCTGAGGTTGGGGCAAGAGGTAGATGCCTCTGACCTGACCAGGGGGCTCTAAGCCCAGTGCCTGAGACCATCCAGGGCCAGCAGGGAGGCTCTGGCGTCATCGGGGGTGGGAGGTGAGACTGCTTATCCCACATGGCCAGAGCCTAGCAGTGCCTTGAATGGGGCGGGGGCATCCTTACTCCTCCCTGCCCTCTGCCGCCTACCCTGTCTAGCTTCAGACTGTGGGTCCCTGGAGGCTCCAGCCTCCCTCGGCCTGCTGCCCCAAGGAGGGGGCATGGCTACAAAGTCAGGACCTGTGGTGGTGGTGGAGACAAGAGGTACAGAGGAGGAAAGGCAACAGGGACAATCCCCTTGATGAGGAGGATCAAGGTTCTGACGGTTCTGACGAGACCTCTCAGGATGCTGGCTGCGCCCCACACCCCGCTCCCCAGCCTGGTCCCTGGCCCAGCCCCTCCAGCTGGCCTGTTTGGCTCCTACCAGGTGCCGCTGGTAGGAAGGCAGGGTAGCCCCGTTCCCCACTCTCCACACAGCTTCTTCCAGCCATCGAAATGCCTACCTGGGCCCGTGTGGGCACCAAGCTGGGGGCAGGTAGGAGCTTACTGCCCCCGCTGGGTCAGGCCAGGGCCGGAGGGGCTGGCTGTCCTCCTTCTCCTCCGTGGTGGCGGGCGGAGGGGGCCTGGTGCCGGGCTGGGGGCTCTGTCTTCTAGGGTTCCCTCCACCGCTCACTCAGGAAGGCAGCAGCGCCAGAACTGCAGGAGCCAGCTCCCTCCACTGCTGCCTCCTCCCCACTCCCCGCTCCCGACCCGCCTCCTTCTCCAGCCACCCACCTCCTTCTGCTTGTTTCTATGGCAACTGGGCAATGCTCTGCACAGACAGCCTCCCTCCCATGTACAGCAGGGGACGCCTGCCTCCCGCACGGCGCCGCATCAACATGGGCACACACGCATACACTTCACAGTCACAGAGACGCTAGTGGGGACACAGGCTCGGCCGCCGCTCTCGACTGGGAAGCCCTGCTCCGTCCCCTTTCTTCCCTTTCTCCCCAAGATCCCGCCTCCCAACCGTCCTTACAGACAGCTGCACCTTTCCATGCACTTTGCTTGGGTCCTTAAAATCTAAGCTCGTGCTGCTCTGTGAAGCATTTCTATTCGTTTAATCATTTATTCTCTCATTTGATGAAAATTCAAAATTTTGAGTTTTTTCTAGGCCAGGCTGAGTGTGAGAGATGCTCATGCACAACCTCGTGCCATAAGACTTCATACCCATTTGACAGATTGAAAGCTGAGGGCCACAGCTGTAAAAGAATTTGACAGTCCAAGGTTCCTGGGCTAGCTGTCAGCACTGAGACCTTGTGATGCCAGTTCCGACGCTTCTCCCACAGGACATGGCTGCCACACACCACTCAAGGGCACACATGGGTGGCCCTAAGCGCTCATGTGTGTCCAGGACATGTGCACCCCAACAACACACTTACAGATACAAATGCCCATTACATATATTTGCACACATGCATTTCCACAAGTCTGTGTATCTTCCTACACATGCACCTGTAACACACACATGTAACTGTGACACTAATATCAGCATACACACATCTTTAAGACACGTGCACATACATCTACATGGATTCAGAACCTGTAACACACAAAACTCACTGCAGCACACACAAGCCCTGGTGCTAGCCTCATGGGCAGGGTTCAGTGATGGGAGTAGAAGTGTCAGGATCAAGGGGCTGAATAATGAGTGGCCTCCCAGGGGAGGATTTGCCTGTCTGCTCCACCCCACCTGGGGATCAGGCACTAATCTGATTTCAGCAGTGTCTCAGCTCTGCTGCTGAAGGGGGATGGGGTGGGGGTGGAGACAGGGCCCACCCTCCCTAACTCTCATTCTGGAAATCCACACTAGATCCCCGCTAGAGCCCCCTCAGCCTAGGGGGCCACACATATCCCTACTCACCCCTCTAGCATCGGTACTTGGAGTTATGACAGGGCACAGTAAAACAACTCTCCCAGAGGGGAGAATTCCAAGCTTCACACAGGCTTCTAGACTTCTGCCACCCCCAGGAGGGACAGTGTGGGTGGTGGGTGGCAGGAGACCAGAGTGGGGACTGGGGCCCAGGACACACAGCATGCCCCACAGGACATGCTGTTCCCAGCTCAGCACCACTGCAAGGCCTCGGGCAAGGGTCACTGCAGCCCCTGTGCTCCAGGGTAATTCTCAGGGACCCCACACTCCCCAGAGAGGGCAGATACAACAGAAAGGAACCAGAAGCCACCACAAATTAAGCAAAAGGCCCTCTTGTAATGATAATGATAGCTCTTCTGTATTCATCACTTCCAAGACCCCTCTCAATCACAAGGCTGCTGCCAGTGAAACTCAGACATAATTGCATGAAGCATCCCAGTATTAGAGATGTCAAGAGCCAAGAGAAAAATCATCTTGGGATACAGAAATGGGGCATTTCATCCATTCAACAGACACTGACTAGGCACCTACCATGTGTCAGAGATGGTTCTAGACACTGAGATACAGCTGTGGGCAAAACAGAGTCCCTGCCCTTGAGGAGGTGACGAGCTAGTAGGTTCTCGGAAAGCCTGGGTCTGTCTCAGGGGCTCTCCTGCAGTCTTTGGTTGTCACAGGGCCTTGCATGGTGAGGCTACTGGACTGATTAGGAAATAGGCTCTGAGAGATGGAGCAGTTTGTCCACAATGACAAAGGCAGCCAGTGGATAGGCTGGGATTCGAGCCCTCAGCCTGCCAAGCCTTTCCAGTGCCTCACGTTGATTCTATTAAGAAAGATCTGATTGGGAAACATGGCACCAGCCACTCAGTTTCTAAAAGTTTCATAGCCAAGTTCGCTTCTATCCTTAGATCAAAGGCAGGATGAGATCGTAAGTACTTGAAGTCCCAGTCAAGTGGTGGGCACGAGGACCCCACAATCAACCTCAGAAGTGAATTCCAGCCTTGCCTTCCTTGGGCCAGAAGCCTGATGTCAGCCATCCCCAGGCCTGGACGTCCTTGGCAGGGAGTTCAGGTCAAGTCCTAGCCCAGGAGGGTGGGGACTCCCAGCGCCCAAGAGCAGAGGCTTCCTAGAGAGTGAGGAGGCCTCAGCTGGGGGACAGGGAGGGATTGAGTTCCCAGGTGCTGTAAGCAGAGCCCCCTGCCCATCTGCCGGCCCCCAGCCCCGGATCATCTTTCTCCTAAAGAGCCGGGCTCCATCCAAGGATACCAAAGACAGCTGCCCTCCCACCTACCCCTCCGTCAGCCTGATCCAGCCCCATCTGCTGCCAGGCAGACCCCACGTCCTGTCCTCCCACACTCACGGATTCCAGACAGGCCCTGTGGAAGAAGCTGACCCCTTCTGTCTCCCCCTCCTTCCCCAGCACAAAGAGCATCCACCCCCACCCCACCCCCACTGTCAGCCTAATCTGGCCCCAACTGCTGCTGGGAATGAAGGCCTTCTACTCTCCCACTTGCAGGTCCCACACTGGCACAGGGACACCCCCTACATCATGTACACACACACACACACATGCACACACATACACACACACACACACGCACATACGCACACACACACACACGTACACACACACACACACTCCATGCCCAACCTCAGCTCCTGTTCCTGGACCTTAGCCATGTTCCTGTCCCACAGGTGAGATCAGAGGAGGGTGTCTGGCCCACACCACAGGGCAGCGGCCCTCATGCCCCTGGGAGATGCCTACTCCTTCTGTCAGCCCCCTCCTTGCCTCCTTATCCAGCTCCCCAAAAGCATTCATTGCCCCCTCTCCCCAGCTCAGCACAGTTATCCCACGTGTTCCCCAGAGCCAGGGAAAATGCAATCAGTGCTCATTAGCTCCTGCTTTGCATCTCATCTGCATAATATTCCCATGACTGTCAAAATGCCAGAATCCTCCCCAACCCCAGCCCACAACAAGCAGGGCTGGCCAGCTCTAGAGAAAGAAAATGGAAAGGCTTTAGTGGGATTCTGTGTAGGCGGCTAAGCATGTGGGGTGGGTACTTGGGAGGGGAAAGATCAGGGGGAGAAAATGTCCAGTGGCCCTAGCAGGCACCCGGAGCAGGAGCGACAAATATTACAATCACTGAGTCCCTGCTACATCTAGGCACTGTGCGTGGTGCTTTATACCATATCCACTGTTTTTTCACAAAGAGCCATTATACAGGTGTGGAAACTGAGGCTCTGGGCAGTTAAGGCCTCGCTATCCAAGGCCCAGCAGCTTGGGCACCACCGGGAAGCTGGTCAGAAATGCGGCATTTCAGGTCCCACCCCAGACTTCCCCCATCAGAATCTGCATTTTCACAAGATCCCAGGTGATCAGAGTGTGAGACTCCTAGGCTAAGGGGCTTGCCCCATACTGTAATACACAGCTGCAAGATGAAGCTGGTGTCAATACTGAGGTGTCTGACTCAATCTCATGCTAGTTTCTTCGTGCATTTAACAAGCATTTCCTGACTGCAACTATGTGCAGCACTGCTCTAGCATGAAACACAGTAGATAAACAGACGACGTCCATAACCTCAGGTAGATTTCTTGCCAAAGGGAGACACATCATAAATAAATATGTTCAAATGATGAGCAGTGCTACCAAGAAAAATAATGTGGGCTGGGCGCGGTGGCACATGCCTGTAATCCCAGCACTTTAGGCGGGCAGATTGCCTGAGTTCAGGAGTTCGTGACCAGCCTGGGCAACACGGTGAAACCCTGTCTCTACTAAAATACAAAAAATTAGCCGGGCATGGCGGCACGCGCCTGTAGTCCCAGCTACTCGGGAGGCTGAGGCAGGAGAATTGCCTGAACCCAGGAGGCGAGAGGTTGCAGTGAGCCGAGATCGCATCACTGCACTCCAACCTGGGTGAGAGTGAGACTCTGTCTCAAAATAATAATAATAATAATGTGGGTTAAAGAGACA